>NC_138770.1:580545256-580662756 GCF_965119305.1 Pelophylax lessonae | reverse complement strand
ATCGGATATACAGTATTTGTTCATGTTAAGTCCGTGAATACCAAGTAATGTGTAAGTGTAACACTTCCAGGTATTTATTACCTCTTACTGTATTCACCACAACAATGTCTTCATAAGCCTTTCTCTCTAGAAGTATTGAGCCTTCTTTGCTCAGGCATCATCCAGGATCACCATCTATTTCCTAGACTGAAATGATGGCTCAGAGAGAGAGAGAGACAAAAGTAGGCTGATCACTGGAGGAGAAAAGACTGAGGAAATGCTTCCTACTACCTGCAGCAAACTGATTATCTCAAAGATAGACAGAGGCACCTCTGCAACTTTATGCAACAGGTTTAATGAATAAAATTATGCACTCACGTTAGTAAGCATATATTCATGCCCATAAAACAAGGTTCCAGTGTGGAGAAGTGTACATCATCCGGTCATGGACATCCGTCCTGCTGGAGCCGAAATCCTTTCGCCGCGGCCGGCTTGGAAGTAAGCTCCGTGTATTTGCTTGACAGCGAGGCTTGGTGGATAGTCGAACCTGGATGATGTCATCTGCATGCGACGCGTTTTCCGAGCGTGCTTGCTGCCTGGGGGAGGGCAGCCGCGCTCCTTCTTCACGGCAAGTGAAGAAAGCATGCTTGGAAACGCGTCGCATGCAGATGACATCATCCAGGTTCGACTATCCACCAAGCCTCGCTGTCAAGCAAATACACGGAGCTTACTTGCTGGTTCTAACCTTGCCATACAAGCCAGCCACGGCAAAAGGATTTCGGCTCCAGCAGGACGGAGGTCCATGACCGAATGATGTACACTTCTCCACACTGGAACCTTGTTTTATGGGCATGAATATATGCTTACTAACGTGAGTGCATAATTTTATTCATTAAACCTGTTGCATAAAGTCTACACTTAGAGGCGCCTCTGTCTATCTTTGTTTTAGCCCTGTGGAACCCCTGGCTTTTGGTTTCTGGATGGCTGCCCTACATGGTGGACTTTTTCTCCCCCTGTGCCATTAATGACTTTTAACTCTATGGACTTTTGGTTCGATATGTGATCAAGCACCTGTTAACATTGTGTAGACTGATTATCTCAGTCTAGGATTAAAATGATCTCACTTGACTGAAGCACAAAGACAACTGTTTAATGATAAAAAGTACTTTTTCAAATTATATTTTTGCTGTATATTGTGTCTTATGATGAATGTTTTTTCAGACTAGTAAGGCCCCTTTCACACAGGCTTTCCGATCTGGTCCGCCTGTCAGTTTTTCAGGCAGACCTGATCGAATACTCAATGCACCTCTATAGAGCAGCGGATGTCAGCGGACACTCGCTGCTATTCGATCCGCTCCTGTCCGTGAAATACGGACAAATGGAAACCCTATTTTCCATTCGTCTGGAGGATCGGATCGGATAAGATCAGCGGGGATTGGCGGATCAATCCCCGCTGAGCAAAACTAAGTCAGCCAGGGGCACTGCCCATGTGAAAGGGGCCTAAAGTTACAAAAAGGTTAACCTTAGAGCTTTGTACCTACTGCATCTTAATAAGAACTGGAGTTCTCTTTAGACATCAGTAAGCATGACCCCTGCCCTGAAAGTCTGAATCTGATTAGTGGCTTTGGGGAAATTCGTTTTGTAAGAACACATTGATATACAATATAAGACCCTTAGGGGTCTATGTATAAAATAAATTCACAATGCAGATCTCTTCAACTCCAGATTCCATAAATGATCGCTGTGTTGTCATATGATTATCTCCATTGATTGTCAGCGCTAACTAGTGCCCGTTATGTGGTATTTTCCTGAAATACCTCAGTAGAAAATATTGCATTAAAGCCACTATATGGAGCTGATAATCATATGACAAATAATATGACAATCATTTGTGGTGCCAGTGCAAGTGCTTCAGATATCCGCATAGCAAATTTTTATACTGTACATAGACCCCCCAAGTGTTCCATACCCCCGTAAAGATAAAGGACACTATTTGTACCTAATTTTTTTTGATGTTTATATTTTGCCTTTCCCAGATCCTCGCTCCCCCTTCACCAATATGCTATTTTTTTTTTTTAAATAAAACCATTTTCAATACATCCTTCTCCAGGTCTCTGTGCTTTCCTATACAATCTGGGCAGATCGTGACTGGTGGGAGAGGCGGTACTTTAAAACAGTAGACACAGCCATAGGTAAGGCTCCATGTACACGGGACGTTGTAAATGTCAATTTAGGAGCAGTTGGGCGTTTTTTTTAAAAGCCCCTGAACCCATCTACATTTTATCTTATCTGTTCATGTACACAGGGTCGTTTACAGTCATTTGCAGGCAGTTTGCGTTCGAACGCGTGTTTCCCGGCACGCGGCTGAACATGACCAAACGTGACCGAACGTGATGAACATACGTTCAGCCACGTTATACGTTTTTTCTGCCTCCATTCAAAATCAATGGTTCCCTATGGGAGCCTATTGATATGAATGGAAGTCACACCACAAGTCGGATCAGGATGATCCGCCTTGCGGCGCGACTTGCGCTGTGAGAATCTTAAAGCGGAGTTCCGGGCACAGATGTCATTTTTTAATAAACATACCCCCGGGACAGTCAGGGCTAGCACATTCCCCAATGGCTAGCCTCTGATCTGTCCCGGTTCGCACTTACCTTTTAGAAGAAATACTTACTTAGAAAATTTCTTCCACAGCGTTTCCATCTCTCTTGTGGGCAGCTGAAGCCGGCGCGGTCCTCTTCTGTGTCTTCTTCCGCGTCTTCTTGTCCCAGAATGTGCCGCACCGGCCCCTCTCGTCACTTCCGGCGCGGCGCCGCATTTCCTTCACAGCGTCGCCCGGAAATGACGAGCGGGGCCGGTGCCGTCGCATTGATTCCTGGGAGCTGTGACGTTCAGCTCCCAGGAATCATAGCGAGGCAGGAAGTGACGGGGTGAGCCGCGGCTCAGAGGGAGGAAGTACTCTGAGGTGAGTATCTTCGATCTTCAATTGCAAGGTAAGTAAAAAAAAAAAAATAAAATAACTATCCAATTCCTTTTCAGGTGAGGCATTCCTAGTGGAGGGGCACAAAAAAAAATATCGTTTTTGTGCCCGGAACTCCGCTTTAAGTGTGAACTCCACGCCAAAAATTGGAAAAAACGGCGTGGGGGTCACCCCCAGGTTCCAAACCAGGCCCTTCGGGTCCGGCGTGGAATTTGAGGGTATCCCCACGCCGTGGGGTCCCCCCCAAAATCCATACCAGACCCTTATCCGAGCATGCAGCCTGGTAGGGCAGGAAGGGGGAGGGGACGAGCGAGCGGCCCCACCCCCCCTGGACCATACCAGGCCACATGCCCTCAACATGGGGGGATGTTGGTGCTTTGGGGCAGGGGGCGCTCTGCACCCCCCACCTCAAAGCACCTTGCCCCCATGTTGATGAGGACAAGGGCTTCTTCCCCACAACCCTGGCCAGTGGTTGTGGGAGTCTGCGGGCAGAGGGCTCATCGGAATCTGGAAGCCCCCTTCAACAAGGGGGCCCCCCAGATCCCGGACCCCCTCCCTATGTGAATGTACCACTGTACCCCTACCCATTCACCCCATAAAAGGCAGTGTATGTAAATAACGACAGGAGACGCTTTGGAAAGTTTATTAAAAATCTTCATCTGTTCTTCCCTGCTCTGGTTGTCTTCTTCTTCTTCTTCTCCTCCTTCTTCTTCTTCTCCTCCTCCTCCTCCTCCGTCTCCTCCGATGTCTCCTCCTCCTCCAATGTCTCCTCCTCCGATATCTCCTCCTCCTCCTCCGATGTCTCCTCCTCCGATGTCTCCTCCTCCTCCAATGTCTCCTCCTCCGATATCTCCTCCTCCTCCTCCGATGTCTCCTCCTCCGATGTCTCCTCCTCCTCCGATGTCTCCTCCGATGTCTCCTCCTCCTCCTCTGATGTCTCCTCCTCCGATGTCGTCACCTCCTCCGATGTCTCCTCCTCCTCCTCCGATGTCTCCTCCGATGTCTCCGATGATTATACCGGTCTCCGGTCTCTGCAGCTTGTTATATAGTCATTGTGGGCGTGGCCCCCGATGACGTCATTGTGAGGCCCCGCCCCCCTCATGTCACAGATGACATCATCTGTGACATGAGGGGACGGGGCCTCCCAATGACGTCATCGTGGGCCACGCCCACAATGACTATATAACAAGCTGCAGAGACCGGAGACCGGCATAATCATCTGAGACATCGTCGGAGGAGGACCGGAGGAAGAAGAAGAAGAAGAGAAGAGAAGAGAAGAGAAGAGAAGAAAAGAGCAGAGGGAAAAAGAGCAGAAGAGCGGACAGCAAAAGAGCAGAAGACCAGGAGAGGGAGAAGACCAGAGCAGAGAAGAACAGATGAAGATTTTTAATAAACTTTCCAAAACGTCTCCTGTCGTTATTTACATACACTGCCTTTTATGGGGTTAATGGGTAGGGGTACAGTGTACCCCATACCCATTCACATAGGGAGGGGATCCAGGATCTGGGGGGCCCCCTTGTTAAAGGGGGCTTCCAGATTCCGATGACCCCCTGCCCGCAGACCCCCACAACCACCGGCCAGGGTTGTGGGGATGAGACCCTTGTCCCCA
Source organism: Pelophylax lessonae (assembly GCF_965119305.1). Lineage (NCBI taxonomy): Eukaryota > Metazoa > Chordata > Amphibia > Anura > Ranidae > Pelophylax > Pelophylax lessonae. The sequence goes on along the minus strand of NC_138770.1, from coordinate 580,658,185 downwards.
TCAACATGGGGGGCAAGGTGCTTTGAGGTGGGGGTGCAGAGCTCCCCCTGGCCCAAAGCACCAACACCCCCCATGTTGAGGGCATGTGACCTGGTATGGTCCAGGGGGGGTGGGGCCGCTCGCTCGTCCCCTCCCCCTTCCTGCCCTACCGGGCTGCATGCTCGGGTAAGGGTCTGGTATGGATTTTGGGGGGGACCCCCACGCCGTTTTTTCAGTGTGGGGCTACCCTCAAATTCCATACCGGACCAGAAGGGCCTGGTTTGAAACCTGGGGGGGACCCCCACGCAGTTTTCTTCCCATTTTTGGCGTGGAGTTCCCCCTCAAGATTCTCACAGTGCAAGTCGTGCCACAAGTCGGATCCGACTTGCGGTGCGACTTCCATTCAAATCAATAGGCTCCCATAGGGAACCATTGATTTTGAATGGAGGCAGAAAAAACGCTGCTAAAAGCAACGTGGCCAAACGTGCAATAACGCAAATGGAAAAAGCTACTGAAAGCACGTTTAACAGCTGCTTTTTCCCAGCATCAGAACTAGCTTTGCAGGACGTTTTTTCTAACGTCCCGTGTACATGGAGCCTTATGCCCACATGTGATGAAGAGCCAGATCCTCCATGACTGAAGGAATTGAAATGCAAGGAATAGAAAGGGCAGGCCAGGAACAGTAATGCCTAGTACACATAATGAAAAAATTGGACCAAAAAGAATGAGAATTTAAACAGAACAAAATAAATTCCAATGTTAACTTCCAGAGACATAATACCAAAACGTGTATATAATAAACAGCACCATAATCCACCAGTTACATAATATAGAGTATCAGCTATTTAGTTTTCCCCCAATCCCATTCCCCCACAACCATCATTCCCGCAGCTGCTTATATAGATGAAGTATCATCACAATATTGTCCAAGACCAATTCGACAGGGGCTAAACCTGGTGTGTCTAACCAGGAGGACCAAACAGCCTGAAACTTGCCTGGGTGCCCTCTATGTTAAAAGATGTACTTTTATAAGCGTAATGTGTCACTTAATCTAGCTATTCACTCCTTACATGAGGGAGGGTCAGATGACTTCCAATGTCTCTGAATTAATTTGCGTGCTTGGAATAGGGCTCTAGTTATAGCTTGTTTCATAACCTCTTCTTCCTGCTATTCGTCCAGGATACCTAGAACACACAGTTTGGGGTTAGCAGGAATAACTCATTTAAATAGCCTATTCAGGGTATCCAGGACCCTCCTCCAATAAAGATGTTATTTGGGGCACCTCCACATGAGATTAATTAAATCACTATGGTCGCTAGAGCCTCTTGTACAGGTTGGGTTCTCTCTAAATCCCATTTTGAATAATCTCAAAGGAGTGAAGTGAACTCTGAGGAGAATATACAATTGCAATAACCTCTGTGTGACATTAAGGGAACAGGACTGCACCGCCTGTAAGGCCTCTTCCCACTGTTCCGCCTCAAATGTACCCATGTCCTGCTCCCATCTACTCTCAGCTCCGGATGGAAAATCTTTTAGAAAAATGCACAGTAGCATGTAGTAGCATCTGGATATGAACCGTTTATATATTTCCACTTCTGACATTTAGTTAAATATAGGGGTTGGTAAATGTACCCTATTATCAACAGTAGCCTGTGCTCTACATGCATGTTCTAACTGCAAGTTATAAAAGTACATGGATTGTGGGAGGTGGAATCTGTTTTGAAATACAGAGAATGGACACAAGCTGCCATTCTCAAAAATGGGTGACAAATGTGTAATGCCATAACGTTTCCATTTGACTCCATATTGCAAAGAGCGCAGATCAGAGTAATGAGCATTATACCAAATGGGGCTAAATCTAGTGAAACCCACTTTCTCCTGCATCTGTCGTGCCTCATTCCACACTTTTTGCATAAGGGTGTAGGTGGGAAAGAGTTTATTGGATTTACTAAAGGTCAGAGCCTCCAGACCCATGGCTACATTGTTCGCTCCCATCACATAAGGGAGAATGCGATAGGTTCGTAGGAACATCCTCCAGAACCATGGATCTAGCAATATGTTGTAACTGGGTTGCAAGGTATTATACCCAGGGATTTGGTAAAGCCAGACCTCCCCCTCCTTTGGTCTCTGTATTTGTTCCAGCTTAATTCTAGGAGGCCTAGAGTGCCAAATAAAAATTCTAAACTTAGAGTTGATATTTCAAAAACATTTTAGGGGGATAACCATCGGGGTATTGTGTAAAACATACAGAAGTTGTGGCATAAAAATCGTTTTGATTAGGTTAACTTTTCCTGGACCAAATTTTTGCCTTATCTCTAATGCGGGTATGTAAGGGGGATAGGTTCAGGTGTACATAGTCAAGTAGTCTGGCAGTCGAGCAGTCTTGGACCAATTGATGGTAAGTTCTGAGTACCCGCCAAACTTAGTAATGACTGCCATGGCCTCCCGAAGTGAAGCATTAGTATCACCCAGGAGGAGCATGGTGTCATCCGCATAAAGCATCACTTTATCTTGAATGTCACCATTTTGAAACCCATGGATAGTTGAATTGGCACAGATAAGAGCCGCCAACGGCTCTATGGCTATGGCGAAAAGCAAGGGGGATAATGGGCACCCCTGACAAGTGTCACTACCTAGGGAAAAAGGGGGTGAGATATATCCCGCCTCTTTGATGGCCACTCGGGGAGAACGATACAATGGCTTTACCAATGACAAGAAGATCTTCCCAAATCCAAATTTCCATAGTGGCCCATAAGTATTGCCATTCTATGCTGGCCTTATGGGCATCCAGCAATAGTAGAGTGCTCGTTACCGCATAGACCGCACTAGCAGCATGCTGTAACCGCTTCCCGGACACCTTGGAGTTTAGCCACGAGTGACATGATGAGCCCATGATTATTGTGAACACTGTAAGTGCACATCTGTATTTTTTATTAATAAAACTTATTGGAACGTATTACACCATTTGGATTTCTTTATCTGTCTTCCCATATCACATAGTGAGCACTCAAAGGGGGTCCCTATCTACAACCGTTTACCAGTGTCAAGCCTTTTAGACCCCTATGCTGTACGGCCTAGGGGTCCACGTCCTCTGGTAAGTGAATTCACTGTTGGGGGAGGAGTGAACACGAGATTCACGATCCACAAGAATTCACTTGGATGTTCCTCATTTTTTGAGCACCAGCCATTTTATCACTGGATGATCACTGAACACTTATTTATATATTTCACATGTTTGATTTACCGCAATACCTATATAATTTTATTAGTGGAGTATATATTTTATATTCACCTATTATTAGCACTGGGAGTATTTATTTATTCACTATTGCCCAGCCCACACTGGGTTTTATAGCTCCTACTCACGAGAAGTAAGGCACAGTGTTTTGAATTTCATTTTATTAAGTTCATTTTTTGTTACATGATGAAAGTATGCACTGTCTTTAGCGCTGTGGTTCTTTTGTTATAACAGTAGAGGCCTGTCACCCCTTGTATCAGCTTGAGACTGAAGATTGAGATATCACCTACGCAAATTGATGGAGGTGGATTTTTGGGGTATAAACCCATCTGAGTGTATGATAGTAGCAATAACTTTATTTAATCACAAAACCAATACTTTAGCAAAGATTTTTACGTCACTCTGTAAAAGTGAAATAGGTATGTACAAGCCAGGATCTAGCCGATCTTTCCCCACTCTCCCAAGGCCTTGGAATTTGAGAATTAACTTATTGCCGTTTCTAATTCCTCCAGGGTTAATGAAGAATCCAACATTTTTCTGTGTGGATCCGACAGGCGAGGTAATTGCACACCCTGCAGATACTCATGTAAGAAATCTAGGGAGTGTTTTTGTTTGGGGCGGTATAGGTCAGAATAGAATCCCACTAGTTCAGACATAATCGCCATGATGCGTTTATCACCGCTCCACTTTGGGTATGCAGAGCACCAATAGAAGGTGATGTTTGGTGAGACTGAACTATCCTGGCCAAAAGGCAACTGGTCTACTCCCCCTCTTCATAGAAAGTCAGTCTGTTAAACGTTTTTCTGCAGCCGAGTATCCACCCTATTCAGAGCCTCTTGTGCACTGCAGAGATTCACACCTCTCTAGTACCATCTAAAGGATTAGCTATCAACTCCGCTTCTAGGCGAACTACCAGATGTGCAGTTTGGGGACCTAGAAGGCTTTCATAAGGCCAGTCATTTCTGGTATGAATATACCCCACAGATATGCTTTGAAGGCCAAGTTGTACAGCTATTGGGGCTATCAGAGTGATGCTGCCAAAATGTTGATATTTAGGTCACTTTGGAGGCGTGAGAAGAGAAAAGATGTAACTAGAAAGCATCAAGCTTCCAGGGTGCCCTCCGCAGCATTGAAAGGGCTTTAGCATCTAGATAGACTAGCACTGGGGAGTGGTCAGAGAGACCCTGTTTGGGCATACTGTATATCATGTATTACGTGGAGAGGCGGCTGCGTACGCAAGCAATAGTCGATCCTAGCCAGGGAATTGTATGTTTTCGAGAAGTACGAAAATTGTTTTCAGAAGCGCCGTACGGCGATTGCCATTCCCGTCTAGGATCGGAGGATGCTTGTCCAAAGACCGATCTAGAATACAGTTCAAATCACCCATTATAAATAAAGGGACACCCTAATAGTCCAGCTGGTAGGTCAGTAACCTTCTATGTACCTCGGAGTTGAATGGAGATGGGACATAAACAAATGCTAACACACATTTAAGCAGAAAAATATGATATAGCAAAAACACAAATCTCCCTTAAGCAAGACAATGTGTCCAGTGTAAGGTGGATTTCTTGAATGGCACATATAGTTGGAAAGTGCGTTCTAAGAGCTGTGGACACCATAGTATATTTAAGAGGGTTCTGGAGCCCACTAATGTTTCAGAAAACAATCGGGATCGCAGTCATCTTGAGGTATTTGATAAATGAGCAACGGGCGGAAGCTGCCATGAGTGTGACAAGTAGCAGGCAGTTCAGTAGTAGAAATTCCCCCCAGACTGCAGGGGCCCCACAGTGGGGACAAGATATTACTTCAATGGGAGGGGGTTGGGATTCAAAGTGTAACCACACTGGATCAGGGGAAGAAGGTCTGGCTCTATATGGCTCTATAAAGTCTCTGGCTCTATACCAAAAGAGAAGTAGAACAAGTCCGTGCAACTGCACAGTCAAAACAACACGTGTTACATCCGCTTTAGTGTTGGCATATGCCATTAGGGCATATGGATGTGTCCATACCAGGCACCCATAGGTTGGCATGATATGTAAGGAAAACAAAAAAAAAATAAGAACAAAAAGCCCAAGTGTTGGGCAATCAGGGAGGACAACAGGTCGCTCCTGTTGTGTGTTCTGTGGGTAACAGCCACCCGGACTTGCAATTTGCAAGGGAAAGTACTTTCCTAAGTATAACTAAACTTGATGCTCACTACTTGAGGCAAAAAGTGTAATTTTTCTCCCAGCTAGAGGTGTAGTACCATGTAGAAGGCTCTCATTTATGCAGAGAGGGTAGATAGTCAGTCATCCTCTGCAGCTTCTCTCCGCTCCTGATGCAGGGATTGTTTATTAGCATCCAGCGAGTCTGAGGCATCAACTGGTGACTCAAAGAAGTGTGATTGCCCTTTCACAGTGATCCTTAATTTTGCAGGGAATAACCTGGCATAAGTGACTTGAAGGCTATGGAACCTCTTCTTGACGTCTGCATAATGGGCTCTGCTATGCTGTACTTCAGCTGAGAAATCTGGGTAAGAGGAAATACTGGTCCCATTAAACCGTATATTTCTCTTTACCCTGGCCTGCCGAAGGACAATTTCTATATCCTTGTAATTCAGCAATCTGGCTAGGAGGGAGGCCAGGTGGAAGCGGCTAGGAGGCACCGAGTACAAAGGGGTAAAGGCTTCTTTGCCGAATAGCTCCTGAAGCCAACGCTCCACAAATTCTGTGGGGTCCCTCCCCTCCACCTTTTCAGGGAGCCCCGTAATGCGAATGTTGTTGCATCTGAGGCGGTTCTCAATATCCTCGGGCCGCATCTCTGTAGCTTTTGCCATTCTTGCAGTGGATTGCATTTCTCTGATGAGCGGAGTTAGCTTATCTTCCACCTACACTGAATCTACACTCAACTGCAGTTGTACGCTCTCTGATCTTATGCAGGTCCTGTCTCATGAAGCCCACCTCTTCCCTCAGGCCTCCAAAATCTGCTTTAAGCATGTTCACAGAGGCTGTGCATTTATTCACCGCTCTTAGTATGTCAGCAAGTGTTGGCTGTTCTCCTCTTCTACCTCCTCAGTGTCTGAGGGGGTCTTTTCAGAATAGAGGGGCCTTGTGTGTGCTGCTCGTCCCTGGTCTCAGTTTGGAAGATAGCTGGTGTGGCCTCTAAGTCCTCCTCTGGTGCCTGTCCCGTTGGGGTAGACAGTTTATGGGCATAGCAGAGAATGTCATTGGGAGGATCTTTCCTTTGGGGTCTTGGGCTGAGTACTCACTGTGTCCTTTTTCTCGTCTGTGCCTCGTGGACCTCACTGAGGCCAGGCCACAGCGGTGTCATTTTAAGAGTCTGAGCGTGCCCCATCCTCCTTGCTCTTGTGAGTCACCATACTGGCCGATCGAAGGTTCGGGATTCTCTTTTGGGACAGCGTGAGTTGCTGGTAGGTCTGTGCTCAAAAACAGGGTATCTAGCTGGGAGCAGGATCAATTCAGAATAAGTAATGGTGGCATTCCCATTCATGTTAACTGGGACTCAGTGGCTGTAAGGACACAGACACTTTTCCTGAATCTGACATTAGTGCGGTTGTGTGTCCCTGACACGACTGTCAAATTGGGAGCAGTGTCTGTGCCCATGCGACTGCTGCATCCCAATTGATATGAATGTTACTACCTGCATGGAATACCTGTGCATCCCCGTGCTGGCAAAAATGGCTCTTGCATGAGTGTTCAGTTAAAGAGTTTGTTACCTCAAAACTTCATATCCCTGATATGTTCCTGCTGTACCATGTACTTGTATGGGAAAGTATCCTGTTCTCTTTGTATTGCTTCCTTTGTGTGAAATCCCTGGGGTTCCTGCCAGTCCCTCTGCTTTCTTATTAAAAACTGACCACAATAAGGCCTCTTTCACATATACGGACATAATGCATGTCAATGGGATTGCGGATGTCAGTGGATGACCATCCGCTGACATCCGATTTGCGTCCTTTCAGTTCTGTTCCGTTTTTTGGAACAGAACCCTATTTTTCTTCCGTTTAAAAAACAGAAAGGACGCAAATTCGGAATGTCAGCGGTGTCCTCCGCTGACATCCGCAATCCCATAGACATACATTATGTCCGTATATCATCCGCAAATGGATGGGATAATATGCGGACATACGGACCGGATGACACAAGTGTCATCCGTGTCCGTAAAAAAAAAAAAAGTGCCGGAGCGGATCGCAATACGGTCCGCTCCATGTGAAAGAGGCCTAATAAGGAAAGGACAACGTGGTCAGTTGTCTAGCTGTCCTGGGAACTGAGCCGGCTCTCCTCCAATGATCAGACTTGTCCTGACAAGGCCCGCTGCACAGCCATTCACTGGGAAGCTCAGTGTGCTGCTGCTTCTCCTCCCCCCAGCTCTCATGCAGTTGAAAACAGAGGGAACGGGATCCCTTATAAAAAAAAAAAGAGAAAAAAGGTATTTATAATTTTTTTTTATATCTTTAAAAAATGTTTTGCCTTGCATTTCTATTTTCAACTGAATGGGTTGTATTACAAGGTGTTTTTTTACAATCACTTTAACCACTTCTGGACCGGAAGAATTTTCCCCCATTTTTTGTGCATTACTTTAACGGAAAATTGCGTGGTCGTGTGACGCTGTACCGAAATAAAATTGATGTCCTTTTTTTTCCCCACAAATAGAGCTTTTTTTTTTTGGTGTTTTTTGATCACCTGAGTGATTTTTATTTTTTGCGCTCTAAACAAAACAAAAGAAAAAAGAGCGACATTTCTGAAAAGAAAAACAATATTTTTTACATTCTACTGTTGGGAAATTATACTTTCCCCTAAAAAAATGTAAAAATCAAACTTTTTCATCCTTTTAGGCCAATTTTTATTCTGCTACATATTTTTGGTAAAAAAAAAGCATATTTTGATTGGTTTGCGCAAAAGTTATCGCGTCTAGGGGAAAGATTTATGTCATTTTTATTTATTTTTATTTTTTTATACCAGTAATGGCGGTGATCTGCGATTTTTAGCAGGACTGCGACATTGCAGCGGACAGATCAGACCCCTAGCTGACATTTTTTACACTTTTGGGGGGAGCAGTGACATTGCTGCATTAATCAGTGCTAAAAAAATATGCAGTTACTGTAATAATGACATTGGCAGGAAAGGGGTTACCCTAGGGGTGATCAAAGGGTTAAGTGTGAGCCCAGGGGAGTGTTTTCTAACTGTGGGGGGAGGGGCTTGAAAAATGTCCATACAGACCTGTGATCCTATATCACGGCTGCTGGCCCTGTGTATCGGCATTCCCGCTGCCTAGTGGGGGCGGGAGCGCGCCGCCAGTGGCACGCGCTCGCCCCCCCCAGCGCTACGTGCGCCACTGATGTAGGGCTACGTCGGTTTGCGCAGGAGCGGTTGCCTACCGCAGTATATGTGCGGCGGGCGGTCCTAATGTGGTTAGGTACGCCCATGTGAATGAGGCCCAATTGATGGTAAATTAAAGCATATCAAGTCTTGGATTGCATATAAGTTGCTCTTCTTCTGTTCCTCATCCATCCTAAAATAATATAATTTTTAAATTAGAGCAATATTTTTCACTAAAAAACTATGTGTAAAAGAATAAAATAAATAGGATGATTATCTGCAATACCTTGATCTGAAAAATCGAAACTTTTAAAAATGTTTTCAAATTCGATCTTCCCTGATGTAACGCTACTTCTGTGTGTGAATATCACGACAAGCCACTCTTATGTAGTAGATTCCTTGTAGAGCCAAATTGCAACCACCAGGTAAGGAGCAGGCACGATGCAGATGTACGTTTCCATGACAACCAAATATCCATCTGTATAAATAAAAAAAAAAAAAAAAAAGGACCCTAGATTTATTCACGATTTTATGGAGATACGCTTTGTAAACCCAAGGAGACCATTTGGCTGTATAGTTTTATGTGAAATTAGGCTACTTCTTAAGTCACTGAAATAATAACCGTCTGTTTTAAATGCCTTCCAAGTTAAACATAATAAAAGTAATATTATAAAATGTGATGCATAGTGTTAACTTTAACTGCTGCCTTCTGGGATGTCTTCCACCGCAGGTTAGCCAAACAGCTAGATCATTTTCTGCACAGATTTACAGGGAAATATTTAATTGTGACGTCGAGAAGGCAGGAAACCCCAAAGCATACATTGAAGAGAACCTGTCACCTGCGGAATGATATGATTTGTTAAACATGCTACTTGCTACATTAAAATAGAAAGCAAAACTGTCATTTTTAGAGCTCTTCCTCTTCTAAAGCTTGACTTCAATTTCACTTACTAATGTATGATTGTTATAGTGGACTGCATGGGTAATGTATGATTGTTATAGTGGACAGCATGGGTAATGTATGATTGTTATAGTGGACTGCATGGGTAATGTATGATTGTTATAGTGGACTGCATGGGTAATGTATGATTGTTATAGTGGACTGCATGGGTAACTTATGATTGTTATAGTGGACTGCATGGGTAATGTATGATTGTTATAGTGGACTGCATGGGTAATGTATGATTGTTATAGTGCACTGCATGGGTAATGTATGATTGTTATAGTGCACTGCATGGGTATTGTATGATTGTTATAGTGGTCTGCATGGGTAATGTATGATGGTTATAGTGCACTGCATGGGTAATGTATGATTGTTATAGTGGTCTGCATGGGTAATGTATGATTGTTATAGTGGTCTGCATGGGTAACTTATGATTGTTATAGTGGACTGCATGGGTAATGTATGATTGTTATAGTGGTCTTCATGGGTAATGTATGATTGTTATAGTGGACTGCATGGGTAATGTATGAATGTTATAGTGGTCTGCATGGGTAATGTATGATTGTTATAGTGGTCTGCATGGGTAATGTATGATTGTTATAGTGGACTGCATGGGTAATGTATGAATGTTATAGTGGTCTGCATGGGTAATGTATGATTGTTATAGTGGTCTGCATGGGTAATGTATGATTGTTATAGTGGACTGCATGGGTAATGTATGATTGTTATAGTGGTCTGCATGGATAATGGATGAATATTATAGTGGCCTGCATGGATAATGTGTGATTGTTATAGTGGCCTGCATGGGTAATGTATGATTTTTATAGTGGCCTGCATGGATAATGTATGATTGTTATAGTGGACTGCATGGGTAATGTATGATTGTTATAGTTGACAGCATGGGTATTGTATGATTGTTATAGTGGCCTGCATGGGTAATGTATGATTGTTATAGGGGCCTGCATGGATAATGTATGATTATTATAGTGGCCTGCATGGGTAATGTATGATTGTTATAGTGGCCTGCATGGGTAATGTATGATTGTTATAGTGGTCTGCATGGGTAATGTATGATTGTTATAGTGAACTGCATGGGTAATGTATGATTGTTATAGTTGACAGCATGGGTAATGTATGATTGTTATAGTGGCCTGCATGGGTAATGTATGATTGTTATAGTGGCCTGCATGGGTAATGTATGATTGTTATAGTGGACTGCATGGGTAATGTATGATTGTTATAGTGGACTGCATGAGTAATGTATGATTATTATAGTGGACTGCATTTGTAATGTATGATTGTTATAGTGGACAGCATGGGTAATGTATGATTGTTATAGTGGACTGCATGGGTAATGTATGATTGTTATAGTGGACTGCATGGGTAATGTATGATTATTATAGTGGACTGCATGGGTAATGTATGATTGTTATAGTGGACTGCATGGGTAATGTATGATTGTTATAGTGGATTGCATTGGTAATGTATGATTGTTATAGTGGACTGCATGGGTAATGTATGATTGTTATAGTGGACTGCATGGGTAATGTATGATTATTATAGTGGATTGCATGGGTAATGTATGATTGTTATAGTGGTCTGCATGGGTAATGTATGATTGTTATAGTGGACTGCATGGGTAACGTATGATTGTTATAGTGGACTGCATGAGTAATGTATGATTATTATAGTGGACTGCATGGGTAATGTATGATTATTATAGTGGACTGCATGGGTAATGTATGATTCTTATAGTGGACTGCATGGGTAATGTATTATTGTTATAGAGGATTGCATGGGTAATGTATGATTGTTATAGTGGCCTGCATTAGGGATGATCGAACGGTTCGGGTCGACCATCGGTTCGACCCGAACATTGGGTGGTCGAAATTAGGCCGAATTCCGAACTTTTTGCTGAAAAAGTTTGGAATTCGGCAACCAGAACCGACCAAAATGCAATGGAACGGGAAATGGGCTTTAAAAGCTAGTGATTGGACCAGAACCATCAGTAAAAGCCAATTGAGGGGGCAGGAGAATGCTAGGAATGTGATTGGAGTGACTAGGGGGTCCAGAGGCCAATCATTAGTGAATATGCCCCCCAGTATATAAGATAGCCCCGCCAAATTCCTAGCATTATAATACAGGGCTGTGGAAGAGAGTGGAAGCAGTTCTGTTACTTCTGCTTCAAAGTGTAATTTAGCCATTTTTAGTGTGAGGAAAGGGATATCTAGTGTAGTTAGGGTGCTATTTTCCACTTTAGTTAGCTTTAATAACCTAGTTTCTGTAGGGAAAGTGTTAAGTGCCAGGGTGACCGTAGTGTAGTGTAGTGTAGGGTTAACTGACTCTGACTGCTATGGCTGACTGCTTTCTCTTAGGTCACTTATAGAACAGCGATATGGCTTCTCACTGGTCAGCCTGCTTTTTGCTGCAGGCGTTCATAGGGCTTTTTTGAGGACATGTTTGGAGTCAGGCATGACATCTGAACTTCTGTATAGGGGTATATATACACACACATGTATGTATATATACACCTACATATACATAGGTGTGAAAATAGCAGAACACTATGCTTGCACTAATGAAATAATTAACAGGCATATGTCTCCGCTCCTATCACACCTATATGTGTATATGTGTATATATACATATAAGTGTGTGTGTGTATATACCCCTATACAGAAGTTCAGATGTTTTGACTGCCTCCAAAGACCCTAAAAAAATGCCCAAAAAAACGCCTGCGCCAAAAAAAAAACGCCCAGGTGTGTTATTGCAGGCGTTTTTTTGGGGCATTTTTTGTGGGTCTTTGGAGGCAGGCAAAACATCTGAAATTCTGTATAGGGGTATATATACACACACACTTATATGTATTTTACACATACACATATATAGGTGTGATAGCAGAGAAGCCATATGGGTGTTAATTATTTTATTAGCGCAAGTATATTGTTCTGCTACTTTCACACCTATATATGTGTATGTGTATATATACATATAAGTGTGTGTGTATATATACCCCTACACAGAAGTTCTGATGTTATGCCTGCCTCCAACAACCCCCAAAAAATGCCCAAAAAACGCTTGCTACAAAACCGGCAAGGTGTGAAAATAGCTGAGCCATATCCCTGTTCTGTATTAATTCTAATACAAACGACCTTTTTTTTTCTGGTTCTTGACATGCTACAGAGCTGAAACTTCACAGGTACACTTTTTAGACCCCCCCCCCCCCCCCCTAGACACTAAATCCAAAGAAATCTCATTTTTTTTTTCAATAATTTTTTCAATAATTGGCTCTCTATAAAAAATGACAGTTTTTAAGAACTTTTTTTTGTGTGATTAATAGTCCCTGTGGCATGACCCAGAACCCTAGGCACTTTTTCGAGGCATTTATTGGGTTTTAGGGCTTCAAAATGGTGTTTTTTGATTACCGAAGTTCGGGTCCCATTGATTTCAATGGGGTTCTGAAATCTGGGCCGAACTTTTGGGAAGTTCGGGTGTTCTGGTCGAACCGAACTTTTGAAAAGTTCGATCATCCCTTGCCTGCATGGGTAATGTATGATTGTTATAGTGGACTGTATGGGTAATGTATGATTGTTATAGTGGACAGCATGGGTAATGTATAATTGTTATAATGGACTGCATGGGTAATCCACATTCACTTAGAAGCTATAATTTGAACCATCCTTCTAAGTTACATAGGACCACAGACAGCACCCAAAATATACAAAATATACTTAACCACTTCTGAGTTGGAAGGTTTTGCCCCCTTAATGACCAGGCCAATTTTTGCGATTCGGCACTGCGTTATTTTAACTGACAATTGAGCGGTCGCGCAACGCTGTACCAAAATAAAATTGATGTCCTTTTTTCCCCATAAATAGAGCTTTCTTTTGGTGGTATTTGATCACCTGTGCGATTTTTATTTATTGCGCTATGAACACAAAAAGATCGACAATTCTGGAAAAAAAAAAAAGAAACAATATTTTTCACTTTCTGCTATATAACAATCCCCCCCCCCCCCCAAAAAAAAAAAAATCTAATTTTTTCATCCTTTTAGGCCAATTTGTATTTGGCTACATATTTTTGGTAAAAAAAATCCCAATAAGCATATTTTGATTGGTTTGCGCAAAAGTTATCGTGTCTTTGGAAAAAAAAAAAAAGTTATCGTGTCTACAAACTTGGTGAAAGATTTATGTCATCTTTATTTATTTATTTATTTATTTATTTACTTGTATTGGCGGCAATCTGCGGTTTTTAGCAGGACTGCGGCATTGCAGCAGACAGCTTGGACCCCTAACTGACATTTTTTACACTTTTGGGGGGACCAGTGACATTACTACAGTAATCAGTGCTAAAAATATGCAATGTTACTGTAATAATGACACTGCCAGGGAGGGGGTTAACCCAGGGCTGGACAAAGGGTTAAGTGTGAGCCTAGGGGAGTGTTTACTAATGGTATGGGGGAGGGACTTGTGGAATCAACACAGAGACCTGTGGTCCCAAATAGGAGAATGTGTTCATTTCAAAGAGAACAACTGTCTGCTGTGTTTACAACAGCAGACCGTCGTTCTCTCTCCCCGGAGAGCGATCGCAGATGCCCGGCGGCAATCACCCTGGATCGGCTTCCCCGCTTCCTAATAGGGGCAGGCGCGTGCCCCCAGGAGCGCACCCGCAAACTGCCGTACAGGTACGGTGGTTCGCGCAGCCCAGCCAGCCTGCCACAGTATATCTGCAGCTGGCGGTCGGCAAGTAGTTCGACAAATATATTAAAATGAGAAGTATGGGAACCGTTTTGTTTTTTTTTTTAAATCATACTTACCTCGCTTGATGCAGCATCGGTCCGATGCTGCATCTGTCCCCCGTCAGCTCTAACACTGAGAACCGAGAGATCAAACACCGCTGATCGCTCAGTTCTTACAGCTCCCTGAGCAGAAAGCTAATGACTGTCAGTCAGCAACTCTCTGTTCTGCCCCCCCCCTTCCCCCCCTGCGCTCACTGGAGCGCTGAGCTGTGGAGTGGGCGGAAGTGGCCAGCTCAGCCTCTCAGCGGTTCGCTGAGAGGCTGAGCCGGGTACTGGTCCAGGCATGTGGGCAAATCCCAACTTCATTGTTGCAATTTTGCTAGGGATTGGAATGGCTTTGTGACGTCAGCAGACAGCTGATTGCAGCCCACTGTCTGCTGAAAACAGTTCATGGGAGTGCAAAATGGTCTGCGCTCCTGTGATCTACAGGAGAAGTACAGCCAAATGAGCTTTGCCTGTACTTTTCTTTTAAAGCAGAATTTAACTGTATCTGTGCACCACAAACTAAACACACAATCTTATTAATTTTTAATATTCAAGGCAAACTCACCAATCCATCCATGTCTCCATATTTTATTTGGTTGAGAAATTATGTTGACAACCCCGCCCCCCCCCCCCCCCCTTTTACCCAAGCATTTCTATCTGTGGCCATCTTGCGTAAGGACAGATGATTCATGGTGTAATTTACTTTCTGTGAATCCATCTGTCACTAGCTCAGGCATGCAGGCAGGAGGGTGTGCTTAGCTGAAAAAGCCCCTCCCTCCCCTCCTCCAGATTAAAGAAAAGAAAATTGCCCATAAAGACTCCTGGGATGTATGACATTATTTTGGCCTTGGCCAGAAACCAGGAAGCAACTGAAGAAAATGTAGAAATTAAAAGTTTAAAACAATTAAATATAATACACAGTACCTTCCTATCCATTTTGTAATGCTAGCAACATAAGGATTAAAATAGTTAATGTTGATTGAGAGAGTAAATTTTCACTTTAATTAACAATTACCACTTGCCGACCCCCTACTGCAATGTACTGCAGGTGAGTGGCGGCTGTAGGCAAATCGATGTACCCGTATGTCGCTGTCCACTTCCAGGCTTAGGACGCGTGCGCATGTATGCCCCCCACCCGGCTCCCACTGTGATTGTACACAGCGGGAGCCTGTCAGTAAGTTTCGGCCAATGGTTCATGGCCAGGACCTGCTGATTGGCTGTGTGCAATTACAGCCCAGAGCTCTGTGTTGGTAAACAACACAGGACTCCGGACAGAGGGAGCAATCTGTGAATTCCTAACTGAGAGATGCTTAGTGAAAGCAGCACACTGTACACACATTACACATAGTTAGGCATACTTTAACCCCTTGATCACTGGTTAGATGTTAACCCCATCCCAGCCATGTAATTCGTACAGTGACAGTGTATAATATTATCACTGATCACTGTATTAATGACAGTGGAAGTTAGCCAGTTCCCCCCAGAGTCAGTTAGTGTCAGACTGACTGCCACAGTATAGAAGTCTCATTATAAGCCGCTGATCGTCACCATTAGTAGTATAAAAAAAAAAGAAAATCAATAAACACTTATTGGCATTTTTGTTTTATTAAAACCATGTAGCAAAATACATTTTGGACAAAATTTATGAACAGATTAGATTTCTTTTTTTCTTAGATATGTTTTATGCCCGAAAGAAAAAAATCATGTTTTTTTGTTTTCAAAATTCTCCATATTTTTTCATTTGTATCGTAAAAAATAATAAAAAAAAACCCCAGTGGTGATCAAATACCACCAAAAGAAAGCTCTATTTGTGTGGAAAAAATGATACAAATTTGGTTTGGGTATAGTTTTGCATGACTGTGCAATTACTAGCTAAAGTAAAAAAATTGCCTGGTCATGAAGGGGGTAAAAGCTTCTGGCGCTCAAGTGGTAAAGTAAAATGTAAATGTAGAAAAATAATAGGCAGTGCATTTTATTGGTTTACCAAAAACATATCAAACTTATTATAAGGTCAATATTAACCACTTGCCCTCTTACCCCATTCGTGACCTGGCCATTTTTGCTATTCAGCACCGTGCTACTGTGCAATTTTGCAAACAAATAATCTTTCCTCATAAATTCAGGCCAAAATGTATTCTGCTAAATTTCTTTGGTAAAAATAACTCAAATCAATGTACATTATTTAGTCTGTGTGAAAGTTATAGAGTCTACAAACTATGGTATATACAGTATATTTTAAAAATGGATCAATCCTGATTTACCAATGGCCTATCTCAGTTCTTGAGGCCAGGGCAGCTGATAAGGGGGGACCACCCGCCCTCCTGTACTGGGCCCGAATCTGTCATCATAGCAGGGGGAGCCCCAGAGGTAGAGCGGGCGGGGGCTCCCAATTCCTGTCCACCAATTCGATAATCCCCCTGCTGTGCGGCTATTTAGAAACAAAACGTCTCCGGCCCCCTGTGTTCAGTGGGAGCGGGGCAGAGTAATCAGACTATTTTATCACTTTCGGGTTTTGGCAAGTTAATCCGCTGCAGCCGCACTACTCTGTTGAAGCCCAGCCTCTTCAATATGGATAAACCGAGACAGGCTGGGAACACTGCGGCGGATTAATTCTAAACCCGAAAGTAAAAAAATAGTCCACTTACTGTCCCCCACTTCCACTGAACACAGGGAGCCTGGGGATTTTTTTTCTGTCAAAATAGCTGCACAGCAGGGGATTATCTAATTGGTGGACAGCATTTGGGGGTCCCCACCTGCTCTACTTTGCCCCCTCCCCCAGTTCCCTCCTGTCCTAGTTGCCCAGATCAGTGGTGCCCATGAGGAAGGGAGAGAACCAGATGTACCAGCGGTGTTCAGCTGGTCCCAGGCTCCCAGCTCCAGGAGGAACCATCTGCAGGACAAGCACTGCACCCAGGCCCCAGGTAGAAGACTGCGCGTCCAGACCAGGTACTGGGGGGGGGCTAACAATGCTGCATTTGAATACTTGGGTAATACCAAGCACGTTCACGTTTGCAGTGACACATCTGAGGGGCATTGCTTTAGATTAGGGTATACTAGTGTTGCCCTCTGAAGAGTGAACCACAGTGGATCACTTTTCAGAGGGTTTTGAATGGCCGCAAGGAAGCATTATGATGCCTCCTAACCATCGGATTTAATCCTTAAAAACCTGCACCACCTCGCTGCAACTGCGTTGGTTGTACATGGTTGTGAGGCATCCCCATTCAGAGGAGTTGGATGCATTTGGCCATTGAACGTGATGGGGGAGATTTTTGTATACCCTCATGTGCTGCCTTTGCCATTACCCCCTCCTAACCACTGCAGTCTGTACATTACATATCCCAGACCCTTGCATTTTATGCATTACCCACTCCTGACCTCTGCACTCTGTATATTAAACACTCCTGACCTCTGCACTCTGTATATTAAACACTCCTGACCCCTGCACTATGTACGTACTCCTGACTCCTGCAAACTGTACAGCACATACTAGGGATCGACCAATATCATTTTTTTTGTTGCCGAGACTGGCAGGGCCGGCCTTTGGGGTGTGCGAGCTGTGCGGCCGCACAGGGCGCCATGGGCAACAAGGGCGCCGTGCGGCCATCACAGCTCGCAGAGGATAAGGCTGAGCTGTGTGAGAGATACACAGCTCGCCTCACTGCAACAATAGGTGATCGAGGCACGGCTGCACAGCGGGAGGTGAGCGGCGACTGCGGCCTGGACAGGGTTAACACAGGCCGCGGCCGCCGCTTACCTCCCGCTGTGCAGCCGTGCCTCGATCACCTATTGCTGCAGTGAGGCGAGCTGTGTATCTTTCACACAGCTCAGCCTCCAATCCTTCCACGGAATCCACGCTGACTTCCTGCCCAGTGCCCACACATCCCCGGGAGTGTGGGCGGGCGGGAGGAGGAGAAGGGGCGGGGCGAGGAGGAGCTGACGATCTCTCCTCTGGCGTCAGTGCAGGGAGGGAGGAGAGATCGTCAGCTCCTCCTCGCCCCGCCCCTTCTCCTCCTCCCGCCCGCCCACACTCCCGGGGATGTGTGGGCGGGAAGTTTAAAGAAAAAAAAAGCTGCAGGCAAAGTAAAGTAAGTGACATCTCTCTCCTTCAAAAAATGTAAGGGGGGGTCTGTGATGTAAGGGGGGGCTCTATGTGTGGGGGGGGGCTCTGTGTGAGGGGGGCTATGTGTGGGGGTCTGTGATGTAAGGGGGGGCTCTCTGATGTGGGGGGCTATGTGTGGGGGTGCTCTGTGTGGGGGGGCTTTTTGTGGGGGGTCTGTGATGTAAGGGGGGGCTCTCTGATGTGGGGGGCTCCGTGGGGAGGGGGGGTCTGATGTAAGGGGGGCTTTTTGTGGGGGGGTCTCTGATGTGAGGATGTGAGGGGGGCTTTGTGTGTGTGTGTGTAGGGGGTCTCTGATGTTAGGGGGGCTTTGTGTAAGGGGGTCTCTGATGTGCGGGGCTCCGTGGGGAGGGGGGGATCTGATGTAAGGGGGGCTTTGTGTCGGGGGTCTCTGATGTGAGGGGGACTCTGTGTGGGGGGTCTCTGATGTGAGGGGGGCTTTGTGTCGGGGGTCTCTGATGTGAGGGGGGCTCTGTGTGGGGGGTCTCTGATGTGAGGGGGGCTTTGGGTCGGGGGTCTCTGATGTGAGGGGGGCTTTGTGTCGGGGGTCTCTGATGTGAGGGGGGCTCTGTGTGGGGGGTCTCTGATGTAAGGGGGGCTTTGTGTCGGGGGTCTCTGATGTGAGGGGGGCTCTGTGTGGGGGGTCTCTGATGTGAGGGGGGCTCTGTGTGGGGGGTCTCTGATGTGAGGGGGGCTTTGTGTCGGGGGTCTCTGATGTGAGGGGGGCTTTGTGTCGGGGGTCTCTGATGTGAGGGGGGCTCTGTGTGGGGGGTCTCTGATGTGAGGGGGGCTTTGGGTTGGGGGTCTCTGATGTGAGGGGGGCTTTGTGTGGGGGGTCTCTGATGTAAGGGGGGCTTTGTGTCGGGGGTCTATGATGTGAGGGGGGCTTTGTGTCGGGGGTCTCTGATGTGAGGGGGGCTTTTTGTTGGGGGTCTCTGATGTGAGGGGGGCTCTGTGTGTGGGGTCTCTGATGTAAGGGGGCTCTGTGTCGGGGGTCTCTGATTTAAGGGGGGCTTTGTGTGGGGGGTCTCTGATGTAAGGGGGGCTCTTATGTAAGGGGGGCTAAGTTATTAGTGATCATAAAAAAGAAAAGTCAAATAAAGTGCAAAAAAGGTGCAAAAAAATTGCGCCACGGGATTAGCTCGCACAGGGCGCCTGATCACCTAAGGCCGGCCCTGGAGACTGGCACATGTGCTGAGTGATGTACCAGTATGTCACTAGGCCTGCAGTTGCCGCCCACCCACAGTAAATTTACTGTGGGTGGGCAGCAAGTGGTTTAAGTGTATGTTCAGGTATTAACTAAATATCCAGACAACCTCCTTCTACCACTGTAGACCATGTCTCGCATTATTTTTTTCTTGTACCTCGTTGCTGTAGTGAGAAACTGCTTTTTTGACCAAGCTTGTAAAAGTCTTGTTAGGCTCCATTCACACTAATGCATTTTTTTTTTTCATGCTTTTTGCTTTTTGCAGCAATGCATTTCATTTTTCTATCATTGGTTCCTATGAAACACATTCACATTAATGCATTTTTGTGCCTCTGCGTTTTTGGAAAGGGTCTGCAAAATGCAGTGTTTTGCATGTAATAAACTACAATGGACCTGCTTCCAAAATGCAACTTTTTCGTTTTTACTGCATTTTACCGCAATTTTGCCACGATTTGCATTTTGCGTTTTTAAATCTGCCCAACAACAAATTGTCCAAAAGAACACATAAAAAATACAAGTCACAGTAAAATCGTGCCAAAATGGCAGTAAAATCGCTGCAAATTGCGGTAAAAAACTTGGAAAGCATAGCAAAAAGCACTACAGAAATGCTCAAAAGCAACATGCATAGGTGTGAATCAAGCCTTAGCCCACGTTCACATTGGTCCAATTTGACATGCGATTTGACATGTCAAATCGCATGTCAAATCGGAGCCAATTACCGTCCTAATCGGCGCCGCAGTGATTACCAAAAGTAGTTTCTGCACTACTTTTGGCGACTTCAGGGGGCGATTTCAATAGACATCTGTGCAGGAACCTGCACAGATGTCTGTGAAATCACTGGTGAAGTCGAACTGAAAATGTCGATTTGAAATCTTGCAAGTTCAGCTGAACTCGCACGATTTCAAACCCGTCTCAGTGTGAACCTACACTAAATCTCACATAAACCATTTCCCTACACGCAGAGTATGTGGCCAAGCTCTTGGGAGTCAAGTTAGGAGCACACAGGATTTCTGGCAGCTCAAAAGGCATTTTGCTGTACTGGAAGTATTTTTTAAGAGAAGTATGTATGATGTATATCCATACAGTTGCATCAGACTCGCAGCGATTCTTTAGGTCACCACCCTGGGCATGTCTGATATGTTTGAAAGCCTTTTCTATAGAATGTTCTTGGCAACTTTTTTTACGAGGTAGATCGCCAGGTCTTTCCTCCACCATCCTTTTATTCCTCAGGTTCATGACTTTAAAGAGGTAATACATGACAAAATGTGTAGGTATTACAGACGTATTGAGTTTTTTTCCCCTGATTTTGGAAGGCAGTGTTTAATTTTGAATTGGATCCAAATATGCTGTATACTTTTTGCAAATTATAAATGCAATGACGTCAGATGGCATTGAAACAATGATTCACGATATCAACAATGTGGACATGTATTGTGTATGATCATTTGATTACCTTAAAATAATCCCTTACTCTTCCATTGCTGACTTCTTTCTGAAAAAAGTCACACTGGTGCCATTTCACTTGAGTCGCACAGAATTGCATGATAATGAAAATCACATTGTTTTCAATGGTGCATGTACACATCAATGCAACTCAGCATGGCAATTTTGGAAAAGTTTCCTGCACTACTTTGTTATGGTTTCAGCCCCAGAAAAATATGCAAACCACAGCCAAGTTGCACTACATAATCACACTGAAAATATGTTCAAAATTGGATTGCAGCAGTGTGAATATAGCCTAAAGTGCATATAAGAAATGAAAGTGGTTCAAAAGCCTTAATCACAGCCAATGAGCCAATCAGGAGAGGGAGGAGGCTTGGCCAAGCCACGGCTCTGTGTGGTAATGGACACGTAGAGCCGCAGCTCAGGAGCGAGCCTGCTTGGGTGCCCCCATGCTGTTTGCTCGGGGTTGGAATTGGCAGGAGGGAGAAACAAGAGCGCCAGGTGGGGGACCCGAGAAAAGGAAGATCCGGGATGCTTTGTGCAAAACCACTGCACACAGCACGTAAGTATAACATATTTGTTATTAACAAAAAAAAACCTGACTTTAAAATCATCTGGGCCCTTTACTGGCTAGGGCAAAGCTATTACCTGTCCCTGATTTCCAGTATCACACTTTGGAAATTCTACTTGGAAATGGTAACAGCAGTAAAAAGAAAACATAACAATATATTTAATATAGAAAAAAAAAAGAATGTCAGTAATGAAATGCAATCTCAAGAGCAATTCCAGGTAACAAGTGAAATCAACCACCAGTGGACTCTTACAGCTATTCAGGGACTTTTAGCTGTGAGGTACAGTGCCTTGAAAAAGTATTCACACCCCTTGAAATTTTCCACATTTTGTCATGTTGCAACAAAAATGTAAATGTAAATAGCTACCAGCTTTGCACATCTAGAGAGGGACATTTTTGCCAATTCTTCTTTGCAAAATAGCTCAAGCTCTGTCAGATTGGATGAAGAGTGTCTGTGAACAGCAATTTTCAAGTCTTGACACAGATTCTCAATTGGATTTAGGTCTGGGCTTTTTCTGGGCCATTCTTACACATTAATATGCTTTGATCTAAACCATTCCATTATAGCTCTGGCTGTATGTTTAGGGTCGTTCCGTCTAGAAGGTGAACCTCTGCCCCAGTCTATAGTCTTTTGCAGACTCTAACAGGTTTTCTTCTAAGATTGCCCTGTATTTGGCTTTATCTATCTCTGACCAGCTTCCCTGTCGCTGCTGAAGAAAAGCATCACCACAACATGATGTTGTCACCACCATGTTTCACAGTGGGAATGGTGTGTTAAGGGTGATGTGCAGTGTTAGTTTTCCCCCCACACATAGCGTTTTGCTTTTAGGACAAAAAGTTTAATTTTGGTCTCATCTGACCAGAGCACCTTCTTCCACATGTTTGCTATGTCCCCCACATGGCTTCTCGCAAACTGCAAACGGGACTTTCCACGGCTTTCTTTCAACATTGGCTTTCTTCTTGCCACTCTTCCATAAAGCCCAGATTTGTGGAATACACGACTAATAGTTGTCCTGTGGACAGATTCTCCCACCTGAGCTGTGGATCTCTGCAGCTCCTCCAGAGTTACCATGGGCCTCTTGGCTGCTTCTCTGATTAATGCTCTCCTTGCCCTGCCTGTCAGTTTAGGTGGATGGCCATGTTTTGGTAGATTTGCAGTTGTGCCATACTATTTCCATTTTCGGATGATGGATTAAACAGTGCTCTGTGAGATGTTCTAAGCTTGGGATACTTTTTTCAACCTAACTCTGCTTTAAACGTCTCCACAATTTTATCCCCGAACTGTCTTGGGTGTTCCTTGGCCTTCATGATGCTGTTTGTTTACTAAGGTCCTCGAACAAACCTCTGCGGGCTTCACAGAACAGCTGTATATATACTGAGATTAAATTACACACAGGACTTTATTTACTAATTAGCTGACTTCTGAAGGCAATTGGTTCCATTAGATTTAAGTAAGGCCCCGTTCACATTAGGTCGCTCTGACTTCGGGGGCGACCAGTGAAGTCGCGTGCAGCGCGACTTCGGCGCGACTTGCGCAGTCTTCATAACATGAATGTCTATGCAAGTCACCCCGAAGTAGTACAGGACCCTTTTTCTAAGTCGGAGCGACTTGTGTATTAGAACGGCTCCTGTACTACACTATGGGAGCGATGGTGCACGACTTGTCAGGCTGATCAAGTCGCCTGACAAGTCGTACTAGTGTGAATGGACACTTAGGGGTATCAGAGTAAAAGGTGCTGAATACAAATGCACGCCACACTTTTCAGATATTTATTTGTAAAACAGTTTGAAAATAATTTATTATTTTCCTTCCACTTCACAATTATGTGCCACTTTGTGTTGGTCTATTATATAAAATACCAATAAAATACATTACATACTTTTTTGGTTGTAACATGACAAAATGTGGAAAATTTCAAGGGGTATGAATACTTTTTCAAAGCACTGTAGGTGGAATTAATTCCGGAATCTCTACTAGGTACTGTCCTTCATCTCTCTGTTTCAGATTCAACTTTTCAAGTCAACATTTCAAGCAGCTCCACCAAACTAACACTGATAAATTGCCGTATTTTCCGGCGTATAAGATGACTTTTTAACCCCTGGAAATCTTCTCAAAAGTCGGGGGTCGTCTTATACGCCGGGTATCGTCTTATACGCCGAACTGTAGAATATGCGGTGGAGGGGGGGGGGGGTGGCTCAAAAACATCCGCGGTATGCCCGGGGTATGGAGAGAACGTCGCTCCTGAGGCCCGCTGTAAAGCTGTGTAGGCGCGCATGCGCAAGAAGATCCAGCGCATGCGTATTTGCGGCAGGGATACCGACTGACAAGGAGACCTACGGTAGCCTAATGCTAAAAAAGAAGGGAGAATTCTATAAGGCGCTACCTGTTAATAAAACCGTAAATCGTTTCCCCCATAAAACATATACACAAATAAACATTACAGTAGTTATGTATTAATATAATAACGAATACTTACAGGAAATACTTAATCCTAAGTACATTGCATTTGCATATCACTTCCTATTTTTTGGGAAGGAGGGAGGGGGAGAAATTTCTAAAGTATTGATCATATAAGACTTCCTTTTAAATTAACAAACTGTCATGAATTGCATGATTCATGCTATTCACAATTCACAAATAAGACTAACCATAAACATTTTTAAGGTACTGAAATATAATCATGTAGGCATGTTCAGTTTCTGGAGATTCATAAACTGGATAGATTGTCTGGATCATAAAAAGAGCGATACTGTTTTACATGAACATTTGTGGTTCCCTAATTATCCTGATAATATTTGCAGGAAATAGTGATTCCCAAAAAATATTGAAAGGCTTTCAACATCTGTAGTGGTGGCTAATTCTATACTGCTTAGACATTCTAAAGGAATTGTATTGAGTGGACAGTCTTTTTCGTTTTTGTATCTTCTAAGGGTATTCTCAATTATAGACATTGCATTGAAGGGGTAGTCTTATACGGCGAGTATATCCCAAACTCTATATTTTAACTGGAAAAGTTGGGGGTCGTCTTATACGCCCAGTCGTCTTATATGCCGGAAAATACGGTAGTCTTCCTGCATGTGAGGTACATGTATACTTACCTTCATGGGACTGTCTTCAGTATCCTGTAATGAGATCGCAGACAGAGGGTGCAGCCACAAAGCACAGTAAAAGATCAGGCATCCAGAATATTTGAAGATTATTTAGCCACCCATCAGAAAGGTATGTATTCCATTTCTTTTGCAAGGGTCATTATTTGTATTTTTTGTGATAAAGTACACAAGGCTCTGTATTGCTCCAAGTTTTTCCACGTTGTAGTACTTTGACATACATAGTTAGTCAGGTTGAAAAAAGACACAAGTCCATCTGGCTCAACCAATAAAAAACAAAAAAAAAAAAAAAACAGTAAAGAAAACCCAACCATACAATCCCATATACACAATCCTATACCCGCAGTTGATCCAGAGGAAGGCGAAAAACCCCAGCAAAGCACGATCCAATTTGCTACAGCAGGGGAAAAAATTCCTTCCTGATATCCTGAGAGGCAATCAGATATTCCCTGGATCAACTTTACCTATAAATATTAGCACCCAATTATATTATGTACACCTAGGAAAGAATCCAGGCCTTTTTTAAATCTATTATCTATTGCAAGACTATTGTCGATGCATGAGAGAAAAGAAACTGTATGGACTATAAAGCTGGTTGAGTTGCTGTATTTCCCTTGACCAAAGACAGTTAGTTGAGGATCTCTGAACATTTTCTTGACACATACGTGAAGGTTTTTAATTCTCAGGATCATACCTGTCAAATTTCTAAGATGGATAAGTTGGAAACCTTTCAGGACCTAATGTTAAAAAAAATATATGTATTACTTACCCCCGGAGGGGCTGCTGAGAATAAACAGGTTATCCCAAAGTAGTACAGGGGCTGCCTGCTGCAGACACAGATCCAAGCACACTGACACACAGGCTCAGTCTATGAGATGTCTTTTTATGGATTTTATTTGCAGAAAGCTTTAACAGGATAGGGATAAAGGTACAAGATACTCCAAAACAATATCAGGAATCAGTAGCAGGACAAACTACTTAGCACAAATCCTATAGCAGCAGACACACACACATGACAGTCCCAAACTCAGGTGCTACTCACAATCTCCCAGAAGATGTCTGCCACCCAGCTTCCACACGACTCTTCAGTGAGGGAGAAAAAAAAAAGACCCTTCTCAAGACCTGGACTCCCACAGGAATGCCTTCCAGTCACTTTAGCAACTTCTCTAGGCCCTCAGCTCAATGCCAGCCAAAACCCAAACTCCCAGGGGAACAAACTTTGCTGCCTCCCAGGGCAGCAGCCCCAGGAGAAAGGAAACCCTCCTAGCTGTGGAATAAGAACACTCTGCCTAACCCCCCCTAAATGTTTATCACCTCACCAGCCACCTTCTGGGCACACCCTTCCCAGGGATTGGCTGGGGTTGGATAAATATTCATAAATTAGTGTTTGACCCTCCTACTCTACCTTCTGGAAGCTTTCTCGTAAGTATACAGGAGTAGTCAATCTATGACCTTAGGAAAACTCTGACCAGACCCAAAAGCAGATCACCACTGAGTACAGTGAAGTAAATAACTAAGGCTACATGCACACAGGCAATTAGAACTGGTGCGCATTGTAGTGTCCTAACAAAGATGGCTGTATCCAAAAATTGGATTGGTGTTCTGGAAAGAAAAGTCGATAAAGACATTGTCATGGGGAGCACAGTGATCTCTATGAGCATGTGTTACACTGACACATTGCTTTGCATACATGAAATATATATATCTAATGCTCAGTCAAGTTGTTGGTAGCTTTAAACTGATAATACTATTTGCTCATTTGTCTTTGGCTCCAGCTCTGAGTTAGTGACACTGACTAGTATACGGCAAGTAAAGTCAGAGCTCCTAATCTGTATACTTTAGTGACTTAGAAAGCAATGACCTAGAGCAGTGGTCTCCAAACTGCAACCTGTGGGCTGAATGTGGCCCCTTGCTTGCCCTAATCTGGCCCTCGGGGTACTATTCCTCCTACTGACACCAACAAGGGGACGCTATTCTTGCCATTAACACCAACAAGAAGGCACCATCCCTTCCACTGACACCAACAGTGGGGAACCATTCCTTTCACTGATACCAACAATAAGGCATTTTTCCTTCCACCGGCACCAATGATGGGATACTATTTCTCCCACTGACACCAGCAATGGGGCACTATTCCTCCCACTAATACCAATGATGAGGCACCTATTCCTCCCACTAATACCAATGATGGGGCACTATTTCTCCCACTAATACCAATGATGGGGCACTATTCCTCCCACTAATACCAATGATGGGGCACTATTCCTCCCACTAATACCAATGATGGGGCACTATTCCTCCCACTAATACCAATGATGGGGCACTATTCCTTCCCCAATACCAATGATGGGGCACTATTCCTCCCACTAATACCAATGATTAGCAACTATTTCTCCCACTATAAAGCAATGAAAGGGCACTATTCCTAGCACTAATAACAATAATGGGGCACTGTTCCTCCCACTAATACCAATGATGGGGCACTATTCCTCCCACTAATACCAATGATGGGGCACTATTCCTCCCCCAATACCAATGATGGGGCACTATTCCTCCCACTAATACCAATGATGAGGCACTATTTCTCCCACTATATAGCAATGATAGGGCACTATTCCTCCCCCAATGCCAATGATGGGGCACTATTCCTCTCACTAATACCAATGATATGGCACTATTCCTCCCACTAATACCAATGATGGGGCACTATTCCTCCCGCTAATACCAATAATGGGACACTGTTCCTCCCACTAATACCAATGATGGGGCACTATTCCTCCCACTAATACCAATGATATGATGGGGCACTATTCCTCCCCCAATACCAATGATGGGGCACTATTCCTCCCACTAATACCAATGATGAGGCACGATTTCTCCCACTAATACCAATGATAGGGCACTATTCCTCCCCCAATACCAATGATGGGGCACTATTCCTCCCACTAATACCAATGATGGGGCACTATTTATCCCACTAATACCAATAGTGGGGCACTATTCCTCCTTTTACCGACTACAGGCACTATGTAATTTTCTTACCCCCATTGTTGCTGGGGGCCAGTTTCTACTTCAACTGGCCACTGCAGCCCCACTAAAGTCTGCAGGACAATAAACCAGCCCTTTTTTTTTGAAAATTTGTAGACCCCTGATCTAGAGAATCAGCAAGACCACCAAGCAGCTAGCATTTTTAAAAGCAGATCAGCAATGAAAGTCTCTGCTCTTCTCTCATATCAGGTTTCCTTTATTCTCATGCATATTTCATACATTTACAACAGTCAATATAAGCACAAATGGTTCAAAAACATAAGTCACTTAACAATGAATTCCAGGTATAGTTATTTTATACATCGGTAAATTGATATAGCTTGGTCCAGTGAAACTATGTACCTGGCCAATGTCTCTGGAAGCTGGAAATCACTGCCCTGCTGCATTCTGAACAGAGGAGGTCATCCACTCAGCATGGACATCATTCACAGAATGCTTTGCATTACCTGAATGAATGCAAAGCCTTCTCTGATTGGACAAGGCAAAGAGCGTGACACCCCACCCTTTACTTCATCCAATCAGAGAACACTTTGCATTTATTCAGAACATTAACTTATCAAGAGCTATACATCCAACCTAACAAACGGGCCAACTTCAGGGTCCCTTCAAGCAAGCAACTATAGTAGCGAGATCTTACCACTGGGATCCCCAAGAGATATAGGAAGTCATCATGTAAGTTGGCCCAGAGGACTCCATCTCTATATGGAATATCACTTTTGATCCTTTAATGGTGGCCAATCACACTTTGATTTTTTTTATTTGATTGATGTGAGATCCGATCAAATCAATCAGATCCACAAACAGTTGAAAAGCCATAACTTTACTTCCAATTATTTCAAAAATATTAGCAATTGTTTTGCATTGGTCACCAGTAGGGAGATACTGTACCTCATTCATGAATAAGATCTTATTTTGATCAATCATATTTTGAGATTACATGGAGGAAACAGAGATACGATCGATAATTTATGATTGCATCTTAACTGTTGATCTAGATCCACTTCCCTGTATGGGTTGCCGACTATAGAATGATTATTCCTAACGGTAGAGATCAATTGGAAAATATATTGATCATTTATCAAAGCATGTATGGCCACCATTAGATAGTTGGGGTCACGAGAGAAGGCTGCTGCATCCATATTTAATCTCATTACTGTCAACTACAACAGGCTGAAGGGAAGCTACAAAATGTTTTCAATAATTGCACTTTTCTATGGCCTCTTTCACACGGGTGTCCGTATATCACCCCATCCGTTTGCGGGTGATATACGGACATAATGCATGTCAATGGGATTGTGGATGTCAGCGGATTTGCATCCTTTCAGTTCTGTTCCGTTTTTTGGAACGGAACAGAACCCTATTTTTTCTTCCGTTTAAAAAACTGAAAGGACGCAAAATCGGATGTCAGCGGTGTCATCCGCTGACATCCGCAATGCCCATAAACATACATTATGTCCGTATATCATCCACAAACGGATGGGATGATATGCGGACATACGGACTGGATGACACAAGTGTCATCCGTGTCCGTTAAAAAAAAAAAAAGTGCCGGAGCGGATCGCAACACGGTCCGCTCCGTGTGAAAGAGGCTTTAAACTGTTAAATGTATAATACACTGTAAACTATGATTTTTATACAAAGGGATGCAGTTAGGCTGCTTTCACACTGATTCACTGCAAAAATGCATATTTTACTGCGTTTACAATTCTGTTACGTTTGAGATGTGGTTTTTACAGGACACGTGACTGAAAAACCACTCCAAAAACGCATTGCGGGTGCACTTATGCCACTTTTTTGTTGCGTTTTCCATTACTTTCAATAGAAAGGTGCGTTTTTGGTAAGTTTTTTTTTTAAGAGAAGCATTTTCCTTGAGCTTTTCAGCTGCTTTTTTAACGCAAAATTGCATGAAAAAGCCTTATGCTCCGTACACGCTATAAGCAAATCGGGAAAACATTTTCATCCGAGGAAAGATTTTCATATAGCATGTATTAGTGATCGACCAATATCGTTTTTTTAATGTCGATACCGATATTTTAGTCATTGGATATCAGTATCGGCCGATATCTGCCGATATTTTCAGACATGTAAAAAATGTATTTATTTTTTTCTAAAGGTACTCTTGTGGAGGGATCT
This sequence comes from Pelophylax lessonae, assembly GCF_965119305.1. Classification (NCBI taxonomy): domain Eukaryota; kingdom Metazoa; phylum Chordata; class Amphibia; order Anura; family Ranidae; genus Pelophylax; species Pelophylax lessonae. Next base: position 580,628,300 of record NC_138770.1, on the reverse strand, counting down.
GGGGGTCTAAAAGACCCCAAACCCCTCCTCGGCACCGAAAAGCATTCAAAACGCCAAGTTTAGCTGTTTTGAATGCTGTCAGTTTTTTTAATTTGGCGCAGAGTACCCGGAAGTGATGTCATGATATCACTTCCAGGTTTTTTACATGGAGACGCAGTACACCTTTGAAAAGCATTCAAAACGCCAAGTTTAGCTGTTTTGAATGCTGTCAGTTTTTTTAATTTGGCGCAGAGTACCCGGAAGTGATGTCATGATATCACTTCCAGGTTTTTTACATGGAGACGCAGTACACCGGGTCTTCTCTTCGGCAGCGGCGGCAGTGGAGGTAGGATGCCCGGGTCTACCGGTGGGACGAGAGACCTGGGTGGGACTCCCGGTGGGACGGGAGACCCGTGTGAGCCACGGAAGGCGGCGGGAGGAAGGGGAAATCCCCTCCCGCTCCTTGTAATGCCAGCTGAGCGGCTTCTCAGCCGCATCAGTTGTCATTACAAGTCAGCCGACCATCGGCTATGGACACCGGTACCTGGGTGATGCCTTTAGTTGCAGGCATCACTCCGGTACATGCACTTTCCCGAAATATCGGCAATATCGGTAAATCCAAAGGTCGATTCCGATATATCGGGGAAAGTGCATATCGGCGCCCGATATATCAGTGTTGCCGATAATCGGTCGATCCCTAGATCCCCGACAACTGATTCCAACCTTCGAAACGAAAATTTCCAAAGGGACAAACTCCAAAATTTTTCTCATTGTAAGAATATTTAATAATAATATCTCGCGCTCGTACTTCATTATGTCAGAATATTTATACTGCTATGAACATAGCAGTGTCTATTCATGGTTAATAAGCAAAGATCTATAAGAAAGGAGAATCTTCACCTATTGCCACAAATCAATGTCGTGAATTCTTTTTAATTGATTAATTTCTTTTTAAAAGCATATACCAATCTTAGTGAGTACAGTCTACAGTATGGAATATATATAAAATATTTATTCTCAAGACATGTATTCACAAGATGTGATCAAACAAGAAGTGACACAAAAAGATAACTTCTACATAAAATACTAACTTAAAACAATCAATGCAATGTGATGTTTAGCTCAATAATGAAAGTGAAAGTAAAACAAAGTGAAAGTAAAAGCAAAACGAATTCAAGATTACCATTTCTTCCCAGGTAAAGCACAAACCATAAATAAATGTTCTATATAAACAGACTACAATGGTCTGCGCAATGCATAGCCGAAAGTCACTTCACTGCAGATGAGTGAGAATAAGCCATGCAAAACGGAAGACTTAAAATTGCAAATAATGCACTAAATCTGATATTAATAAAAATATATAAAAACAAAAATCAGCTTTTTAGAGAAAAATCTACCATGGTTTATACGGCTGGGATTGTAATCTCATTACCCTTAAATATGCAATATAAAACATATAAGGAAGGAATAAACAATTGTTGAATAAAATCAAATAACATAGCAAAGTTATATTTACCACACTTAAGATGGCCGCTAGCTTCAAATGGTCTTTACCAGAGTCCTAAGATGGATGCCTTTCTTAAGATGGTGGCTTCCCTTCAAGTTTCAGATGAATGATGGACAAGATGGAGTATGTCTGGACGAGTCTATAGATGGACGTAGTAGCGTGTGTGATATAAGTGTAAGGTGTGTTGTCAGTAGTAGTAGTAGTAGTAGTAGTGTAATGTAATGTGATGTGATGTCTCTCATATCTGGGGTGTTCTTTAATATGGTAAGAACAAAGGGCTATAAAAATTACCATAAGTTAAACCCAGAGGGATGAGACATTATTCCCATTGGTTGGGATATTCTATACCTAAACTGGTGAGGTCAGATACACACCTCTTTTGATAATTAACCCAATGTATGTTAATAAAATTAAAGGATGATTTCTCTATATGTAAGATTAATCATATAACACAACATAAAACTTTGTCCATACTCCCAGTACATACATAAATGTCCATCTGTATCTCCATCATTCTCTGGCAATTATTGGATCTGGTAAACCATTTCAATAATAATTATTTTTAATACAATATAATATTTCTATATGGGAATATCTTAACTATCCCAAAACTGCATTTGGTATTTCGTCTATAGAGGGCAGTGTCGTACCGTTCATTAAATTTTGTATTCAACATAATTACCACTATATCCTTATCTGATGACCTCTCTGATCTCTGGCTAGTGAATAGCCATTACTTATTTGACCATGCCATAAGCTGTCAGACATCTAGGCTAGGATAGGAAGATCTATAGTGTCATAAAAACTTACACTAGACCTACACACAAACTTCTCTGAAATGAGGTAATTAGTGACGAGATACACATGTCTTTACACTTATTAGAAAAATAATTCTAAGTAAGATTACTATTGTAAGAATATAAACCCAAAATGTGATATAACATTCCTAAATATATATGTATATACCTTACATAATATAATGACATAATTATGGCTAATATCTTCTCACACATAATAATGTATCTTTAACATTTATATTTTAAATGTCTGATGAAGAACACTGAGCCATTGTCTATTGTTATATACAGATAAGATTACAAGCTAGACTAGTATGGTGTCTCGCTAATTGTCCGTTATCTGATGAGATGTCAATGTATTACCTTATTTATGATTACATAGATACAAAGACCTCTGTTCAAATTCTATTCTGTCTTGTAAGCTTGTAAGAGACATTTTGTTTAACAAGTACATATATGAACTTTCTTTCACCTTCAAAACAAAATGGAAGCCATGCTGTACTGTTCAGCATCATAAGCTATGAATATACATGGCTTTTAAAATCATTTTTATTCTATTAGTTAATTACCCCCAATAATCCCGACATCATATGGGAACAGAATGTACGATTTTCGTTTAATGTGTACAGTTTTTGTACAATTTTTATATGAGAAATATCAGATATGAAAGACTGCATCATTTTCGTACATTGTTTTTATGTTCGGTTCCGACTTGCTGTGAAACATTGAGGAAACCCTGCTGATTGTTCGCCAGATTTTCTCATAGTGTGTACGAGCCATTGCTCTTAAGTGACGGTTCACATATATGCGGTAACAGACATCGCATGAGATTCGGAGTGCACTGCTCTGCAAATCACATGCGATGTCTGTGCAATGCGAATTCAGCCATACAGATTGTATAGCTGAATTTGCATCGCATTTGGATACAACTCGCACAGGACACTTTTTTGGGTCCGCACCAGAATCAGATTTCATGAGTGTTCACACCTATGCGATACGATTCATGTCCGAACTGACAGTTTGCACTGCGATATGTGAACTGATCTGGGGGTGTCGTTAACTGTGTATTGACACCCCCAGCGATTCGCATATGGCAGTGTGAACCGGCAGTGGATTTGCAGGGTTCCCACATTGCATATATGTGAACCGGGACTGGAACTAAAATGGAACTATGTATCATAATGAATTTAGACACATTAAACATGAACACCAATTAAAAATTGTTTCATCCTCTCTTTTCATCATATTTAATGCATGCCTGCAAGAATAAAATAAAAAGAAACCAGAATGATTTTCTTACACAGAATAAACTGGTTTATTTGATATAAACAGCATAATTAGATACCCCTAACATTTAGCCGTGGTTTACACTATGAATCGCAAAGGAATGCGCAGCACATTTAATTCCGTGCAGTGCGAGTTGAGCCTATTCATTTTAAATAAGCTCAAATCAGACTGCACCGCGCCAAAAGTGGAAATGTACTGCAAAAAGGATCGCATGGTACTTTTTTACCATGCCATCGGCTGCAGGCATATGCAGTGCATTTGCGACCTGTGTTTGGGGTGCGCTAACTTATCATTGACACCCGCTGTACCGTAAATTGCCACTACAGTGCGCTTTGAACCCGGTGCAGGAAATGCGCACAGATCACGGATTTCCCGCACCGCATTCTAGAGGGAACCTAGCCAAAGAGAGCAACAAAGAAACAGTGGCCTAATAACTGAAATCTGGTCCTAAAGTGGTTGTAAATCTTCAGGTTTTTTAACCACTTCTGGACTAGAAGGATTTGCCCTCTTAATGACTAGGCCATGTTTTGCGATTCAGCACTGCGTTATTTTAACAGACAATTGTGCGGTCGTGCAATGCTTTACCTAATTAAAATTGATGTTCTTTTTGTCCCCACAAATAGAGCTTTCTTTTGGTGGAATTTGATCACCTGTGCGATTTTTATTTTTTGCGCTATAAACAAAAAAAGAGGGACAATTCTGAACAAAAAAACATTTTTCACTTTCTGCTATATAACAGTGTTAATTTCGTCGACTAAAACCGACTAAAACGTTTTCGTCGACTAAATTAACACAATTTTAGTCGACTAAAATACGACTAAAACTAAAACAATTCAGATGACTAAAATATGACTAAAACTAAAATGGCATTTTAGTCTTAAGACTAAAATACGACTAAAACTAAAATGGCATTTTAGTCAAAAGACTATAACTAAAACTAAATCGAAATTTGCTGCCAAAACTAACACTGGTGCATGCTCAAAGCTTAATACCATAAATAATAACATATTCGATTTTTCACTCCAGGACCAGCAGAAGTATATAATGAGTTTGGAAATTGTAGAGAAATGCTTAAATAATGCATTACAAATTACAATTGAACTACACCCAATCGATTATAGATGACTAAAATTAGTTATAGTCGACTAAAATGTACTGGAGTTTTAGTCGACTAAATACGACTAAAACTAAAATACTTGCAGAAGACTAAAATGGGACTAAAACTAAAATGCCATTTTAGTCCTAAGACTAAGACTAAAACTAAATTGAAATTTGCTGCCAAAATTAACACTGCTATATAACATTCCCAATAAAAAAAAAAAAATTAAAAATCAATTTTTTTTAACATTTTAGGCCAATTTGTTTTTTGCTACATATTTTTGGTAAAAAAAAATCGCAATAAGCATATTTTGATTGGTTTGCGCAAAAGTTATCGCATCTACTAACTACGGGAAAGATTTATGTCATTTTTATTGTTTTTTTTTTGTTTTTTACTAGTAATGGCAGCGATTTGCGATTTTTTTGTGGGACTGCGACATTGCGGCTGACAGATCGGACCCCTAACTGACATTTTTGACACTTTTGGGGGGACCAGTGACATTACTGCAGTAATCAGTGCTAAAAATATGCTCTGTTACTGTAATAATGACACTGGCAGGGAAGGGGTTAACACAGTGGGTGATCAAGGGGTTAAATGTAAGCCTAGGGGAGTGTTTCTAACTGTGGGGGGGTTGGGCTTTTGAAATGATCGTAGATCTGTGTTCCTATATAGAAGGATCACAGGCGCTCTGTGATCTATCCAGAGAGAAGAACGGTCAACTGTGTGTACAATAGCTGACCGTCCTTCTCTGCTTTGTGCAATGGTATTGCAGAGAGCGGCCCCTTAGCTTCTTCTCTGGGGTCCCCTGCCATTGTTGTCTGCTCCTTTTCTGTGTGCCCCATAGCAAGCCAATGGCTATGGGGGAACACCTGCAGGCTCGCACAGTAGACACACACAGCACGCCTAGGCTATCTTTACAAGATTTGACTGACAGCAGCAGTAGCCGATGGTGTCCGCTGCTCTCAGTATTACCTGTGAGTGCAGGAAGAGAGGAGAGAGGGGCTGCTGGTGGGGAGAGCACTGGATCGAGATAGGTGACAGGTAAGTGTTGGGGGGGGGGGGGGATGCACAGACATTAGAAGGTTTTTTTACCCTAATGCAGAGACTGCCTTTAAAACCACTTTAGTATCACTAAGAAAATAACAACTCTATTGTTTATTACTAACTCTAGATAATCTACGTGAATTGGAAGAGGGATATTGGCATGTCCTGACATGATCCTTGAGGACTGAACTGTGAATTGCTGTTTTAAAATATCAATGACTCATTAATGTACAATGAGTCATGTGCGAAGTATGACCAACATTCTGTCCATGCTGAGGAAAACACCATTATCTTATATCAGAAGTCAGCATAAATGATATATTATACATTTATAATAAACACTTTATAATATTTCAGTTAACTAGTAGGTGGAGTATATTATGTTAAAATGTGCCAGGAGAAGTCAATATTGCCCTAATACACAAGCCATGTGTTTTCTTCTTTGAATCTTGGTGTGCTTTATGCATTTCTTCCAGATCTGTGCTGTAGGCCGTGTGAAGCTTTGACTCTGTGTTGGAGCTTCCTGCAATTAAGACCAGTCACTGCTGCTCTCTCTCCTGGTGCAGGGTGACTGGTCTTGTCTCCACCCCCTCCTGTGATATTTTTGCCGGCAGCCTGTAGTGGGTGGGGCCTGCTAGGTCTTTCCCACAGAGGGAGAGTGGAAACAGCACTTCTAAATGTAGCAATTTAAAAACAATTTTATAGTTATAAAATCAGTAACTCACAGAAGTGGATGAAATCGCACTTATCAGAACATATAATACCTACAGCTCCCGGGTGTCCCCGATGGGTGTCTCTGTATCCAAACGAACAAGCTGGCAGCTGTGCCGGTGGATTCCATCACTGACTGCCTGCTCGTGGAGGCTGACAACACCGAACATGGTGGGATGATGTCACTTCCGGGTTTGCAGGCGGAGGAGGCGGCCTCCCACAGCTCTGCTCTCTGCCTATGTGCAGCCCAGTGATGATGTCACTGCTACTTCAGAAAGGTAATATCTTTATTTGCATTGTCATTTTTTGGCTATTGAGGAATACGTTTAAATGATTTGTGAATATAGTTCAGCTTTAAAGGGTATGTAAACCCTTAGAATGTAATTCTATTATTTACTCCATTCTGGTTTCTTAAATATACACCCCATTGTAGGAATCTCTTTATATCTGCTTAAATTGGTTGTCCTATGCATGAAGGTAACCCCCCCCCCCCCCCATACTTACCCGAGCCTGACCCAGTGATGTGCACAAGAGCCTTGGCTCTCCCTATTCACTGGCTGAGATAACAGCAGTGAGCCAAACCTCACTCTGTGTATGAATGGACACACAGAGCAGTGGCTCAGGTACCCCCATTAATACCACCTTATTAGTGCAGCCTCATCAGTGCCTCTTTTTCAGTGCCCATCAGTGCAGCTTATCAGTGTCCATTTGTGCAGCCTCATCCGTGTAACCTCATTAGTGCATCCTCATCATTGCAGCCTCATCAGTGCCCAGCAGTGTAACCCCATTATTGTCCATCAGTGCAGCCTCATAAGTGCCTATTAGTGCAGCCCTATCAGTGTTCATCAGTGCAGCCTCATCTGCGCACATCAGTGAAGAAGAAAAAGTATTTATTTGCAAAAATTTAGTAACAAAGATTAGGGTTGTTGTTTTCTAAATTTGAGGTCTTTTTTTTCTTTGTTTAGCAAAAAGTAAGAACCCCAGTAGTGATTAAATACCATAAAAAAAATATAAACATTTCTTTTGTGTGCAGTGTTGCATGACTGCGCAATTGTCATTCAAAGTGTGACAGCACTGAAACCTGAAAATTGGCCTGGGCAGGAAGTGGGTGAAAGTGCCCGGTATTGAAGTTGGTAATAAATGCAAAAAAAATTACCCGGTATTCTTGACAGATATCTTGTCAGCTGAGAACTTCCTGTGCTCTCTGTCCGTGGTATAATTTTTATCAGTTACATTATTCCTAGTTATCTCTGAGTACAATGGAACCTCACCTTCTATGCTATTGAGAAGAAGGGAGGGAGAGTTCTGCAGACCTATCCTTTTTCTGTTGTCTTGATACAGTATGGTGAGCACGTCTTGTCTCCCAGGGACAGGAAGTTTGGTATTTGCAGACAACCAGGTTCAGAGAAAGAAAGATTGAAAAGAGAAAACGAATGCAGGTACTGTGGCAGGCGCAGCACTACAAAGTGCCTTATGCGCTGTGGCATTAGAAGAATTGGATCTCTCTGACTTCTGTCTGTTACTCTATAAATTCCTCTAATACCGTTCTATGGAAAGCAGTAGCTTTAAAGAGCATACCAAACGCTTAAGATATCTTCTTTATTAACTTTAACTTTTCTTCATAGATAACAGTGACACTTTGCAGCAGACAGTCCATGTACAACATGTGCTGAATACAGTATAACAAATGGTGGATATATTTCTCTCTGTATTGCTGTTTGCTGTTTGAGTTTGTTTGCTTGGGTTTGTTTGCTTGGGTTTGAGTTTGATATAACTTTTGAAGTTTGATATTTTGTTTGTTTGATTTCGTGTTCAAGTTTGTTTGTTTGATTTGGGTTTGGTGGAACTACAAGTGAACATATAACTAGTTCAGTATACAGCTCTAATCACATTACTAACAATAGGAACATGTATAACTGTTAATTACCTATTTTTGGCCACTTGCTTCCATAAAACTGCTCTGTGGATCTGTGTGTCTATTCAGTTCTCTTGCTCTGTAGTGGAATGAGAAGGTTGGCTGATAGCATGAGGCTTCAGAGAAAAAATGGGTGTAAGGCTGGCTGTGATTGGCCAAGACTGTTGCTGAGTGTGAGATTGGCTGTGATTGGCCACAAACTCCTTATGGGTAATAAAGTTTAACTATGTGCTTTCTGGTTTAAATTCTGCTGTGTCTGAGCTTACCTTACAGGCATATAAATGAATCTTACAGGCAAATTTCCTTTTGCTTCTGTGAACACAACATACAACTGTTATGTGACATCCAAACATGAAATCACATTAAATAACTCTGCTTTTGACTCTCACATATAAACATGTGCACTGTATTGAGGTTATTAACAGGTCTAGCTGTATATACATGTAGGTCATATTAGCAACCTAGGACAGGTTCTAGCTGGCCAGCTACACTCCCACCAAAATTACCTATAATTCTATGTTCTCTATAGTAGGATTTGAACATGAATTTGGGGAATTTTCTATCAGGTTCTCAACTTCCAAGTGTCTTTTATCACTTTCAAGTAGAACAACTAACTGCTGTATAGGACGTTCCAACTTGAGTGGAGTAGTGAGACGTTTTCCCTTTTGAACATCTGGCTAGTCTTTCAAGTATTTCATCTTGACACTTGGCAGCAGTGCTCAATGTTTGTACAACTTTTACTTCTGGATCACCCATGGACAATTCGGTGTAACCTTCAGTGGGTATGATCTCCTTTTCCCAAAGGAACTCTGGACCGGTGAACCAATTTGAATTTTTCAATTCTGTTACATTCAGGCCATGATCTGCTGGGTTATGCTTTGTATCAATGTGATGCCAATGTTCCGGATTTGTTATTTCCCGAATTTTCTGAACTCTGTTGGCGACAAAGACATGGAATCTTCGAGCTTCGTTATTTATGTATCCTAGAACAACTCGTGAGCCTGTCCAAAAGTATTCTTCATCTATTTTTAACTCTAATTCTTCTCTCAGAAACTTGCTTACTGATGCTGAAACAACAGCTGCTGTCAGTTCAAGTCTCGGTATTGTCTGAATACTGGTAGGTGCGACTCTGGTCTTTCCCATAACCAGGGTACAGTGTATTTTTCCTTCTCCTATCACTCTGATGTAGGAGCACTGACCATAACCATAACTACTGGCGTCTGAAAAGTGATGAAGTTCTATTTTCTTGTACTCTCCGAAATCATGACGTACAAAACATCTGGGTATCCAAACTTCTCTTAAATTCTGCAAGTCTCTTATCCAAGCCTCCCACCTTGGCCTCAAATCTTCAGGTATGGGTTCATCCCATCCCAACTTCCGTCTGCATAATTCTTGTAGTATTTATTTTGCTTTGAGGATCACTGGGGCCAAGAATCCCAATAGATCATATATAGAAGTCACTGCGGAAAGAATGGTACGTCTAGTTGCAACTTTCTCTTCAAAGGATACTTCAAAGAAGAACTCATCATTCTCTACATTCCATCCCAATCCAAGTACATTCTGAACTGGAAGATGATAATAATTGAGATCTACATCCTTCATTGTTGATGCATGTTCAGAGTCACTGATGGATTCCAGTACCTCTCTGTTGTTTGAGATGAATTTATGAAGGCACAGATTTCCTCTTGCGCATAACTCTTGGCTTTCTTTTACTAGTTTGATTGCAGATTCTGTGGACTCTAGACTTATAAGACCATCATCTACATAGAAGTTTTTCTTAAGAAAATTTGTTGCTGATGGGCAATCCTCTTCATTTTTGTTGGCCAGGTACTTCATACCATAATTGGCGCAACCTGGAAACGATGCTGCTCCAGACAAGTGTACTTTCATTCTGTATTCTGCTGGCTCTGTATCTGTATCTCCGTCCTTCCACCATAGAAACCTCAGGAAGTCTCTATCTTCATTCTTCACCTGAAACTGGTGGAACATCTTTTCAACGTCACACATGACCGCTACGGGATACTTTCTGAATCTACAGAGTACTCCAGGCAGGGTGTTTGTAAGGTCTGGTCCTTTTAGTAGATGATCGTTCAATGCAACACCATCATACTTTGCTGAGCAATCAAATACTACTCTAATCTTATCTGGTTTCTTTGGGTGGTAAACACCTTGATGTGGGATGTACTACACTTCTCCTTCTTTAGGTTGGTTATTCACCTTCTCTGCATGTCCTTCTTCAAGGATGCCTTCCATGAATTTAAAATAATCTTGCTTGAATTTGGGATCTCTTCCCATCCTTTTCTTCATGCATTTCAATCTTGCTAGGGCAAGATTTCTGTTATTTGGCAGACAAGGTCGTTCTCTAAAGGGTAAGGGCATTTCAAGATAACCTTGTTGATTCTGCTGAATACTTTCTTCTAGAGTGTGTACGAACTTTATGTCTTCTTGAGATACACTCTTTTCTTCAGAACTTATATCTGCAAAGTCAGACTCAAGGATCTTGATTACTTTTGCTGAACTTACAGTTGGTAACTCTTGGACGGATATTCGATGACACAATCCTGTCACCTGTCTTGAGTTTGCAATCTGCTGTTTTCCTCCAACAACACCCCATCCTAGATCAGTTAGAACAGCGTAGGGTTCACCTTTTCCTCCTGTGATTACCTCTCGTGGTACCAAAGCTTCGGGACAATCATAGCCTATCAACAGTCCAACACCAAACTCCTTCAGCGGGGACATTTCATGTGATATGACAGATAGGTGTTCCCATTTATTGGCTGTTTCACAGGTAGGTATGCGATCTCGATCTAGAGGTATATCGTCTTTCGTATAGGCTGGAGGTAGATTTAATGTGAGGTTTGAATGAAGTCCTCTAACTCTCAATCCTTTGACTCTTTGACTGTTCACTAATTCACTAATCACTCTCCCCGTCATTGTGGTGAGTTTGAGCTTCACTGGTTCTGTAGCCACTTGTAATTTCTTGCAGATTTCTTGATCAATGAAGGTAACATCGCTTTGGGCATCCAATAGTGCATAGGCATATACCTTCTTATTCCTCCTTTTAGGATTTGAAATGAACACTGGTACAACCATAGATGTGCCGTTGCTTTCTCCTTCCCTTACTCTGCAAGAGAATAATGATACTTTCTTTTCTTCCTCAGCATCTTTAGGTATTGAGGATTCATCCTTCTTTGGACGTTCTTCGTGTAATGGGGTAGGATGGCGTCCTTTGCAAACACTGCATGTGGCCCTTTTCTTACACTCCTTAGTAATATGGCCTTTCCTTAGGCATTCAAAACACAGTTGATTACCAAGTACAAATTTTTTCTTTTCATTTGAGGACTTCTCTTTCAATTGTTGGCACTTGTGTATGGAGTGGTTCTCTCCACAGAACATACACTTAAAGGTAGTCTGAGGATTTGTCAGTTCTGTCTCTCTACTGATCCCAGTAGTGACTTTGAACTTGCTCTCGTAGGTATCTAGACCTTTAGCTGCTGTGTTGGTTGCAAAGCTAGCTGCTCTTGAACGTCTTATATCTCTCGCAGGCCATTCTTCTAAGGATTTTAAGGCATAAGATGCTGTTACTGGGTTACATGCTATTCGTGCTTCCTTATTGACAAACTCAGAGAACTTTTCAAAACTTGGGAAGTCCTTATTTAGATCTAACTGTTCAGTCACATAGCGATTCCACCTAGAAGCCACTCCTTCAGGTAGTTTAGCTAGCATCCTGTGGTTTTCCAGATAGTCGTTCAGTACTTCTAGTCCTCGTACATGTGGGATGGCATTGCTGCATGCTTGCAGGAAGTCACCATACTCTTGGAGTTTGAAATGTTCTTTAGGACCTATCTTAGGCCAGTTATTCAATTTCTCCCTAAAGGCTCTTTGTACTAAGAAAAGATGACCATATCTTTCTTTTAACTTTTCCCAAGCTTGTTTGTAGGCTTCTTCGTCTGTTCTATAGAAGTTACCTTCAAGAGCTTTCTTTGCTTCTCCACCAACATATTTCTGAAGGTAGAATAACTTGTCAACTGGCCTGGAACAATAGTGCTCAATGATCATTTCAAAACTCGCCTTCCACTCTATGAACTTCAGTATGTCTCCTGAAAATACAGCAGGTTCTGGAACGGGCAGTCTTGCTGGGACAATGGTTGCAACATTTTCCTGATCATTGCAGTGACATCTAGGAATAGGATCATCTAGTTTTATTTTCTCACCTAGTTCTGAATTAGGTAAGTCTCTCTCTTTGTCTTTCTGAGCAGGGATAGAAGGGCACTGACTTTTTTCTTCACTACATACTGGGGATTTCCTTTCATTCTCCTGGGCGTATGAAAGGAAGTAGGAGTCTGCATCTTCACTTAGTACAGATTTGGACTCATGATTACTATTTATGTCCTCTTCGTGTACTCTTAGTCTGGCTTCTATAATCTTGACTTCTTTCAGCCTCTCCAGACTTTCCATTTGATGGCGCTGTGCCTCCATTTCAGCTTCCATTTGATGGCGCTGTGCCTCCATTTTAGGTTCCATTTCAGCTTTTCGTAGGCGCTGCATCTCAATGGCAGATTCCATCTCAATTTCTGCTTTCTTGACAGCAAGTTGTTCGACCAGTTCCTTTCTTTTGGCTATTAAGGTACTTGAGGACTCCGATATGTTACTGGCACTTCTGCTAGTGAAGGAAGTCCCACTTGAGATTGTGGTTCCCCCTAAGGACCTAGCATAGTCTCTCATAAAGAGCTCGTTCATTCTCTTTCGTGCCTTAACTTCATCATAGTTAGCTTCAGATGATAGTTCTCTCATGAGCTTTACTAAATCTTTAGTGACTGCAGTACATGTGTCCATGTTCCTTACAATATCCTGGGAAGGGGTCGTGGATGACCGCAGGTTGACATATGCTGCCATGAGCTCTGATTCAGATTCTTCTATCATCTCTATAATATTATTTAAGCTTCCTTTTATACTTTCTTGCTTTAGCTTTCTACGAACACCTATAATGTATAATTTCCACTTATCATACATTCTGGTGAACTTTTTTCCTTTTAATGCTGCTTCTTGCTCCAAATTTTCCAGCATCTTTGCGGTCGGTTTTCTGATACGTTCTGAACGTCTTAGTTCGTCTGGTTGGGATATATCAGTTTGGGGCAAGACTAATGCTGCATCTGACTCTTTTACCTCAGACAGGTTCCCTTGCTCTTCACTTTCCAACTTATCTATCCTTGTATCCTCTAACAGTGGCATAGCAATACTAGACTTAGACATTTTTACTCTAAATGCTATAACACTCAATAAGAATATTAAGAAGACTTTCACTTTAAATGCAATAGCAATAGGTACAGGCAATAAAAATGACTTTCACTTTAAGTGCAATAGCAATAGGTGCAGGCAGTAAAAAATGACATTCACTCTAAATACTTTAGAGTCCGTGTACTACAACTGACCCTTGTTTTTTACTTACAGTCCTTTTATTCCTGAACACGAAAATGTCTCTTTCTTGTCAAGCCTATTGCAATGATAAGTAATAAAGGAAAGTTCGGACCTTATTCTGAAGAGCAGGATACTGCGATCTGTAAGTTGCTGGAACAAATATCAGTCTTAAGCCCCGTACACACGTACCGATCGTCGGCATACAAATGTTCGTCTTTTCTCCCCGGGATGTCGGTGTCTGTTGAAAAGTGCAAAGACAGCACAAGGACAGCACAAGAATTTTGTCTGCAGACTTCAGCTGACTGCAGAAGTGATGTCATGTAATGGTTAACTTTCCCTGTGTTTTTAATTTTCTGAGCATGCCCAGTCTTGCAAATCTGCGGTCTGTCGGCCGAATTCTGTACTGACAGGCGAACAATCTTCCGTTCTGGTGTCCGCAGACAAAAATTTTCATGTTTGCAAGAAAGACTTTTGTCCGCGGATTGTGCGCAGACAGCTGTCGGAGGCACCATACTAACACGCATACAATCGGCAGATCTTTCGTCCGCCGACGTTTGTATGCCGACGATCGGTACGTGTGTACGGGCCTTTAAAGGAGACTTGTCTTTTCTTGATATGATGCTCTATTCTGACTTGCGATGCTTTGCTCTGACTTGCGATGCTCTGTGCTGACTTGCGATGCTCTGCGCTGACTTGCGATGATCTGCGCTGACTTGCGATGCTCTGGGCCTAGTGGCGGGAAACTAGCTGGCTGCAGTACGTGGTCTCTCCGTGGGTATCGGTACAGGCACTCTAGCTCTGGACTTTGGCATCCCACCATGCGTCTCTTTCTCTCTCTAGGAATCGCAGGAGGGTTGGCGCTCTTTCTGTGACTATCTTGCCTTAGCCGTTCTGCCACTTTAAGAGTCGGCTGCAGTTTGACTAAACCCACACATTATGGCCTCTATGTAGCTCCGCTGCTCAAATGCGCTCTTTACTGTGCAAGTTGAGGAGCACTATCACTTCACCCTCAAAGGGCAAAATAGTTCCACTGTGGCAGGCGCAGCACTACAAAGTGCCTTATGCGCTGTGGCATTAGAAGAATTGGATCTCTCTGACTTCTGTCTGTTACTCTATAAATTCCTCTAATACCGTTCTATGGAAAGCAGTAAGTTTAAAGAGCACACCAAACGCTTAAGATATCTTCTTTATTAACTTCAACTTTTCTTCATAGATAACAGTGACACTTTTGCAGCAGACAGTCCATGTACAACATGTACTGAATACAGTATAACAAATGGTGGATATATTTCTCTCTGTATTGCTGTTTGAGTTTGTTTGCTTGGGTTTGTTTGCTTGGGTTTGTTTGCTTGGGTTTGAGTTTGAGTTTGATATAACGTTTGAAGTTTGATAGTTTGTTTGTTTGATTTTGTGTTCAAGTTTGTTTGTTTGATTTGGGTTTGGTGGAACTACAAGTCAACACATAACTAGTTCAGTATACAGCTCTAATCACATTACTAACAATAGGAACATGTATAACTGTTAATTACCTATTTTTGGCCACTTGCTTCCATAAAACTGCTCTGTGGATCTGTGTGTCTATTCAGTTCTCTTGCTCTGTAGTGGAATGAGAAGGCTGGCTGAAAGCATGAGGCTTCAGAGAAAAAATGGGTGTAAGGCTGGCTGTGATTGGCCAAGACTGTTGCTGAGTGTGAGATTGGCTGTGATTGGCCACAAACTCCTTATGGGTAATAAAGTTTAACTCTGTGCTTTCTGGTTTAAATTCTGCTGTGTCTGAGCTTACCTTACTGGCATATAAATGAATCTTACAGGCAAATTTCCTTTTGCTTCTGTGAACACAACATACAACTGTTATGTGACATCCAAACATGAAATCACAGTAAATAACTCTGCTTTTGTCTCTCACATATAAACATGTGCACTGTATTGAGGTTATTAACAGGTCTAGCTGTATATGCATGTAGGTCATATTAGCAACCTAGGACAGGTTCTAGCTGGCCAGCTACAGGTACTACATATAGGAACTAGATAGCTGCAATATATTATGTTTCTGGTCTTGGGTTTAGGTTTTCTTTAATAGAGCCACCTGGCACTTTTGCCAACTTTACTTTGTAGTGGTAGAATTAACGTGCAGACCAGCAGTCTCGGCTCCCTGACAATGTGTCTGTGCTCACCCCTCCACTACATGCCAACTGACAGCACAGCTCATGGAACAGCAGAATAGGGAATGTTTCCATTGCATCGTGGAAGCTGAACTTTTTTTTATCATATACATTTCAGTAGTCCTAATCTCCAGGTTCTAAAGGAAACTTGGTCTTTTTAACTACTTAAGCCCCGGAAGATTTTATCCCCTTCCTGACCAGGGGGTATTTTGCGATTCGGCACTGCGTGATTTTAACAGACAATTGCGCTGTCGTGCAACACTGTATCTAAACGAATTTGACGTCCTTTTTTTCCCACAAACAGAGCTTTCTTTTGGTGGTATTTGATCACCTGTGCGATTTTTTGATCATGCGCTATAAACAAAAAAAACTGTGTAAATTTTGCAAAAATAACAATATTTTTCACATTTTTATATATGAAATTCCCCCCAAAAAAATGTAAAAATCAAAATTTTTTAACATTTTCGGCCAATTTGTTTTATGCTACATATGTTTGGTAAAAAAAAAATTGCAAAAAGTGTATTTTGATAGGTTTGCGCAAAAGTTATCGCGTTTACTAACAAAGGGAAAGATTTTTGTTATTTTTGTTGTTTTTTTTTTAACGCGTAATGGCGGCGATCTGCGATTTTTTTGCGGTACTGCGACATTGCGGCGGACACATCGGACCCTTGACTGACATTTTTGACACTTTTGGGGTTACCAGTGACATTTCTACAGTAATCAGTGCTATACATATGCACTGTTACTGTAAAATTACACTGGCAGTGAAGGGGTTAACTTTATTTGAGAGGGAGGGGCTGTGTGTGTCCCTAGGGGCGTGATTCTAACTGTGATTGGCTGTGGCTTGAGCTGTAGGAACAATGATCAACAGTCCTACATAGTAGAACCGTATGATCATTGTTTCTACACAGGGGAGAATGACAGGCGGCTTGTTTACACTAGCCGCCTGCCTTTCTCCCTCTCCCCCGACGATCGCCGAGTGACCGGCGGACATCGGGTCCACCGGTCACACGCGCGGGGGGGTCCGTGACCGCTCGGAAGCGGGAGCGTGCCGCCGGCAGCGCGCGCTCGCTCCCCATAGCCTCATAGGCTAATGACGTATATATACGTCACTTTGCCTATGAGGGGCTGACCGCCGCAGTAAATGTACTTGCGGTGGTCGGCAAGTGGTTAAACATATCTATGTGAGTGTCTAAATGTGGTCAGATTGTACAAAGTATGGGTCCAAAGTACCTTTAAAATGGGTGCACAGGGGAGGGACAACCACCAATTGTTCTATTGGGGGCAGGTAAGTGAAACATAAGCCCACCTCACCCCCCACTGGCACCCCTTCCTGGGCTCCAGTAGTACCAAAGAGCCTGGTGCCCATCAGCATCAGGCTTGGGTGCCTTGGGGGAGGGTATCTGTTTTTTATACCAAAGCACCCCCAGTACTGAAAAATTTGTGGGCTGGAAACCCTATAGCAGTGATGGTGAACTTTGGTACCCCAGATGTTTTGGAACTACATTTCTCATGATGCTCATGCACGCTGCAGTGTAGTTGAGCACCATAGATGTCGGGGTGCCAAGGTTCGCCCATCACTGCCCTATAGTAATGGAATGACCAGCTCTGAATCAGACACTCTGGAACATCTTTGGATGTCACTGGGCCCCGAAAACACTAATATATTAGTTAAAAAAAGAACAAAAAAGGATCCATGTGGTGTCTTTATTTACCTTTCTTACCCACACACACACACTACACACTGGTAGACGGGATAGCTACTAGGTGGTCCAAAGGACACCTGAAACCGCTTCACTGGGGAGGGAACATGCACCTGATTCCTTCCATAGGGGCAGATAGGTGGAATATAAAGCCCCGTACACACGTACCGATCGTCGTCATACAAACGTTCGTCTTTTCTCCCCGGGATGTCGATGTCTGTTGAAAAGTGCAAAGACAGCACAAGAATGTTGTC
This sequence comes from Pelophylax lessonae, assembly GCF_965119305.1. Classification (NCBI taxonomy): domain Eukaryota; kingdom Metazoa; phylum Chordata; class Amphibia; order Anura; family Ranidae; genus Pelophylax; species Pelophylax lessonae. Next base: position 580,610,424 of record NC_138770.1, on the reverse strand, counting down.
CGCCGACTTCAGCTGACTGCAGAAGTGATGTCATGTAATGGTTAACTTTCCCTGTGTTTTTTCTTTTCTGAGCATGCCCAGTCTTGCAAATCTGCGGTCTGTCGGCAGAATTCTGTACTGACTGGCGAACAATCGTCCGTTCTGGTGTCAGCATACAAAAATTTTCATGTTTGCAAGAAAGACTCTTGTCCGCAGAATGTGCGCAGACAGCTGTCGGAGGCACCATACTAACAAGCGTACAATCGGCAGATCTTTCGTCCGCCGACGTTTGTATGACGACGATCGGTACGTGTGTACGGGGCTTAAGTCTTTCTTTTCTCCCCCCCCCCCACCCTTTTCTTTGGGGCAGGGGTGGGGGCAAGAGCATGCAGGCGGTTTTTTTAGTTTAAAAAAAAAATGGAAAAAATTTACCAAGACGCACTTTAAAATGCACATTCACACACTTCAAAACAGTGAACAGTTTGAATATTATGCAAGGTGAAATATAGGGGAATGTTTAGTAAATATCAGAATATAGTAAAGCACTTTCCCATTGAAGAACAGATGTTGGGCATTTCTTGTCTGATGAAGTTATTACATGAGCCAACCTTGTTCGAATTAGTTTTTCTACAAGCTGTTTGACAACAAGCTTAAAGTGGAACTGCACGCTTCCAATCAACATTGATTATTTTTAATCCTCATGCTACTAGCATTAGTAAATAGATAGAAAAGCAGAGTTGTATAAAGTACTCGAAACCCATACTTGAGTAGAAGTACAAGTGCTCGATCAAAAAGTGACTTGAGTAGAAGTGGAAGTGCTCGATCAAAAAGTGACTTGAGTAGAAGTGGAAGTGCTCGATCAAAAAGTGACTTGAGTAGAAGTGGAAGTGCTCAATCAAAAAGTGACTTGAGTAGAAGTACTAAAGTATTCAACATTTTTTGTACTTAAGTATTGCAAGTAGTTTTTAAAACAATTTTGCTACTTAAGTACTGAAAGTAAAAGTACCAGTAGTTTTGAAAAAAAAATTGCTACTCAAGTACTGAAAGTAAAAGTACAAGTACTGTGTTATGTAGTTATTAAAGAAAGAAGTCAAAAGTTTGAACATCATATTGTTTTTTATTATTTCAAATGCAGCTTTTATTTATACATACAGTAGCTTTTATTTTCGTATGCGCTGATAATACACATGTTTTGAGCTTCATGAAACCTGCCATCTACTGTTCTGGCAGTGGTAATTTTTATAATTGTAACGAGTAACTATGCAGCACAAAAAAAAAAAATATCGGAGTAGAAGTATTGAAATCATTGAAAAAATGTAGTGAAGTAAAAGTGGAAGTAGGAGAAAAAAATTCTACTCTAGGAAAGTACAGATACCGCCTTTCCATACTGTAAAGTACAGTAGTGAAGTAGTTATACTTAGTTACTATACATCTCTGTAGAAAAGTATATCATGATTACTTGTTTTAACCTTCTTAGCGGTATTACCGAGCGTGGCTCGGGGTTAAATTTCAGAGCCAAAAGCGGTAACCCCGAGCCACACTCGGGGTACCGCCAGAAGCATCGCTGGATCCTGTAAAAGAGGTTACTTACCTTGTCACCGGGATCCAGCGATGTGTCCGGCGGTGTCTCGCGGTGGATCTTCCTCCCGATCCTCTCCGTGCCCCGGCTTCCGTCTCCTGTGACGTGACGTTCGCAGGGGGGTGGAACCGGCGGCAAATTCAAATGTAAAAACACACCAAACACACTGATACCATTTAAAATAAAAAAAAATCACATTAGTTTGCCCCCCAGTGCCCTTTCCTGCAGTTTTACTGTACTTTTTATGTAAATATATATATATATATATATATATATATATACGTAATTCTTGTGAATGAGCAGCCCAAACCAACTGTATACATTTTATATATATATATATATATATATATATATATATATATATATACATATATATAATAAATGTATACAGTTGGTTTGGGCTGCTCATTCACAAGAATTACATGCAAAATAATGGTACCGCTTTCAGCACCTAAAATCCAAAAGAATCATACCACCAGGGAGGTTAAACTTTTTTGTTTACATTTCTTGGTTTCATGCCTAGGCAAATTATGTCATACATGCCAGGAGTTTTCAGGGGGGGAGGAGGGGTTTTCACAGCTCAGCACACTCTCCTGCATGCATACTTGAGCTAAGGGCAGGAAGTAAATGCTACATGAATCATCTGCCCTTACTCAAGATGGCCAGAAATGCTAAGGGGTGTTTTTCAAAGCGATTTCTCAAAATAAAGCATGGAGACATGGATGGATGGGGGAGTTTGCTTTGAATATTAAAAATAAATTAACCACTTCTGGACCAGATGATTTTCCCCCTTAATGACCAGGCCATTTTTTGCAATTCGGGACTGTGTTACTTTAACGAACAATTGCACAGTTCTGCGACGCTGTACCCAAATAATTTTGTTTCCACAAATAGAGCTTTCTTTTGGTGGTATTTGATCACCTGTGCGATTTTTTTTTTTTGCGCTGTAAACAAAAAAAAATGCAAATTCTGAAAAAAAAAAAAAGAATATTTTTTCACTTTCTGCTATATAACATACCCCAAAAAATGTAAAAATCACATTTTTTCATCGTTTAAGGCCATTTTTTATTCTGCTACAAATTTTTGGTAAAAAATCCCAATAAGCGTATTTTGATTGGTTTGCGCAAAAGTTATCGCGTCTACAAACTAGGGGAAAGATTTATGTAATTTTTTTTTTTACTAGTAATGGCAGCGATCAGCAATTTTTAGCGGGACTGTGACATTGCGGTGGACAGATCGGACCCCTAGCTGACATTTTTGATACTTTTGGGGGTACCAGTGACATTACTACAGTAAGCAGTGCAAAAATTATGCACTCTTACTATAATAATGACACTGGCAGGGAAACGGTTAACACCAGGGGTGACCAAAGGGCTAAATGTGAGCCTAGGGGGGTGTTTTCTAACTGTTCTCGCTTCGCGGGGAGCGATCATGGGTGCCCCCCCTCCCAAGCATCGGCTTCCCGCGAGTGGGTGTGCACGCTCACCCCCAGGATCGCTCCCGCAAATCGCCGTACGGGTACGGCGATTCGTGGGAACCTGCCGCAGTATATAGGTGGCAGCTTGTAGGCAAGTGGTTAAATAGTGTTTTTGGTTTGTGCTGCTCAGATGCAGTGAAGATCCGCTTTAAATTGCTGGGATAAATAGGGTGGATGGGAAAAATGTAATCTTGGCCGAAAAATGGGCAAATCTTGGATGAATATAATGATAAATATACAGTATCTCTTATTATATGCTGTCTTTAAAAGCAGTCAAGGCCTAAAGCTGGATACACACTGTACAACTTTTGTTGTTCCATTTCCTTTAGATTTACCTTCAACTATGTAGTACAAGGGCCTGACTGCATACAAAGTGAAAGTGTTTAGGTTTGACCTCATATTATATGGTTTTGGTAAATCTAAAGGAAAAAATCTAAAGACAATTGTATAGTGTGTATGGCCCATTAGGCTGGATACACACTATACAATTATCTTTAGATTTTGTTCCTTAACCACTTAAGCCCCGGAAGATTTTACCCCCTTCCTGACCAGGGGGTATTTTGCGATTCGGCACTGCGTGACTTTAACGGACAATTGTGCGGTCGTGCAATGCTGTACCTAAATGAATTTGACGTCCTTTTTTTCCCACAAACAGAGCTTTCTTTTGGTGGTATTTGATCACCTGTGCGATTTTTTGATCATGCGCTATAAACAAAAAAAGAGCGTCAATTTTGCAAAAGTAACAATATTTTTTCACATTTTTTTAAATGAAATTCCCCCAAAACAAATGTAAAAATCAAAATTTTTTAACATTTTCGGCCAATTTGTTTTATGCTACATATGTTTGGTAAAAAAAATTGCAAAAAGCGTATTTTGATTGGTTTGCGCAAAAGTTATCGCTTTTACTAACAAAGGGAAAGATTTTTGTCATTTTTGTTGTTTTTTTTTAACGCGTAATGGCGGCGATCTGCGATTTTTTTGCGGTACTGCGACATTGCGGCGGACAGATCGGACCCTTGACTGACATTTTTGACACTTTTGGGGTTACCAGTGACATTTCTACAGTAATCAGTGCTATACATATGCACTGTTACTGTAAAATTACACTGGCAGTGAAGGAGTTAACTTTATTTGAGAGGGAGGGGCTGTGTGTGTCCCTAGGGGTGTGATTCTAACTGTGATTGGCTGTGGCTTGAGCTGTAGGAACAATGATCAACGGTCCTACATAGTAGAACCGTATGATCATTGTTTCTACACAGGGGAGAATGACAGGCGGCTTGTTTACACTAGCCGCCTGCCTTTCTCCCTCTCCCCCGACGATCGCCGAGTGACCGGCGGACATCGGGTCCGCCGGTCACACGCGCGGGGGGGGGTCCGTGACGGCTCGCGCTCGCTCCTCAGAGCCTCACAGGCTAGTGACGTATATATACGTCACTTTGCCTGTGAGGGGCTGACCGCCGCAGTATATCTACTTGCGGCGGTCGGCAAATGGTTAAGCCGGATACACACTATACAACTTTTGTTGTTTGATTTCCTTTAGATTTACCTTCAACTATGTAGTGCAAGGGCCTGACTGATTGCATCCTAATTAAAAGTGTTTAGGTTTGAGCTTATATTTTATGGTTTTGGTAAATCTAAAGGAAAAAGTCTAAAAAAAATTGTATAGTGTGTATCCAGCTTTACAATTTACCAAAACCATATAATATGAGGTCAAACCTAAACACTTTTAATTAGGATGCAATCAGACAGGCCCTTGCACTACATAGTTGAAGGTAAATCTAAAGGAAATCAAACAACAAAAGTTGTAAAGTGTGTATCCAGCCTAAGTGGAAAAGTCTGCACCTTGCCAAAAGCTGCAGAGAAGAAGCCTTAAGCTGGATACACACTATACAACTTTTGTTGTTAGATTTCCTTTAGATTTACCTTCATTTATGTAGTGCAAGGGCCTGACTGATTGCATACTAATTGAAAGTGTTTAGGTTTGACCTCATATTATATGGTTTTGGTAAATCTAAAGGAAAAAGTATAAAGACAATTGTATAGTGTGTATGGCCCATTGCTGTCTTGGTGGAAGCAGTGGTCTCTCTGCTGAAGTCCATCATGCCTGCTGCTGAGTCAGAGCTAGAGCTTTCCACTGAGCAGGAAGCATGAGTTTTGTCAATTACAAAGCTACAAGTCTGGCTTGTGTGCCCCAATGTCACAAAGCCCCAAAAGGGCTCATTAACACTTGCAGAAGCCCTTGCTGCCCCTCTATAATTACTTTTTTATCAAACATAAATTTTCCAACATAATGTAAAATCTCTGAAACTTGTTAACAATTGTTTTCAAAGAAAAAAAGAATGGACCTTTTGCTGTTTTTGTACGTTCTTGTAATATCAGGATGTGAGGATGAGAATGGTAGAAGTGAGAGGTCTGTCAATCTTTTATTGAACAAAGTGTTACTAAAAGTCTTCTAAAGCAAGTTTGTAAAGCAAACTCATAAAGTTCAGAGCTACAGGAAGTGTTAGTTAAAAAAAAAAAAAACTATTTAGTGACTATGCCCAGCATTGCAGACTATGGGGACAGAGTCAGCTCTTATTGGTAGGAGTGTCTTCAGGTAGGCAATGAATGGAGCAGTGTGGAGCAGCCACTTCCTTCTTCAAGCAGCTGTCTCGCTTGTAGCGACAGCTAACACACACAGAACATTTAAAAGGAAAAGATCAAAGTCCTATTTAACTGAAGCACAAAGTAAGAATGTTGTCACGTCATGTTTTCATATATCGCATGCTATCACCACCCCAGTCTGTATCCCTGAACACAGCAAGCTAAAGCTAAACTAAACCCAGGGAAACATTCTAAAACATGGACCACAGAAGAGTGTGAACTATAGGATGTTGATTTTGCTCTAATGCGAGAACAGCTTTAAATACTCAGAAGTTATTGAGAAGTTGTACACGCTGGTTGCATTGCTACTGGAACCTACATCTATGCTGACAGGGTCACATCTAGATCTAGCCTAAAGCTGGCCATAATGAAAAGAAATGGCTGCACTCAGATGTGGTCAAAATCCAGGTTTATTGGACATCCCAATGTGGCAAAAAAGTGGCAAGGTAGACGCGTTTCACACACTAATATGTGTGCTTAATCATTAAGCACACATATAAGTGTGTGAAACGCGTCTACCTTGCCACTTTTTTGCCACATTGGGATGTCCAATAAACCTGGATTTTTGACCACATCTGAGTGCAGCCATTTCTTTTCATCATTGACTGTCCACGGAGGCGAGCCGGGGCGAGCACCGCTGTTGGTCATCAAGCTTCCAATTACCTTGAGCAGTGTATCTCTTTCCTTTGTATAAAGCTGGCCATACCTGTACATTGTTAGCCTTTTTTAAATTATTTTTTAATAAATATAATAATTAATAATTATTCGTCTTCAAAAAATATTATAAAATAATATTAACCTCTTCTGGACCGGAAGGATTCGCCCCCTTAACCACTTTACCACCGGAGGATTTTGCTGTCTTACGTCCAGGCCACTTTTTGCGATTCGGCACTGTGCGATTTTAGCTGACAATTGCGCAGTCATGCAACGCCGTACCAAAACTAAATTTACGTCATTTGTTTCCCACAAACAGAGCTTTCTTTTGGTGGTATTTGATCACCTGTGCGATTTTCATTTTTTGCAAACTTAATTAAAAAATGTGACAATTTTGAAAAAATAACAATATTTTTCTACTTTGACAGTTAAAAAATATCCAATATATTCAGTTTTTGTCATATATTTAGGCCAAAATGTATTTAGCTACATGTCTTTGACAAAAAAATTCTCAATGAGCGTATTTTTAACCGCTTTAAGACCGGAAGATTTTACCCCATTCCTGACCAGGCTATATTTTGCGATTCTGCACTGCATTACTTTAACAGACAATTGCGTGGTCGTGCAACGCTGTACCCAAATTAAATTTATGTCTTTTTTTCCCCCACAAATAGAGCTTTCTTTTGGTGGTATTTGATCACCTGTGCGATTTTTACTTTTTGCGCTATAAACAAAAAAAGAGCGACAATTTTGAAAAAATAACAATATTTTTCACATTTTTTTTATATGAAATTCCCCCCAAAAAATGTAAAAATCTAAATTTTTTAACATTTTAGGCCAATTTGTTTTCTGCTACATATTTTTGGTAAGCAAAATTGCAATAAGCGTATTTTGATTGGTTTGCGCAAAAGTTATCGCAGCTACCAACTACGGGAAATTTGACACTGGCAGGGAAGGGGTTAACTTTTATTGGTGATCAAGGGGTTAATGTATGCCTGGTGCTTACTAACGTGTGTGGGGGGAGGGGACTGAATCCTGCAATCTGAACCTGCCTGTCACTTAGGAGATCCGCCCGCTTTGTTTACACAAGCGGGCGGATGTCCACACTCGATCCCCGATGATCGGGGAAGAGCGGCGGTGATCACCGCCGCTCCTCCCCTGGCCTGACCCGCTGTGACTGAAAACAGCGGAAGCGAGCGCTCCCACAAGGGGAGGTGTCCAGCGACCTAGGTCTACGTCGCTGTACGATATCGAGCCACTTTGCCGCAGTACGGTCAACGTGACCGGTCGGCAAGTGGTTAATGACCAGGCCATTTTTTTGCGATTCGGCACTGCGTTATTTTAACGGAAAATTGCACAATCGTGTGACGCTGTACCAAAGTAAAATTAATGTCCTTTCTTTCCTACAAATTGAGCTTTGTTTTGGTGGTGTTTGATTGCCTGTGCGATTTTTATTTTTTGAGCTATAAACAAAAAAATGAGGGACAATTCTGAAAAAAAAAAAAAAAACAATATTTTTCACTTTCTGCTTTATAACATAACAGAAAAAAAAATTAAAAATCAAATGTTTTCATCCTCCTAGGCCAATTTGTATTCTGCTACATGTTTTTGGTAAAAAAAACAAAAAACGCAATAAGCGTAGTTTGATTGGTTTGCGCAAAAGTTATCGCGTCTGCAAACTAGGAAAAAGATTTATGTCATTTTTATTTATTTATTTATTTTTTTACTAGTAATGGCAGCAATCTGCGATTTTTAGCGGGACTGGGACATTTCAGCGCACAGATCTGACCCCTAACTGACCCTTTTGACACTTTGGGGGGGGGGGGGGGACCAGTGACATTATTACAGTAATCAGTGCTAAAAATATGCGCTGTTACTGTAATAATGACACTGGCAGGGAAGGGGTTAACCTAGTGGGTGATCAAAGGGTTAAATGTAAGCCTAGGGGAGTGTTTATCAACTGTGGGGGGAAGGTCTTGTGAAATGATCATAGAGACCTGTGATCCTATATAGAAGGATCACAGGCTCTCTGTGATCTTTTCAGAGAGAACCGTCGGCTGTGTTTACAATAGCTGACCGTTCTTCTCTCTCAGCAGGGAGCAATCGTGGATGGCCAGTGGCAATCAGTGGCGCCAGCCCCGTGCATCGGCATCCCCGCTGCCTAGTGGGGGCAGGGGCACGCCGCCGGCGGTGCGCACTAACCCCCTAGCACCGCAACCGACGTAGTCCTACGTCGGAACACGCAGGAGGGGCTGCCTGACGCAGTTTTCTGGAACTGGTTAAATACAAAAATAATAATAAAAATACATAAAAATTTTTGTTCAAATGTTAAAAAAAACAAGTCAACCTATTTTGTTTGAAAGCCCCTACGATTTTGTGCAGACAGATGAATGTGATCCCAGAGGTACTAAACTGTTTCCATTAAGATATGTATGACTTTTCCGAATGAAAACTACATTCACAGTTAGAAAATTGTTCATTAAGGAAAAAATGTCAATCCAGCTCCTTAAAATTGTATCACCACAGTTGAAAATGAATGCTGATTTGACACCAGTAATAATTAAAAGTCTTTCTCAACTTATTTTACCCCAGAGAAACTCTTGAAATAAGTTTTATGTCTCGGGGAACTGATTCATTGGTGGGCAGTAGCAGGGGTTTCTTTTCTCAGAGAATAGGTGCAGGTACTCCCCCTTCCAAGTCCCCCCTTGCCTCAGCTCCCTACCCAACCCTGTTCACCATCCCTTGGTTCCGCCTCTCACCCATCCCCCCAGTACGACCCTTTTAGAGAATACAGAGCCAAGTTTTATTTTGTGGTAATACGTTATTGATAAAAAATAAATAAGTAAATAAAATAGATCCCCTGTCCATCCAGTTCAACCTATGATGTGTGTGTGTGTGTTTGCTGTTAACCGTACATTGTATACCCCTGTATGTTGTGGTCTTTAAGGTGCCCATCTAATAGTTTTTTTAAACTATCAATGCTCCCCGCTGATACCACTGCTTGTGGAAGAGAGTTCCACATCCCCACTTCTCTGACAGTAAAGAATCCCTTACGTATTTTAAGGTTAAACCGTTTTTCCTCTAGTTTTAGTGAGTGGCCATGTGTCTTATTGTATTCCCTTTCCCTGAAAAGTTTGTTCCTTATGCTAGGGTCGCCAGTACAGTATTTGTACATTGATATCATATCCCCTCTCAATCGTCTCTTCTCCAGAGAGAATAAGTTCAGTGCTTGTAGTCTTTCCTCATAGCCGATGCCCTCCATTCCCCTAATTATTTTTGTTGCCCTTCTCTGGACTCTCTCCAGTTCCAGCACGTCCTTTCTGAGGACCGGTGCCCAGAACTGGACAGCATACTCCAGATGTGGCCGGACCAGAGTCTTGTAGAGTGGGAGAATAATCTCTTTATTTCTGGAGTGAATCCCCTTTTTTATACATGCCAGTATTCTGTTGGCTTTGCTTGCAGCAGCTTGGCATTGCATGCCACTGCCAAGCCTGTTGTCCACTAAGACCCCCAGGTCCTTTTCCATCTTAGATTCACCCAGAGGTTCCCCCCCCCCCCCCCCCCTAGCGAGTAACTTGCGTTCGTGTTTCTGACGCCCAAGTGCATTACTTTACATTTTTCAACATTAAACCTCATCTGCCATGTAGTTGCCCACCCCATTATTTTTTTCAGGTCCGCTTGTAAGGCTACCACGTCCTGCATAGAAGTTATTGCCCTGCTTAACTTAGCATCATCCGTAAATACTAAAATTGTACTAGATATTCCCTCCTCTAGATCATTTATGAATAAATTAAACAGGATTGTTCCCAGGACAAAACCTTGGGTGACCCCACTTTCCACACCCGCCCAGTCCGAGTACTCCCCATTTATCCCCCACTACAATAGATCAGCCAGCAGTTAGCAACAATAGACCCTCCAGCACACCCCATTACTCCTTGGCATTACATACAGTATCTCAAAAAAGTGAGTACACCCCTCACATTTTTGTAAATATTTTATTATATCTTTTCATGTGACAACACTGAAGAAATGACACTTCGCTACAATGTAAAGTAGTGAGTGTACAGCTTGTATAACAGTGTAAGTGCTGTCCCCTCAAAAAAACCCTATTCAACACACTACATTAATGTCCAAACCACTGGCAACAAAAGTGAGTACACCCTTAAGTCAAAATGTCTAAATTGGGCCTAATTAGCCATTTCCCTCCCCGGTGTCATGTGACTCATTAGTTTTACAAGGTCTCAGGTATAAATGGGGAGCAGGTGTGTTAAATTTGGTGTTATCGCTCTCACTCTCTCATACGGCCACTGGAAGTTCAACATGGCACCTCACGGCAAAGAACTCTCTGGAGATCCGAAAAAAGAATTGTCGCTCTACATAAAGATGGCCTGCGCTATAAGAAGATTGCCAAGACCCTGAAACTGAGCTGCAGCATGGTGGCCAAGACCATACAGCGGTTTAACAGGACAGGTTCCACTCAGGACAGACCCCGCCATGGTCGACCAAACAGGTTGAGTGCACGTGCTCAGCGTCATATCCTGAGGTTGTCTTTGAGAAATAGACGTATGAGTGCTCCACCAATAAAGAAATAAAATATTTAAAGCACCCCCATGCTCGTGTGTAAAGGCAAACGCACACGTTGGTCACGTACGCATACGTAAACAGCTATGGCACCACACATGTGAGGTATCGCCGCGATCATCAGAGCGAGAGCAATAATTCTAGCACCAGGTTTCCTGCGTAACTCTAAAATCTCTATGAAGGTTTTCAAATACTGAAGTTTGGCACCATTTCACTAGGGTGAAATTTCAAAGTGTAATATGTTTGGTATCCATTTACCCAGCGCAATGCCAAATTTTATATTTTACTGATAATTTGAGTATTATATTGTCTCTATGTGCATTGAAATTTATTAAAATGTATTCATGCATTAGTGTGTAAAATTGCGTTTGAAAAAACTGCTGCGCAAATACCGTGTGACATAAAAATTTTCAAAACCCACCATTTTATTCTCCAGGGCCTCTGCTACAAAAATATATAATGGTTGGGGGTTTTAAGTCATTTTCTAGCAAAAATACAGATTTTTACTTGTAAACAAAAAGGGTCAGAAGAAGGCCTGGTCTTAAAGTGGATTATGGCTGAAGGTTCTATTTGGATGTTGCGCTTATCTATGTGGCCAGGCTGTGAAAAGTCTCACATGTGTAGTATCGCCATGCTCAGGAGAAGTAGCAGAATGTGTTTTGGGATGTAGTTGCAAGTATGGCAATGCCGTGTGTGAGAAATAAGTTGTTAATATGACATTTTTGTGAAAAAAAATAATAATAATTCCTTAATTTTCCAAAGAATGTTGGGGGTATTTGTACTGTCTTGACATGTTAGGGCCTCAAGAAATTAGACAGGCCGTCAGTACATCAGGTGTAATCAATTTTCAGTGATAGCTTCTAGACTCTATAACTTTCACACCAAATAATATACCCTGATTTGGGTTATTTTTACCAAAGATATGTAGCAGTAAAAATTTTGGTCAAAATTTATGAAGAGAAATTATTTATTTGCAAAATTGTATAGCAGAAACAAAGAAAACACATTTTTTTTTTCAAAATGTGCAGCCTTTTTTCATTTGTAACGTAAAAATAAGAACCCTAGTGGTGAATAAATACCACCAAAAGAAAGCTCTATTTGTGTGAAAAAAAATGATAAAAATTAAATTTGGGTATAGTGCTGCATGACAACGTAATTGTCATTCAAATTGTAAGAGCGCTGAAAGCTGAAAATTGGCCTATGAAAGAAGGGGGTCAAAGTTCCCTATATTGATGTGGTTAAAGTAAAAAAAATATACAGTGTACTTTATATATATATATATATATATATATATAAAATAAAATAAATAAACAGTGCCTTGGATTATAAAAAAAGGAAAGAAACCATTTCCACCATCTATAAAGCACAGACACCTGCCCCCATGCTAAAACAGATTGTTTTAGAGTGGGGGCTGCTATGAACGAGTCCTTAAGTGATTATAAAACTTCGTTTTTTTTAAAACCAAAATAACAAACATGTCATACTTACCTGCTCTGTGCAATGGTTTTGCACAGAGCAGCCCTGATCTTTTCTGGGGGGCCCCGCCAGCGCTCCAGGCCCCTCCTCTTTGGCGAGTACCTCTCCCTGGGGGCACCCATGCATGCTTGCTTGCTCCCAAGCCGCCCAGTCTGTGTCAATAGACGCAGACTGGACGACTTGGGAGCAAACACGTACGGGTGCCCCCAGGGAAGGGCACTCGGCTCGACCCCACTCCTCCGTCACAACATTTGATTGACAGCAGCGGTAGTCAATGGCTGCTGCTGCTATCAATCTGCCTAATGAGGAGGCTGCACATTGCTGGATCAGATCAGGCTCAGGTAAGTATAAGGTGGGGAGGGGGGCTGGGGGCTTCTGCAGCACAGAAGGCTTTTTACCTTAATGGATAGAATGCATTAGGGGAAAAAAAACTTGAGGCTTTAGAACTACTTTAAAGTAATTATGCTTACCTGCTCTATATATGTTTACTTACCTGCTCTATGCAATAATTTTGCACAGAGAAGCCCCAATCCCCCTCTTCTGGGGTCCCCCGCCAGCGCTCCTAATGCCACCTCTTTGGCGAGTGCTCTCATAGTAAACCGCTTATTTTGGGGTCACTCGTGCGGGCTAGACTAAGCCGTGCTACCTGCATCTATAGGCACAGACAGCGCAGCTCCACACTCGTCATTGGATTTGATTGACAGCAGCAGGAGCCAATGGCCGCAATCAATCAGCCCTGTGAGGAGGGAGAGAGCAGAGAAGCCCCTGCTCTTGTGCACAGCTCTGGATCAAGATCTGGTTTTGTAAGTATAAGGGGGTTGGGGGGAATCCTGTGGCGCAAACGTTTTTTTACCTCAATGCAGAGAATGTATAAAGGTAAAAAAAACCTTAAGTGCCGGTTCACACTTATGCGAGTTTACTACAAAAGCGGTGCATTGCAAAAAGTCTAGATTTGCAGGTATTCCCAAAATACATTGTGTTCAATGACGGTCATTCACATCTATGTGTTTTGCGATTCAGATGTGAATGTGATGTGACAATGAAAAGGGTCCTGTGCGAGTTTACAGCGTTGTGTTGCGAATTTAGTCTCCATAGACATCATTGTAAATCGGTCTGGAATCGCATTATCTGTTCAGATATGTGCGAATCCATTTTTTTTTTATGTAGATTTTCCCCCTCCAGCTCCACCCCTCCTCACTTCCTGTTTCCTGTCTAATGTCCATGTGTCCATCTGTAAACAACCACGATCATGGTCCCCAGACGTCGGAACACTGGCATTGACAATGAGAAGCTCATAACACTTGTCCTTGCCAGGCCATATATATGGGACAGCCGTATACCTGAATATAAGAACAATGCCCGGAAGAACAGAGGCTGGGATGAGATCTGCAAAAGTCTGTATGCAGACTGGAATGGCTTCACACCTCAAGTTCGCAAAGATAAATGTAAGTATATATGGTACCTGTATATATATTCATCCCAGACCACACATGTAAAAGGGGCATTCATCCCAATGACCACCAATGTAAGGGGCATTCATCCCACTGACCACCACTGTAAGGGGCATTCATCCTACTGACCACCACTTTAAGGGACATTCATCCCACTGACCACCGCAAGGGGCATTCATCCCACTGACCACCACTGTAAGAAGCGTTCATCCCACTGACCACCAATGTAAGGGGCATTCTTCTCTCTGACCACTAATGTAAGATGGCATTCATCACACTGACCACCAATGTAAGTGGCATTCTTCTCTCTAAGCACCACTGTAAGGGGAACTCATCCCTCTGACCACCAATGTAAGGGGCAATGTAATGTTATCAATGTTAATGCATGCTTAGTATGTAATCACAGACATCAAAAAATGCTTTACGCACTGTTGAACAATAGAACTATACCTTACTTATTTAAACAAAGTGCAGATAACAAGCTATGCAGCATTGACAGCAAAATAGATGTTTTTCCTCTTTATTGAATGGCATCAAGCTGCCATGACACCTGACCAGCAGGACTCATAAAGAAGTCTGTAAAATCTTCCCGAATGTTGGCCCCTCTGTAGTTGCCCCTGGAGTTGGTCCACTCTGCACATTCCATATCATCAATCAACGAGTCCTCAAATAGGTATCCATCGCTAGCCCGAGCAAAATTGTGGAGTCTACAGGCAGCTTTGATGGCCATGATGGCATAATCCATGGTAAGAGTAATTGGGGTGTGAAGAAATCACCACTTATTTGCCAGGATTCCAAAACTACACTCCACAACTTGGCGTGCTCTTGGGAGCCAGTAATTAAAAACTCACTTTTCCAAAGACAGTGACCGATTTGCATACGGGCAGAGCAGGTGTTCAAAATACGCAAAAGCCTCATCCCCAACAAAAATAAATGGGAGACTGGGTTGAGATGTTCCAGGGAGTGGTCGTTCATTTGGAAGGTCTAGGCTTTGCTCGCGAAGCATTTTCCCAAAACTGGAGTGAAAAAAATGCTAGAGTCAGAACTGCTCCTATACGAACCAATATCGATATAGGTGAAGGAGTAATTTGCATGTGCCACTGCCAGCAACACAAAGTCAAAATATAATTATTTGGTCCCGCTAATCAACTCATCTCACAATCCTGATGTGCTTGCCGTCTATGGCACCGACACAGTTAGGGAAGTTGCAGCGCTTCCAAAACAGCTGAGCTATAGAGATCCACTCCTCTTTTGTTGGTTTTGTCATGACCACATCTCTTAGGACCTCCCAGATGGCAATACAGGTGTCCCGCACAATTGTGCTCACGGTGGATTTTCCCAATTTCAGTAATGCAAGCTGGCAAATTAATTTTTAGTTGCTAGGTACCTGAAATAAAAAAATAGAAAATTAGTCATGTTTTCTTTTTTAAAGAATTACTCATACATACAAGGTGGCGTAGCACCTTGCAAAGACACCAGAAACTTGAGCGTGAAGCAAGAAGTGGATCTGGGGTCCCCCCAAATCATCCCTATGCCTTTGCCAGATACCTTGACTTTCTGAAACCAGTTCTAGAACTGAGGAAGGAAGTTATCGTAGAATTCTCTCACTTCCCCCTCACCCTCTGCCCCCCCCCCCACACCATCCCCTCTCACCTTCACTTCTACCCTTATCATCTTTATACTTTGTATTTGTAGCCTATAATGAACAGTTACATGTTTTTTATTGCAGCACAGAAGCAAGTTGGGAGGAGGAGCCTGCTGCCCCTGTTGATGAAGAAGAAGGAGTTTCATTTGCAAGCACAAATGTAGAGGATTTATCTATGGAGGCACAGGGCTTTGATGAATCGTTATCATCTGCACAGGAACCAGTGTATGAGGAAACTGACATTTCCACACCTTCCAACAGAAGACAAAGGCAAGGATCAACTTCCCGCAGGAAACGAAGCAGCAGGGCAAGTGAACAGGTGAAAGACCCAGATCATACACAAAAGCTACTCCACATTGTGTCAGGCATAAGTCAACAAATTGATGCACAGCGTTGCCCTCAAGCATTATTCGCCCAAAGTTTGGTACCTCTTCTTAAAGAGGTCATTCCAGACCGCTACTTTGACATAAGAATTGTGATGCAACATTGTATACACTCCTTCACTGTACCACGCCAGGTTTCACAAGAGAATCCTTGTACCCCAATTTTTAGACCTGTGCATTCAGCCCCAAGCTCTTATCCCTCTAGTTTTGAGGAACACTCTAGCATATATGAGACCCCCAGATCTCAAATCCCATATCCTATTCCTTCCCCAATTCCCTCAGTAATTTCCCCCTATCTAGAACTACTCTCCTCTACCTATTCTCCCCCCCCCCCCCCCAGAAGACCACCACAGCTCTACGACCAACTACCTACGACTCAGCTACCATCCATGCCAAACCAACATCCACCTACACCAAGACCTTTGCAATAGCGCAAATCAAGAATTCCATGTCATTATCCATACCAACATGAATCACTTGCAGTTGCCTCAACCTTGCCTCCACCCTATCCACAATATTGGTCCCCAAGTGGACCACCGGATACAGAGACATCCCCGTTTGTGCCATTGAGACAATATCCCTCATCACAAGATAAATCCATGGAGCTTACACCACCAAGCTCTGCAACAGCTACAACACTACACCATGATTGACAAACCTTGATGAACAGAGTTCACCAACTTTTCTGACTCTATAGATAGATGACCTGCTAATGGCACTGCCACTGTGAAGTTGAACTCCATGTTGGGTTTGTTTACTGTGTTTTTTTTTTTTTATATAAAAAAAGGTACATTATGTTTGTTCCGACATGTACTAGGTATTTTGAGGTACAGCAAGGGAAAGAGAGAGGGAAAGAAGAATTATTAAGGGGAAATGGAGAATGAGCATGTGAGGGAGGGAGGATGAGATGAGAGAGAGGGGGGAAGAGAGAGAGAGGAAGGAAAAGAGAGAGAGAGAGAGACAGGGAGAGAGACAGAGAGAGGGAAGAAGAGAGACAGAGAGAGGGGGGAAGAGAGACAGAGAGAGGGGGGAAGAAAGATAGAGAGAGGGGGGAAGAAAGATAAAGAGAGGGGGGGAAGAAAGAGACAGAGAGAGGGATGGAGAGAGAGAGGGAAGTGAGAGAGACAGAGAGAGGGAGGAAGAAAGACAGATAGAGGGGGGAAGAGAGATAGAGAGAGGGGGGAAGAAAGAGACAGAGAGAGGGATAGAGAGACAGAGGAAAGGGAGAGAGACAGAGAGAGAGGGAGAGAGAGGAAGACAGAGAGAGGGAGGAAGAGAGAGAGAGAGAGGATGAGGGAGGGAAAGGGGGGATGAGGGGGGAGGAACATGAAGGGGGAGAGAAAAAGGGAAAGCTAGAAAGCATAGGAGAAGGAAAGAAAGTGTCCCCCTATTAATCATTGTTCTTGTTATATACAAAGGTTGATTGTGTACACAACATTTTGGAAAAGTACAGAACATGCAGATTGCAGATTACAGGTTTTTTCCAGCAAAAAGAAATTATAATAACAATTTTTTTTTTAAGTCAACTTTGGAGTGATATCTGTCAGCATTCCCTGTATTGCTTACTATGGTGCAAAATATGACATTTCACAAAGTATGTCAATGAAAGTTACTGTAATATAACGAGCAATCTTTCAGCTGCCTCCACACTTTTCTGGAAGGTGGTGTTCAAGGGAAGAGCAATGAAAGGTAAGAAGAGAGCGCAAGGGGGGGGGGGGGGGGAGAAGAGAGATAATGGGAAAGTGAGAGAAATAGAGGGAAGGAGGATGAGAAAGAGAGGAAGGAGGAGAAGGAGGAGAAGGAGGAGGGGTACAGATAGGGAGGATGAGGAGGTGAAAGAGAGACTCCCTATCACATACTAACCCTATTAAAGCGGTAGTATACTCTGCTTTTTAAATTTTACCTACAGGTAAGCCTATAAGGGGCACTAATCACTCTTTCACACTTTCAGCTTGTTCAGTTAAGCTTTGAAATGAAAGCTAGAAACGGATTGGTCGCCATGCACATCTGCCACGGTTTTGGTAAATTCCCTATCCCCCAAAGATTTAGATCCAATGTTGCGACAGTGTCAGTTTATAGGAACCAAAGCTGAGTAGACTGAAAAAGGAATGGATACTGGACATTCTTAAAGCTTAAGTTTAGCTAAAATTGTTGTAAAAAAAAAGAAGAATCAACAGAAGGAACATATTTCATTGAATTCTTCTGTTTTCAGTAGAAATCTTGCCTTGTCCTATGCCATCAACTCCCCATGGGTTGGATCTGTAACACAGGATCTGTGAATAGAGCTATCAAACATCCGCCTGTCCATTCAGAGATCATTTTCCATTAAGAAAAGCAGTAGTATGGCTTCAATTAACCACTTGCTGACCGCCCCAGGCAGATATACTGCGGCAGGGCGGCTCGGCTGTGCATAATCACGTAGATCTATGTGATTATGTGCACGTGGTCTCCGAGCCACGCTGCCGCTGTTAGTAGACATGGGGAGACAGACTGCGGAAGGAGCGGTCATGATCGCCGCCGGCCTCCTGCAATCTTCACAGAAACTGACAGAAGAGCCGCCTGCCTATGTAAACAAAGCAGGTGGCTCTTCTGTCACACAGGCACTGAGAGATCATGTGTTTCATCTAAGGAGAAACACTAATCTCTCTGTGCCTGTCACAGACCCCCCCCCCCCACAGTCAGTAAGCACAAATAGGCATACATTTAACCCTTTGATCACCCCCAGTAATTAACCCCTTCCCTGCCAGTGTCATTTATACAGTAACAGTGCAAATGTTTAGCACTAATTACTGTATTAATGTCACTGGTCCTCAAAAAATGTCAAAAGTGTCAGTTAGGGGTAGGATCTGCCTGCCGCAATGTCGTAGTCCCGCTAAAAATCGCTGATCGCCGCCATTACTAATAAAAATAAAAAAAAAGTAAAAAGTCCAAAATCTATCCCGCAGTTTGTAAACGCTATAACTTTTGTGCAAACCAATTAAAATACGCTTTTTGGGGGGGGATTTTGCCAAAAATATGTAGCAGAATACAAATTCGCCTAAACTGATAAAAAAATTTGATTTTTAAAACTTTTTTATTGGGAATGTTTTATAGCAGAATGTAAAAAAATATTTAGTTTTTTTCAAAATTGTCACTCTTCTTTTGTTTATAGCGCAAAATCTAAAAACCGCAGAGGTGATCAAATACCACCAATAGAAACCTCTATTTGTGGGAAAAAAGGACATCAATTGTATTTGGGTACAGCATTGCAAGACCACACAATTTTTTAGTTAAAGTAATGCAGCGCCGAATCGCAAAAAATGGCCTGGTTATTAAGGGGGAAAACCCTCCAGAGCAGAAGTGGTTAATGGCGTATTGGGCAGGTAAGGGTGGGTATAGTCAAGCTGCTATTACTTTATTTTCACCTAATAATTCTGCAAAAAAAAAAAACACATTTCCAGACCCTAGGTAGCTACGTTACTCCTCCACTGTACCAATAGAGGGGGTCACCCTAGGCGGCTCTATGGACTACAAATATGTCTGTAGTGCTTCATCTCCATTACATGGGGGGCAGGGCAATTGGTACACAGAAGATAGCTAGGAAGGAAGACATTTTTCAGTGCAGCTAAAAGGAAGTAACAGGAACACTGCATTCCTGGCAAGACTGAGAGGTATTCTCTGAAGGTGCTGAAACAAAAAGAAAACGAATGCAGCCACAGCTTCTAAGGACCATAAGCCGCAATATATTACATTTTTGGTTTTCAGTACAACTAAAGGCTCCTGTATGGCAGCAGAGGAAGCTGCTGTTGCCACCTTAAGGTGAAGAAGAAGGCAGCTGAAAATCAAGGCTTTTGGCCCTGGTGCCAATGGATTCCTGTGTATGTTTCTCCTCCCCCGGCTCTCTGAGCTCCTTATAGAGCTGAGAACACTTATTAAAAATGGATAAAGGGTATTTATAATTTATATATGTAGCATTGTCCCCATAGGGCTTGCTGTGTGTTGACTTTTTGGGTCTTCCTCTGATCACCTGCAGACAGTCACTAGGGGGATTATTCACACATCCATCCTTACTCCCAGTTGCTCGTTACTCAATAAACAGTCCAGGGGATTTGGTTTTAGATTTATTCTGGAACTTGGATGGGAGAAGGGAATAGTGGGATACTCCAACTGAACTATTCACAGTAGATAAGGACAACTCTCATTCAGCTTCACCTGGTTATTTGTGGAAGCAAACACGCCGCTTTAACCATACTGCCACTTGGATGGAAGAATTAAGTCTTCTTGCTCTCTTCAGCAGCAGACTTGATGCAACTACATTATTTTCAGGATACACTCTAGAATCCTCTTGACTGACATCCATCCACTGACTGCTCTAGATGAAGGGATGGCACTCTTAGGACATGCCCCATGACACAGATCTGTACTCACTGTAGGCAGAATCAGATCCTTTCCAGTGTCTCCCTTCCAGTCAGCTGTGCAGGACATCTGGGCTCAGCTCCTCTCTGACTCTCAGGCCCTCGGGTCGACTACCTGAGGCCACATGACAACTCCTACAGAGGAGGGGCAGTTCTCCAACTGAAAGAACCAGAGCACATGTGCCCCTGGCATTTATACAATATCCCAGCAGGCACTGAGGCACTTTCCCCTGCCAATCACCAGGGCTGTAACAATGCCAGTGCCCTCACTTGTCAGGTTTCCTCCCACTGTCCAAAATGCCTTCCTATTGGACCAGTGTGAAACATTTCAGACAAGCTGAGCTGCACCTGAGCACCATGAGCAGACCCTACCAATCAATCCCGCTCCCTGGTAGGCAGTGAGCAATATAAATTTACCTGGTAATCTCTCTGGTAAGCAGAAAGACCCCAAAACTATACTCTCTCTTCTAGCACCTACCTAGGAGGGTGGTACATACAGAAATATTTTGCCTTTAATTTTTATTTTAAACTGAGCAGATTATTTTACAAGGTGAAAGTTTACATATACGTATATAATAATATTTTATTCGTATCTGGTGCTAACTAGACATAAAGGTCCACTCCCTATGTAAATAAAAGCTCTGTAGAATTAGCTATTTCTCGCAAGTTTTTTTCTATTGATTGCGTATATTCAGTTCAGAGCACTAAACAACATTTCTCTAGCGCTCATCGACAGACGTAGTCCTCGGTGATACACCACCTTCGGGTTATGTTACCTCCGCAGGAGCAGGACTAGACAGGAAATTAAAAAGCTCTGGCCACACCCTAGGGGCAGTCCCAGAGGGTATATCCTCTCTCTCTCTGCCTCAGCAAATCAGTTATTTTCTGTCTAGTTAGGAGTAAGGACCTAGATACCTTGCTGGGATCTTAGGTCCTGGCAAGAATTTTTTTCTTAAAGGATTTTTAGACAGCTTTTTTTCTCCAGAGTTCCTGTGAGATCTTCAAGCAAGAAAGCTGAACTGGGCGACGGGCTGGATGTTGAGATCCGGTGGTCACCCCAGTTCAGCCTACGAGCGCGTGCAGGCCATAGCTCCGCGCTGGGTCGGCCGCGACAAAGTCCCATTAAAAGGACTGAACCCGCGAGTTAAACGTCTCGCTGAAACGCCAATGACCATGAGTCACGGCGTCCGTATCGGTCGACAGCCCTCCCGCCCCGGTGGAGAGGGGTACTGTCAGGAGTTGGTGCCCGCCTGGTTCCGGTATGGTGAGTAGTATGTTCCCCCTTTTTCCTTGACGGGTTTTGTGGTGAACGCGGGCCCCTCTCTGTATGGTAAGAAAGAGTCCTTTCTATCCTATAACATGTCACAAATCCTCCTACTTTGAGTGTGATTTTATGTGTGCAAAAGCCAGGAGGCTTGGTTTGGGAGCTAACAATCTATTGTATACATGTTTAAAAAATATGTAAGCTGTGGCATTCTGGGAATCTTATGGGTTAAGTATAAGCTACCTACCAGTCAGAAGCCACGGACATGTAGACTGCCTTCCAAATCAGATCTCCAGCTATTAGCAGGCCTCCCGAACGGCCATGCGGTCCGCCAGGGCCGGTACCGCCAACCACGCCAGATCCCCATGCAGAGAGAGTGTTGTGTGCCCTGCAGCACACCGCTATTCAGTATAGGCCGCCGCCATTTTTTTTGCTGGATCGCACGAGCCGCCATTTTGGCGTGGCCTCGTGTCTCCAGCATGGGGGCGGCCATGTTTGAGGTGATCCTACACCTCGTGGAGCTTGGGGGAGGCGCCGGAAGGCGTGCAGAGGGGCGGAGCCGCCTCCTTCCTTCCTGGGCAGCCAGCCAAAAGACTTCCTGTTTGTCAAGACAGCGCTGTAAGCTGTTGCAGTTTAACTCTGAGCATCAAGTGGTGAGCCTGGGGGTCTATCTCTCTCTCTCTCTCGATCGATAGGGATCCCTAGCAGGTAACACTAAGGGGCTTTTTGTGGCGCTGGGGGTCAGAAAAAAAAAAAAAAAAAGTTTTTTTCTTTACTTTTGAATTATATTATCCAGGAAGTAACTGGAGTTATTATGGACCCTGCCACACATATTCCCCCACCTGTTTCCCTCGAGGGGGCCTCGGGACCCGCCGGTGCACAGAGTATAGAGTCATTTACAGCAATTTTGGAGTCTATGGTGGCTCGGGTGGAGGCGGCCTGTCAGGGACGGGGGTCAAGGAAGCGACCCCCGCCTACCCCTATACTATCTGACACCTCTGACTCAGATTCAGAGATGGTCACTGCAGTTGCAGGTTCCTCTGCAAGGGCTGTTATCCCAGGTAAAGCCCCCTCAGACAGTGAGGAGGACGCTTCTTCTCCTGCTATAATTCAGGAAGAAGCATTGGTGGACGCACTAGTTGTGGCAGTGCAAGAAACCTTAAAACTTGAGGCTTTACCGGCAGAGGCAACTGAAACAGAGAGGCCTTTTGGGACTAATAAGCCCATCAAGACGGTGAAGGCTTTTCCTGTACCTAAATGTTTTGGTAATCAGATTAAAGGAGAATGGGAGCATTCTAAACGTACCTTTACTATTTCCAAGCGTATTGCTAGACGCTATCCGTTTGAGGAATCCATCATTAAGAAATGGACGGTACCACCAGTCGTGGATCCGCCTATTGCCAGGCTGAATAAAGCCACGGTTATTCCAGTGGAGGACACTTCGTCCTTTAAGGATCCGGTGGATCGAAAGATAGAAGCAGAGTCCCGCACTATCTTTTCTCTGATAGGGTCAGCATTTAGACCAGTAATTGTTATTGGTCTAGTTTCCCAGACACTTACGGAATGGGCGAAAATGGTACGCCAAGATCTTAGGGGAAAAGATATTCCCCAGGAGACATCTGATTTGATGGAACAGATCATACAAGGGCTACGGTTTATCTGTGACGCAGCCTTGGACACTACTCCCTTGTTAGGGCATGCATCTAAGTTAGCAGTGATCCTCAGACGTGTTCTGTGGTTAAAATGCTGGTCAGCTGACCTAGGTTCCAAAAAGACCTTGACCAATCTCCCTTTTCAGGGGAATCGTCTATTTGGGGCCAACCTAGATGAAATCATTAAGGATGCCACTGGGGGCAAGAGCACTTTTTTGCCACAGGCTGCAAAAGCTAAGGGACCTCGCAACAAGCGAGGACCTTTCTTTACCGCCCATAAGGGGCGCCCGGCTGGTACTCCCGGGAAAGGCAAGACTCCTCCAGGAGGGTTCAAGAAGGGCTGGTCGGACAAGCAGAGGACCAACCCAGCCAAACCCGAAGTAAAGGAGTACACAGCCTGAAGGTGCGCCCCCACCCGGTTTCAGGGTGGGGGGACGTTTTCACCGGTATTCAGGACATTAGATCGAGCATCAACCACTACTACCGGTGCGATTCTTCCCTTCCAACATTTAAGTACCACAGGAAGCGGTAGTTACCGTTCCCTGAATAGATCTTTTCTTTTACCTTTTCCCAAGATTAGTCCCGATACCTCACAGGAATCGGATCTGATTGACCAGATAGGCCCAGTAGCCTCTAGTCGGGTGACTTCGGTCCCTGAGGTTCAACCAGAAGAGATCACTTTTCCTGATAACTATCAGGTATCTGATAAATGTGTGGGAACAGAAAACGACCAGACTTTCTCGGATGGTCGGGGCCAGATACCTCTAGGGACGCCTGGTTCAGATCCAATCAGCGCCAGTGGTCCTAGAAATTCTAGGCGGGCCTCCTCAAGCCGGCCTGGCCGACTTGGACATGTTAGTCGCAGACGTTCCGTGGGATCTTCGTCTCAGGGAGTGTCTGTGGTCTCAAGGACCAATTTACCTTCGTGCTTTACAGTCGCTGGTTTTAATGGCCTGGCCATTGAGACCCAAGTACTGAAGGACAGAGGTTTGTCTACTTCAGTCATTCCTACCCTTATTAAAGCAAGGAAAGCGACTTCCAGCAAAGTCTATTATCACACATGGAAGACTTATATTGCATGGTGCGAATCTTTAGGATTTCCTCCACGTACCTATTCGGTGTCTCGAATATTGGCCTTTTTGCAACAAGGGGTTGAGCAGAAGCTAGCCTTGAGCACCATCAAGGGTCAAGTTTCAGCATTAGCAATCTTCTTTCAGAAACCTTTAGCTACCAAATCCTTGGTGCGGAATTTCATCCAGGGGGTGCGGCACCTGGCTCCTCCAGTCCGCGCGCCCTTACCGCCCTGGGATCTTAATTTGGTTTTGTCGGTTCTACAGAAACCTCCCTTTGAAAACATCAGGGAGATTCCCTTGCTTACTTTATCCCAGAAGGTGGCCTTCTTGGTGGCTATTACTTCTGCTCGCAGGGTGTCAGAACTGGCTGCATTATCATGCCAGTCCCCATACCTAGTGATTCATAGGGATAAGGTAGTACTTCATCCTAAGCCATCTTTTCTTCCTAAGGTGGTTTCAGATTTTCATCTGAATGAAGATATTGTACTACCTTCCTTGTGTCCTCAGCCCAAGCATCATCGGGAACATGCGTTGCATTCCTTAGATGTGGTTCGGGCAATCAGGGTGTACCTGAAAGCTACGGAATCATTCCGTAAGACGGATTCACTTTTTGTGATCACGGATGGCCCCAGAAAGGGTTTGCCTGCATCTGCCGCGACCATTGCCAAATGGATTAGACAAACGGTGGTACAGGCTTATTCTATTAAGGGTCAGAGTCCTCCGTTCCCTGTTAGGGCGCACTCCACTCGAGCGCTCAGTACTTCCTGGGCCTTTCGCCATCAGGCGTCAGTGGTCCAGGTATGTAAGGCGGCCACTTGGTCGTCGGTACATACCTTTACAAAATTCTATAAAATTGATGTGACGGCATCGGCGGATGCCTCATTTGGCCGCAAGGTTTTGCAGGCCGCAATTTGAGGAGACCGGTGGTCTACCTCGAGGGTTTTTTTCTGTTTGAAAAAAAAAAAAAAAGAGAAAAATTTTTTCTCTCTTTTGTTGAGTCTCATCATTAAGGATGAGCATTGTAAACTTCTAGTTGGCACCGGTTGGGCCTTCTAGATTGGGATTTGATTTCATTTTCCCACCCCTCAGTTGTGATACTGCTCTGGGACGTCCCGAATCACCGAGGACTACGTCTGTCGATGAGCGCTAGAGAAAAATGGATTTTTGTAAAATCTTACCGTAAAATCCTTTTCTCTTAGCTCATCGACAGACGTAGTCCCCGCCCCTCTGTTTTGGAGTTGGGTTGGGTTAAATTCTCTAAGCACTGCTTTTTCACATAACTGATTTGCTGAGGCAGAGAGAGAGAGGATATACCCTCTGGGACTGCCCCTAGGGTGTGGCCAGAGCTTTTTAATTTCCTGTCTAGTCCTGCTCCTGCGGAGGTAACATAACCCGAAGGTGGTGTATCACCGAGGACTACGTCTGTCGATGAGCTAAGAGAAAAGGATTTTACGGTAAGATTTTACAAAAATCCATTTTTTTGGGTGCTCCATTCTTTGCTTTCACACATAATGGTGTAAAATATATAATAAGGCCTGAGCTTACTATAGTAAGATGGGCTTCAGCTTGTAAAAGAGCAGTGTGAACAGCAAGAGTTGACAAAGCATATGTAGAGTTTTCAGCAAGCAGTGTTGATTCCACTCTAGTTTGTAAATGAAGAACATAGATCCCAATGGGAGTGTTGATTGCCACTTTAAGTAAGCTGCTAGCAGGCTTCAACAGGCTTTCAACAAGTTTCAAGAAAAGCTGAAACGTGCTAGCAGCTTGCTTAAAGTGGCAATCGACTCTCCCATTAGGATCTGTGTTCAACATTTACTAACTGATGTTGAATAGTACTTTAAAAGCTTCAACAAAGCCTGCTAAAAGCTAGGCAAATGCTTTGTCAAAGTTTGCTCTTATACAAGCTGAAGACCGTTTGAAACTGGACTAACTGGTATAACCCCAATAAAAATAATTGGAATTCTAGATGTTTAACTGCAGTTAGTATGATATATGGTATATTGATGCTTGTGGTTGAGCAGTAGCCTTGTGCAGAAAACTGGAACGTACTGTAATATTGTTTGCAATGGCCAAGCATTGAAATATGAGTGGCAATCAGAACACAAAATACAAAATAGAACCCTCTAATGTACATAGTTGGTAGGATAGGTAAATTTAGTCTAGGCTCACTGCAGCCAGTGAGCCAGCGTTAGTTTGGGTCATCAATACAAACAAATGGCCACTGTCTCCACCTATAGCTGGCCTTTGTCTTTTAATTTGGGTCATGCAGAGTTTAACTGGCAGGCTGAGTCTTTGGCACCTCCCCCTGATTTCTGGAAGCTTCTGGAAAGTTACAGAACTTGGTGGGCAGAGGGCTGGAGGCAGAAGCCTGAATATTTATGGAAGCTCCACCAATACCTGGGTGAGGACAACCCAGAAGATGGGGAGTTTGCCCCATAATTACTTGGGAGTCTGGCCAGTGGGGGAAGCTCCAGGATCCAGAGGCCAGAGTGATGTTGTGACAAGAGGTCACAATCACAACACTAGTGAACCATCAATGTACATTAGGAAACAGACTACCCTAAAGCCTTTGTAGTGAGCGACCAAGCATATGAGGTGTTCGCAGGAGAGATCTGAATGTGTTTCAGAATTACTAAAGGGTCGTTCTTCAGGGGGAAAGAGGAGCAGGGTACAATTGTCTAAAAATATAATAGCATAGGTATAAGTATATATACTTTTTCTAATGAAATACAAGTAACATGTTTTACATGTGCACAGAATACAGGCTGGCATACATTTTATATTTACAATATACAATCTCAGTTAAAAATATGACAAGTATCCTTGAGATGTGCCCCACTGCCTCACAATAGCCAGAGGGGGAAAGGGTCAGGGAGATGAGCCAGAGAAAGAGCCAGAGATGTCACACTGCAACGCACCTGCCCCAACGAGGGCTGCCACACTGGGACCAGCCCGTCCAGCCTTGTGACCAACAGAATCTGGAATTAAATATAAGTACATAAAAAAAAGGGGCAAACAGGGA
Organism: Pelophylax lessonae; assembly: GCF_965119305.1. Classification (NCBI taxonomy): domain Eukaryota; kingdom Metazoa; phylum Chordata; class Amphibia; order Anura; family Ranidae; genus Pelophylax; species Pelophylax lessonae. The sequence continues at coordinate 580,583,151 of NC_138770.1, read as the reverse complement.
GCAAAAAAAAAAAAAAAAAACCACACACATAAAGGAACGAAAAAAAGCCCTTTGCGAAATGGTTGACATTGACAACCTATGTAGATCACACAAAACATCTTCTCACAAGTTACACCATAGGAAAAAAAGGGGTGATTGTCCACTTAAAAACAATAAACTTATCCCACAGCCATGAACCTATAAATGTATATAATACTCTACAAAGCTTTCAAATCTCTAAACTTTTTACACATTGAAATAAACCTCTACCCCTGAAATGGATTTCAGAAGTCTCCATGGTATTAATAACTTTTGTCTACTGATATATCAGTACTGTGATGGTAATGAGCATATAGTGCAAATCACAGGGTTCAGAGTGAAACTGTGTGGAGTATGAATTATACTGCTCAGTACACACAATGGGGCAGTCTGGAGTATGTCACATACAGCACAGTGTATGGAGATGTCACCCAACAATACACTCAGCATATATACAACATTACATCTTATACCCACTTCAGAGCTCCTATTAGAGCTGCCTTTCTTAACCTGATCAAACCAAATTATCTAGGGTCAGTGGGAAAAATGTGTCTTATATCAGTGGTCGGAATGCCATCCTTACAAATATCTAAAAGATAAATGGTGTTATGTCTCTGACTTTGCCAACCATGCAGGCACCATCAAATAAGAGGTCATTCAGTTATAGCTCATGGAACTCCTGCCAACCTCTGGCGGAACCCTGGTTGAGAATGGCTGTATTAGAAGTTTCAGCAGACTGATACTTGTCAGACTGCAGATAGATCGGCATATCCTGACCAGCAGCCCTCATTTTTCCCAGGCTTTCTCTGACATGAAGCTCCACCCATTTCCAGTACATCATTTGCCTGACCCTCCCACTACTGACCGTGTTCATGGAAGAAGCTGGTCTTGGGACTACCTCTCAATCCCATCCTTGGTTTTGTCTTTAAGATCATAGGCACTGACTTCTTGTTTCATGGCCATCCAGCCAAGTGTTAAATAGCCCAACAAGTCTTTAAAAAAGGTTCTTTTTTAGATAAAGAAAATACATTTCTGATCTACCAAACACAGGAAATATTATTGCTTTGTGAACTCGGAGACATCATACACTGATAAATGTTTTGGAAAATTTTAGAAAAATATAATTTATTTAGCACTGTTAGCAAATTTTGAAATGGGCTTTGAACCTTTTTCTTAACAATTGTATGCTTCTCATCTCAGGATGAAACTGGACAAATGGTGTGTCATTAGAAGACGGTTTCTATTGCACATTAACCTAAACTCTTGTTCACAGTTCTGATGGAAATAAAAGCTACAATATGATTACAACATTAAACATTTCACTTCACAGCAATATCTGCACTCATTTTATAGAGCCATGAGTAATGGTCACTTTTATGTGCGATCCTCTAGTGTTATTATACCTGGGAACAGTCGCTTTAGTGGATCATTAAAGACAAAATGATATGGAGATGCGTTTCAGGTTATGACCAACATTAGGGAACTAGAATTGTATTTTATGTCTCCGTTACACTTCCTGTGTTAACATTTATCAGCTATTAGTAAAGGTACTATTCCACTTAACACACTAAATTATATTTGACAAAAAATAATGTGTTGAAAGAGGGCCTAGAATCAGATAGATTTCTTCATGTTACAAGCATGCGGGTTAACCAATGTATAAAGCAGTCCATAGATAATTTTATTTGATTTTCTTTCTATGCACCAATGCTTGATTCCCCTATCAACACGTTTGGTGTTGATGGGTGAATGCCTCCCCCCGGTGCTATTGTGTTCTGCCAGCAAGGGGTGGGGGGGGGGGGGTAGTAAGCCTTGTGGCCAGCTATACAAATACTGAAGCTGCTGATTTTTATCATACAGATACTTACCAGCCCAGGGATCCAGCACTGTCATCACCCAGGCTGCTTCTTTGCCAGTCTTTGGGTCCCCAGTGCCGCCATCTTACTTGTGGGAAAAGGACAATGACTTCCTGGTGTTTCACAGCTAACTTCCAACTTCGCTTGCCTGGAACTTCCTTCACTTTTTCAATGGTCCTGCAGTCGCCTGGGACATGTGACCTGTCCCAGGTGTTTGCAGGTGGGTAGGAGGGGGCAAACTTCTTTGCACACCTAGATGAATGTAAGTGGGAGTGGGTAACTGTCAAAAATAGGTACCCACTTCTATAAAAAAAAGTTGGCAATGAGAGAGAGACAGGGGAAAAAGGAGGATGAGGAGCTTTTCAGGTGAAGTTTCGCTTTAACTGCATCTGACCACCACAAACTGAAAACACTATTTAATTCATTTGTATTACTTATAGCAAAGTTACCCACCCGTGCTTTATTTTATTGAAAAATCACTTTGGAAAACACCGCACTAGCATTTCTAGCCACAGCCATCTTTAGTAAAGGCAGATGATTAACAGACCATTTACAGTTGGGAGAATAATTATTTAATTTGTAAGTTTGCCCACTTACAAAGAAATGAAGAGTCTATCATTTTTATCATAGGTGTATTTAAAATGATAGAGACAGAATATCAGCCACAAATCCAGAAAAAACACATAATACAAATGTTATAAATTGAGTTGCAGTTCAGTGAGTAAAATAAGTATTTGATCCCCTACCAACCAACAATAATTCTGGCTCTCACAGACTGGCTACAGTATGTGCTCATATGGTACACAGATTAGCCCTGTCAATTTAAGAAGGTGCTCCCAATGACAACTCCTTATTTGTATAAAACACACCTGTCCACAGAATCTGTTTCTTCCATTCAGCCCCAGTTCACATCGGCATCATTTGACATACGATTTGACATTTCAAATCGCATTCCAAATCGCAGCCTATTACCGGAAATGGCACTCTCCCAATCGGTGTGAAGCCGACTTTGCACCAATTTCTAAAAGTAGTTCCTGCACTACTTTTGGCGACTTTGGGGGCACCCAAGATAAAGCACAATAAGGTCATGGAGTGGCCTTGCTAGTCTCCAAACCTTAATCCTATAGAAAATTTATGGAGGGAGCTAAAACTTTGAGTTGCCAAGTGATAGCTGAGAAACCTTAGGGATTTAGAGAAGATCTGTAAACAAAAATGGACCAAAATCCCTCCTGAGTTGTGTGCAAACCTGGTAACCAACTGCAAGAAATGTCTTACCTCTATGCTTACCAACAAGGGTTTCTCCACCAAGTACTGAGTCATGTTTTGCTTGGGGATCAAATACTTATTTTACTCACTGAACTGCAATTAAATTTATAACATTTTAATCATGTGTTTTTTCTGGATTTTTGCTTTATAATCTGTCTATCATTTAAAATACACCTATGATAATAATTATAGACCCGTCATTTCTTTGTAAGTGGGCAAACAAAATCTGCATTGGATCAAATAATTATTTTTGCCATTCTACTTCCTGGAATCCATTTGCCTTTTACCCTTTTACTTAGGCAGGAGGGCGTTCTTAACTGAGAAAGCTCCTCCTCCCATCCTCCAGATAAAAGAAATTAAATGCCTATGAAGACTTCTGGGATGTATGACACAATTTTGGTCTAGGCCAGAAACCAGGAAGCAACTGCACAGATGTAAAAAAAAAATGTTTAAAACAAGTACATATGATATACTTTTATATATTACTAATGCTAGCAGCATAAGGATCAAAAATAGTTAATGTTGAATGAGAGAGTTTAGTTCTGCTTTAAATTAATATTAAAGCCTTTTTTTTTTATTTATACTGCATTTACTGGAGCTAACAATATATGCTGGTTGTTCTTTTGTAAAAGTTTTCCTTTCCTCTTGAATATGCCGGTGTAAGCAGTAGGCATTCAGGGACGATAGCAGAGAGTGACGCAACACAACAGTTCTTGACAAGAAGCCTTTTATTAGTAAGAAGAAAATGTAGAAAATTGTACATATAATCACTTTTCTTGGGCCTTGTACCCCTCAATTTCGGGTGTTCACCAAGTGAACATCAGTGTAAAGCAATAATTGAATACTACATACAGGTTTTAGGATACATGTCTCCACTGTTTTCACAATTGAGAATAGACAGAGAGTGCTTCCTTTAAGCTCCAAGTCTCCGTCGCTCTTTCTTTCCGTTGCCAGTGAATCATTGTTTCTCTTGTGCTACTTCCCCAATAACCTATGGTTTCCCAAGATGGGGGAGAATAGCTAGGCGATAAATCCTCTCATCAGTCAGGAAGGCCTTACATCAATCTGGTACTTTTCCAACTCTCATATGCTCCGTATCCTCAGTCTGTTCCTGGTGGGTAGGGCGAGGAAGTCTACAAGACTTGTCTTTCCTTAAAAGAATGGGGCTCTGTCCCAACCTGACTTCCCAGGGCCCCAGCATGACAGATCATGCTAATTCCCCAAAGAGTTTGCTGTCAAATCAGTCCCAGGTTCCTACAAGATGTCGAAAGGAATCCATAGCAGAGGACATATTTGTCTTTGGCTGGATTCCCCCCTACTGCCAATGTCAAAGCAGCAGTTACCTTCATTGACATTGTTTTTCAGGTACCTGGACAAAGTTTTCAACCACCCAACAGTCTCTACTACTAAACAAGCTACTGGTAAAAAGTTAGTACACTCACCACTAAAAAGGCCATTGGTAAAAAGCACACAAAACCTTTTTACATGAGGTCCCACTTCCTATTTTTAGGGTGGCTACTTCCCCTTGCAGGTTCCTGTGGAGTCACTCTTATATGTGCACTCCCAGGGAGGACTACAAGGTATGTGGATACAGGCAGCTGTCCTCATATCAGCAATGCATTTCAGAAGGGACACGCATGTGCACTGCTACTATGCAAGATGGAACCTGTAGTCCAAATAAAGGAGCATAATGAATGGAACCGACAGTAATAGTGTGTGCTCCCTGACAGGAAGTTCAGGAAAGCAGTGCACAGTAGGGGAAGAATGTACATATAGAATGTTATTAACCACTAGCCCCGTGCAGGCAAAGTGATGTACCCGTACGTCACTCGCCTGCGGGCCAATAGTGGGCGAGCGCACGCCGCCGGAGGCGCGCTCCCGCCCCCACTTGCTCACTGGGATCCCCGCGCGCGTGACCGGCGGACCTGATGTCCGCCGGTCACTCGCGATCGTCAGTTACAGAGGGAGAAAGGCAGGCAGCTAATGTAAACAAAGCCGCCCGTCATTCTCCCTTGTGTAACAGCAGAGATCATACGGTCCTGCTATGTAGCACCGTAGATCTCTGCTGTTACATGAAAAGCCACATCCCTGCACAGTAAGAATCACGCCCCTAGGGACACACTTAACCCCTTCTTCTCCAATAAAGTTAACCCCTTCCCTGCCAGTGTCATTTTTACAGTAACAGTGCATATGTATAGCACTGATTACTGTAGTAATAGTAGTTAGTAAACGCAATAACTTTTGCGCAAACCAATCAAAATACGCTTATTGTGATTTGTTTTACCAAATATATGTAGCAGAAAAAAAATTGGCCTAAAATGTTAAAAAATTTAGATTTTTAATTTTTTTTTTTTGGGAATTTCATATAAAAAATGTGAAAAAATATTGTTATTTTTGCAAAATTGTCGCTCTTTTTTTGTTTATAGCGCATGATCAAAAAACCACACAGGTGATCAAATACCACCAAAAGAAAGCTCTGTTTGTGTGAAAAAAAGGACGTCAATTTCATTTGGGTACAGCGTCGCACGACCACCCAATTGTCCATTAAAGTCACGCAGTGCCGAAACGCAAAATACCCCCTGGTCAGGAAGGGGGTAAAATCTTCCGGGGCTTAAGTGGTTAAAGTAAGTCTGAACTGAGTGTGATAGAATCAATTACTGTGCTGCACAAAACTAATATATTCTGATGTGCTGTTGTAAAAAAAAAATATATATATATATATATATATATATATATATATATATATATATATATATATATATTTATTAATTCATTTTTAAATATATTTATATGTTTAAGAATAGTGTATTTGTATAACGTCAGGTGCCAGGAAAGTATCATTGACAGGTGTCAATAAGGGATATTTTTTTACTCAGAGCAGATATCATGTTATGCTAAATTCATATTAAAGAAAACTTATCCACAAATGACATCACATAGGCTGGGTCAAATCATACACAGCATATGACTAAACAAATAATAGATTGTTCTATGTTGATGTAGCTGCACCATTTTTCATATATTCACCTTTTACCTGCCTGTAAGAAGCTGGCATTTTAGAAACAGATGATTGCTCTATAATATTGAATATTGCAGAATATTTTTTATAAATTGAAGAGTTGATTATAAAATGGAGACGGGGTATATGAATGATTAAATTCTGCAATAAAATGTTGTTAGATTGCATTGTTGATTGTAATATTGCTTTATGGTGTTTATGTATAATGACTATATTTTATTATCCAACTGGTATTTCATTATACAGTTATGGAATCCTGGAATGTGGCCTGTATAAATCAAACCTAGGCTAATCTCTTCAAAGCCCAATTATCATAGAGTCAGATTCCCAGTGGTATATAAAAAAGACCAAAACCAAAAAAAAAGTAAATAAATAACAGTATGTATTCACAAGACTCACTATAGTCAGTCCCTGGGTTACAAACAAGATAGGTTCTGTAGGTTTGTTCTTAAGTTTAATTTGTATGTAAGTTGGAACAGCTACATTTTATTAGAGTAACTCCACCCAAAAAAAATATTTTTAAGTTTTTTGAAATGCATAGGGAAGAGTTAACAACCCTGTAACGTTTGTTTTGCTGTCTGTGCCTCTGTTCAGAAGATGTCTCCTCACTTTCTGTCCTTGTGACAATTGGAGTTTGAAAATTTGGGGTTGCCATAGAAACAAGGATTGGTGATAAAGCTTCAGTGGAGACAGCCTTTTCCCATGATAAATCCTACAGGAGTGAATTCCCCTTCCTAGCAGTAGATTTCCTGTCACTTCCTGTTGTCCTTCTCCTTTTGTAAGTATAAGTCTTATGTAAGTCCGATTTTTGTAACTTGGGACTGCCTGTAATTAAAAAAAAAAAATATCCGCATTGTATAACAAACCCTAAACCACATAATTGGTTGACAAAAATTCACAAAAATTACAAAAATGTATTACTAATATTACACAATCCATCACCCAATTAAAACACCATGGCAATCAAAATACTAATTGCACAGACATGATAGTTTTTTTCAAGTAGCGGGTCCATACTGTGTTATTTACCTTTTTTTTCTTATACATCAAACTTGGAGCCCCGAATTGGAAGTTGATATACCAATAAGCTACAGAGGGCTACATCATGAGAGAATAGGCTACAAATCCAGTTCCCTAGGATTCATTTAGTCCTTTGAATGTTTAGTTGCACAACTCCCATCAGAGAAGACATGAAAATGAAAGTCATCCAGCAACCCCTGTGAAATAGTCCAACTTTACTCAGGGAGAAAGTAGAGTTTGTCTTCATACTAACACTCCCAAGGTGGATACCCAAGGTGGATCATTCTTAGAGATTTCATCAGTGCATGTTTAGATCAATTAAACTCAAGCAGTGTCCTCAGCCAGGCACAAAAAGTGTCACACTCTGAACCTGTTTCACACCAAATTATCAAAATAGATAGAGAGCCGAGTGTCTAGGTGTCCATTGAACTATCTGCCACATCCCAAAATAGTGAAATACAAGAAATACAATAAACAAATAAGAAGGTAGGTAAGTAAAATCAAAATAATTTATTGAACAATTGTTAAAAAGGTAACATGTCACATTGCAGACAATAAAAACAATGAATCATGCATGGGGGATTGAAGGTGTGCCATACGTTCAATCAGGGGGCCAGGTGGGTCATGAATTGGAGTAACTGACCCAGCAAGCGTTCACCCTGATATAGCCAAATCCAACATGTTTCAAAATATACAAATTCCTTCTTTAAAGTAGAATGCGAACAAGGTACTTAAGTATATAAATACAAGATATGAATATCAATATGTATAATGGTGAAAAATATAACATATACCCAGAATTGTATAGAAAAAGACACAGTTACTGCTATATACTCACAATCATGCAGTAGAATCAACAAGTTGCAGATAAATGGAGATGTGCCCCGTAGTGACCAGATCAGGATGTGACATCCCAAATAAAGGTCAAAAGTATACAGGCCCCAGATGGAGGAAAGGGGAGGAGGGGGTAGACACAGGAATGCAGTAGCAGACCAATTAATCTCTGTTGCAGCTGTGCACCCACAGGGATCAAACAATCCAGAGGCCAACCCTGGAAGAATAAAGAAATGGGTGGTGATAGGTAATGAATAAATGTACAAGACTACAGCTAGTGCCTGAAGTACTAACTACAAAAGTAGTACTGAGGCTGCTAGCTGAACCATCCAAATATATTATGAACAGTGGGGAGCGATGCTCCCCTGTGGGGGATTTACATGCATATGGTAGCAGGATAGATCAAGTCAACGCAGAAACATGAGCTGCATAAAGCAAGCAAGTTAGTGCAGGTCTATATCTGTGTGTACAAGGTATGGATGTGGTCGTATACCGGATCATTATCCAACCGCCCCAGGACATACCAATTAATCATTAAGGACTGCCAAGTATCTGTGTGAAAGGACATACCAATTAATCATTAAGGACTGCCAAGTATCTGTGTGAAAAAAAAAAAAGTGAGAGTGCTCCATGAAGGATTGCTGAGACGAATAGCCCCAAACAGATTCCTGGGCTAGCGTTCATAGTAATCCACCGAGTCTAACGTCACCAAGTCGCCGACAAGCAGGAAAGGTCGTATCACAGACCGATGGCGCGGGGCTGCGAGAGTGCATGCATGTCTCCGCAGCACCCGCCGCGAACTGCAAGAGCAGGATGGAGCCAATAAGGAAGGCCTCAGAGTGAAAACCACAATGGGGCCTTGGCGTGCCGGGGGGTGAACTAAACCGCAGCAGAGAGTGGGTGTCCGATGGTCACTAGAGGCATACAAATCAAACATAATATTAAATCGATAACATAGTTACAATAAACAACTTGGTGTAGATAAAGGCGCACAAAGGGCCCTACAGCACAATAAGTGCAAGAAAACACTGCAAGAACAAAGACAAAACACAAATGGGTGCAATGAAGCAAAGAACAGGAAAAGGAGAGGAAGGGAGGGATGGAGCAATATAAGAACAAAGAGAGAATATGTGACATTGTAATGGATGGACATACAGTAGCTGTAAGTTATAGATCTCCCTTAAACCCCCCTGATGTAAATCCAGGAAGAAATGGTTTAAAACTGAAAGCCTCATTCAATCCTGGAGCCGTGGTTGCTTTAAGATTAAAGATCCAACGCATCTCACTTTAAAGGAAGAGCTTATTGAAGTCTCCTGACCCTGAGCTGAGGTGGATATGATCCAATGCCACAAACAAAATATGGGGGAACCTGCCATAATGGATAAATGTGACATGCCTTCCCAAGGGAAGGTCAGGGTCGTTGCGTCGCATGCTGAGGACATGGCGGTAGATACGCTGGTAAAACCCCTGGATGGTCTTGCCAACGTAAAAGCAGCCACACTCACAGAGCATGAGATAAACCACCCCCATGGTTTGGCAATTGACATAATGTCTAGGCTGAAACAACCGATCATTGGGTAGGCAGAACGTAACTCGTTTGACAATGTATTGGCAATGTGAGCACGATCCACAAGGGAAGGTGCCTAGTAGTCTACATGTATCTCCCCGCTTAGTGCCTCGATATTCGCTCTGCACCAACTGGTCCACAAGAGACTCAACTTCCCTATATGTGACCAGGGGGGCAGGAGGTACAAGGGGACCGACTGCTTGGTCTGGAGTTAAAAGGTGCCAATATCTGCCAATAATGCCTTTTACTTCCCTGTGTTGGGTGAAATATCTAGTAATAATTTTACTGGCATCAGTTTGTTGGACTCTCTTCTTTTTAGTACAAAGAAGGTCCTGTTTAGTGTTGGTTAGGGCATGTTTGTACGCTTTCTTGAGACTTTTATGACTATAGCCTCTCTCAAGTAGATGCTGTCTAAGTGCATTGGCCTCCCTGTGGAAGGCTTCATCACTAGAACAATTGCGTCTAACCCGGAGATATGGCTATATGGTATGGAGAGGACCAGAGATTGGGGATGAAAGCTGGTGGCATGTTGAATGTTATTGCCCGCTGTGAGTTTTCAAAATAATTGACATAACAGCATGTCATCATAATTTTTATAGATTGTTACATCAAGGAAAGTGACATGAGATTCATTGCAAGACATCATAAATCCAAGATTAAAGGTGTTACAGTTCATACTGGTAAGGCATGTTAGAAGTAGGTCCTTGGGGCAATCCCATAATAGAAAAATATCATCTATGTAGCGGTACCACATGAGAATGTGGTCCGCATACATAGAGAATTGATCGTCATGAAATAGGAGATGCTCCCATTCCCCCAGGTACAGGTTGGTATAGGCCAGGGCACAGCATGTCCCCATAGCCACCCCCTGTACCTGGAGGAAATGGGTGTTGTTGAAGGAAAAAACATTATGATGGAGAATAAACTCCAATGACTGAGTGATAAATTCATTGAGAGGTCGCTCTCGATCACTGGTCTGGGATAGGACCCGTTGGACACAAGCCACCCCCTTTTCATGGGGTATAGAATTGTAGAGTGCCTCCACGTCTATGGTGGCCAAAGTGGTGCCACCAGGGACGTGGACACCTTCCAAAGCTGTAAAAAATGAATCGTATCCTAAATGTAAGATGGTAAGCTAGTGACAAATGGTCTGAGATATTCGTCCACCAATCGACTGAGGTTCTCAGTGATAGCCCCTTGTCCAGAGACTATAGGTCTTTTAGGTGGATTACTGATGTTTTTGTGTATTTTCGGTAAAGCGTAAAAGATGAGTACTGTGACGGTGTTCACCGTCACTGGGGGTGAAGGACAGATACTTGGGGGACGCTGAGAGAATGGTTTGGATGGCTTTAGATGGGTGAGTGATTTTTGTCAATGGTGTCTCTTAAGAAATGTGGAGATTTGATCCCACTTTTCACTGTGAGACCTGTGGCCTGTTGCCATGGAATCTGTGACACCTAGATGTGTATTCCATGTGTTTCAATGTAGTAGACGGACAGACTGTCATTGGCAGTCTTATCCTATTGTCTATCTATTGAGCTGGAGTGTGGATTGTGTTAAGTCAGCCTGTCCCACTGGTAAATGTTAATGACCTCACATTGTTCTGTCCAGATGGCCAGATAATTAGTTCAGGTTAATTCTATTTCTGTATACAATTTCATCTGCATATGATAATGTAATCAGGCAACCCCTGACCTGTGTGTAGTAATTTAATCAGGAGGGGGATGTGCTCATGTGGGTATAAATTTAGTGTGAAATTGTTCAATAAAGGAGAAGGTTCCAAAACTTGTACAAGCTAAGTTGTTGGCTAGCTTTGTAAGAGGGCGGCTGGGAAAATCTGGTATATATGTTCATGACTGCAAGGAAGCCGTATACTGATGGAAGACCACAAGTACAGTGTGGGTCGGTGGTTCCGTTACAAGTACTTTGGGAAAGCTGGTTCTAATATATTCCCAGGTTTGTTTAGGGATTATGTTGTCGTAATAGGCCCCTTCTACTAGTATATAAAACTCCTGATTGTATTTGTCCACAACCGATCTATGGATAGGCTGATACCAGGTGGTATTGTTGAGAATACGAGTACACATCTGGACGTATTGGTCATTGTCCATAAGGACAATGTTCCCACCTTTGTCTGAAGGTTTTATAGTGATAGAGTGATTTTTAAAAAGTTTCTCACCAAATTTGACATTTTCTAATTTGTTAATTAAGTTGTATGATCAGTTAATCACATCTTATATTTCCTCTTCACCACTCTAGCTGTTGAACACAGCAACAAGGGTTCAATAAAGTTCTGCTGCCAGACTCAACCACTTTACCAACTGCTCAGTGTCCACCACCCTTCTAAGCCACCGGCTTCTGTTGGCCCAAGGAATACAATTTAAAACACTAGCCAAAACAAACAAAGGCATCCACAAACCTGCCCCCAGCTACATCACCGACCCTGTCTCAAAACCATCCACCACCCAAACTGTTCACTTCGCTCCACCCAAAGCCTCCTGCTGTCTAGCTCCCTCATCATCTCCTCCTGTTCTCACCTTCAGGATTTTCTCCCCAATCCGGTGGAAATCCCTACCCCTATTCTGGCTGTTTTCTTACCTGTCTGCCTTAAGGAGATCCATGAAGACTCATCTGTTTTGGAAAGCCTATCCCACCACTACCCAAAAAAAATGAACTTTTATTTTCTATGAGCAATGGTTGGTAATATATTGTAGAGTTAGGCCTCATGCACACAGGGCTTGAAAAACTCTTCTTTTACAGGTGTTTTTTTTTTTTTTTTTTCAACCTGCAAAAGGACCTCTTTGATGTGATTTTTACAGTTAATTTTCTTGCATTTTTAAAATTTCTCTGGATGATGTTATGCAGTATATTTGGATGCAAATAGTGCTGGGAGGAATTCAACAACAGTATTGATGAAACTGCAAGCATCAAAAAACATTAAGCTGGCGTAGGTTGGAGGAGGAAAGGGGAGGGGTGAAATAATATCATGATTACCTCCAATCATAGAATGCCGTGGAGTCAATGAAAAGAATACAGGACGTTTTATTAACGGAGGATTTAGGGGAATTGTGATTGGTTGAGGGTTGGTGCAAAGGCGTACACATCCCTGCCCCATTCATTAGATAGAACAACAAGTCAACCGCTTGTAGCCCACTTCCACCCTCTTCTACCCAACTTCTCGCCAGATACCTCCAACCACATTCCTGGCCCTTTGCCTTTATATTCCAAAGAAAGGAATGTCCACATAAAGGAAAAATAACTGCTGGCTGCTGCACTTTACTGGCATTATTTCAGAAGATGGCAATTACAGTCACATCACATTGACATACTATCTGGGGTTACTTAATAGTACTTTGTCAATCACATATAGTGGATGATACGCAGCAGTCACATTTGAAAGCAGCATACAACACTTTACCCTTCAGCCATCTTCAATTTCTCAGTTTCTTACGGTTTCTTTCCTTTTTAGGGTCATTACAAGCTGGGCTCTGGCTAGCCTTAGGCTATCTGTGCCCAGCTTGTCATTCCGGAAACAAGATCACTGCTGCTGCAGCACCTCTGGCTCCAGTGCACACCTCCCTGGTCCTCCAGGTGGATAGACTTACTTTTAGAGCACACTTGGCCTGACCAGAAAGGCCTTTTGCAGCTCACCTTAGCCTCCACCATTATAAGAGACAGGATGACTACAGCCAGCTTTTCTGAATGCAGGACTACCTTACCCTGTCTCAGCCCCATCCAGGGACCCTGCCTTACGTGACTACATCTGCACATTGTGGGGTAGCTGACTCCCATGCCCCAACTGTGCACAGGCTCCTCCCAACCTGGCTTATATACATAGCCCTGAGTCACCCATGACATCACTACACAAGGTCTCTAGCTAAAAGAGACATAGCACCTGATTACATTATTTTCTGTTACCTAACACTACTCTGGGACAGAGCCACCTAGTGGCAGACTAGCTAACTGCACCTGCTTACATGGGAGTGGAGTGTGAGCAACCCCCATAGCTATTACTGTATGTGCTGTATGAGAGCCAGAGTTGTAAATCAGGGATAGAGTGTGAGAGGAAGCAGCAGCACAAAGAGCCAATTGGTTTGTGTGCTGAGAAGGAGCATGCTGGTAGGTGGAGAGAGCAGAGTGACAAAGAATTGACCACATAACTGTGCTGCTTCTTCTTTCACTGTCCAGTCACAGGCCTGGGGGGGGTCGTCCAGGACAGAGTAAGTGGGTCGAATGGCCATCAGACTTAGAACATCTAGTGGTAGCAAAAAATCACTGAGGGGGAAATCACAGGATTTAGTGAATTTTGAAGTAAAAGCTGATTTTATTTTATCTTTTAAATCGCTAATGTTTTTGTATTGATATTTTTGCCTGTGGATTAATGAATAATTCTAGCTAGGGTTTTTACATATATAGTATATATGTAATTAAAAAATATCCAAATAATACTTATTAGGCTGTATTGCTTACTCGTTAACATCTGTTTATTCTCTATAAAAATTAGATGTATATATTGTAACAGATAGCAGGATATACAGTATATATTTTGTTAATAAATAACTAAAGCTTAAAAGTCATACATACAGTATATCAAAAATGGGTCTAAATAAATTCAGTAACAGTGTCCGGTATGATGAGTATACACAGATTAATAAAACTATTCTACAATATTCTATATGTAATTTCCAGAATAATAGGACATGATGTAATAATGTGCAAATGGTACACAGTGCTGCTGGCTGGACCTCTTATATCAGCTGCAAGTGAACATTTCGTATCGTTATATTTGTGACCGAGTCAAAATGGGAAGCTGAGCCAGACCACAAAATACCCTGTTTAATCAGGGGTAGGCCACAGCATGACTGGGATTATCAAAGGATAAATCAGAAGCAAACTAGATGTTCAAATTACAAAACCAGGACACAGCTTTTTATATAAACTAGGAAATGCAAGACAATGTAAAGTCCCTGCTGTTTCACCAGTTAAGTATATTAAAAGATGGACTAAAGTAAAACATTAAAAAAACACCTATACCTAGGTCTGCTACAAATAATTTAGTCATCTCCATTTCAGATTCCTACTTGCGTCTGATCTAAAACAACTGCTACTTTTACCTTTTGACCAGTGAAATTGTTTTAGAACGAAAAGTTCAGCCGGAGGATGGACTCAGTTTGGAGCTTATTAAATAATGCAGCAGACAATTCACAACTCTGTTCCCCTAGGTAAAAGAAATTAGTTTGTTTAGGCTCCAGAATAGTTTTCTAGCTAGCAAGGCAGTAAGAAGAACTTATTTAGGGGCTATTCATACAATGTGCATGGACATGCTGTGCTGCAGTACATTGTGTTTTAATATGCACTTTTATCCCCAACTTATGGAACATGCAAAGGGTCTACAACACGGCAGAGGACCCATACTTGCTTAGTTAACTATTTGATAAGGTTGAATAAAGACACCAGATAATGCAGTTCAACCTGTATGTGTGTTTATGTGTGAGAGAAAGCCTACTCTTTTCCAGTGGCGGCTGGTGCTCCATGGGGCGGGGGGGTGGGAGGGCATCAGACTGACCACCCCACCCCCCCGGACCACACCAGGTCGCACATTATCCAACCCCCCCCAGACCACAGAGAGGCAGGAGAGGAGAGAACAGACAGGACAGGCAGGACCCCCCGCTCACTTACCCTGCCTGGATGCAGTGGCAGGCGGCTGCGGCTTCGGCGTGTCTCCTCCCTCCTCCTCCATGCCCAATGGCATGGCTTCTCTTTTCGGCCAATTGGGAAACGGGTCTCAAAACCCGCTTCCTGATTGGCCAGGAGGAGGATCCGTGTGACAATAGGGAATTTTAATTCGCTATTGTCGCACAACTGGGTGGGCTCGGGGCTGCTCTGCGCCCCGAGCCCACCCTTTTTTTTAGCCTGTGAGAGCCTCTGGCTCTAATCACATGGTTAAAAAAAGCCCCATTGAACTCCATGCATCCGGCGCCCCGCATGTAGATTAGGGGGCCGGACGCATGGATAGGGGGGGGCCCCATATGACCAGCCGCCACTGCTCTTTTCCATATCCTTGTATATTGGGTTTGCTAAGAAGCAACAAGGATCTAAAAATGTTTTTGAATTTATCTACACTCCCCACTGACACTGCCAACTGTAGAAGGGAATTCCACATCTTTTCCGCTATAACAAAACCGAACCCCTTATGCATTTTTAGTTTGAACCACTTCCCATCCAACTTCATTGTGTGGCTTCATTACATGTCTTCTTTAGAGACCTTAAGTTAAAGGTCCCACACAAAAGGGGATGCTCCACTTCTTTACCTTCCCCCTCCCGTCTTCTGCCACATTTGTCACCTTTTGGCGGGAAGGGGAGAGCGGGTACCAGTTTTGACAGGTCTCCCTCCCACTTCCAGTTGACTGCACCACGTGGAATACAAGCGTTTTGCAAGACGTACAACATTTTTTAAAGAGATTGAACTTGATATACAAGCGATGTCTTGCTATCATTGAGTAGTTTGATCAGTTTTAATGTAAAAAAAAGTTGAATGACACTCACAACGTTAATAACAATATCCAGCGTTAAGGAGTCTGGTGCTCAGCCATGTAAAGCCGTTGGTGTACACAGTAGGTAGCCAGAGGGGGCGGGCACTGGTGGCTCCCAGCGCTTCCTGGAGAACTCGGAGACACTCCCAGCCGTGTGGGGCGGGCATAGCGCGCATCAGAAGCATCCAGAAATGAAGTCAATGGTTCCCCAGTGTCCCAGAGTGTCTCCGAGTTTTCCAGGAAGCGCTGGGAGCAACCAGCGCCCCCAGACCTCTGGCCACTTACTGTATACACCAGCGGCTTTACGCAGATGAGCACCAGTCTCCTTAACGCTGGATATTGTTTTTCCACTTTTTTTACATTAAAACTGTGATCATACTACAGTACACTTTTTGTTCTTTGTGTCACCTGATTAGGACTTTTCAACTGAAACTACCCCTGTTAAATCATTTGTATATGAATAAAGGGTTGTGGAACGAATCATCTGAGTTTCTATTATTTCTTATGGGGAAATATGCTTTGATATACGAGTGCTTTGGATTACAAGCTTGTTTCCGGAATGAAGTATGAGGTATGAAATATGCTCGCAATCCTGTAGAATTTAGTCAGAAAATTGTAGTTAGCAGAACCTTCATTTGATTATCTAATGCCTTGTTTCCACTTAGCAGTATGGTTCGGTACGGTACGCAATTTTTACTATTTCCATTGTCAAAGGTTGTGAATGGTACCCTAATTCCTAACCATACTGTACCACTTTTTTGGGACCCTTTCATTGGGGTACCAAGCACATTAGTACCGTACCAATAGGGTGGAGTTACACTGTCGAGGTACTGTTGAGCTGAGGTACTGTTTCCGGTGGAAACGGAAGCCTGATCAAGGTGTACCTTTCCGAACCGTACTGAATTGTACCGAACCGAACCGTACCGCTCAGTGGAAACGAGGCATAAGAGTTAAAGGGTTACAATTTGACAATCAATTTTTACTAGGACAAGGGAAAAAAAAAAAAGGGATGGAAAATTTTTGTCAAATCTGATGGGAACAAACACATTTCTAAGCATTGAATTCACTCCTGCCCAAGAAAAATCATAACTAGTCTTGTGCACATTCAAGTTCTGGAAGTAAAATGTTCGCTCAATAAAAATCAAGACATTG
The DNA here is from genome assembly GCF_965119305.1 of Pelophylax lessonae. NCBI lineage: Eukaryota > Metazoa > Chordata > Amphibia > Anura > Ranidae > Pelophylax > Pelophylax lessonae. The sequence continues at coordinate 580,565,886 of NC_138770.1, read as the reverse complement.
GCGTGGTGCTCGAATGAGAAGTTGTTCCAAATTAGTAGAGTCCATGAAGGCACCACTGAATGGTCAAACAAGTGATTTTTATACTTTCTCATTCAAATGAAATTTTACGGGTATAAGCCTAGCCTTCGAATGCCACAACGAAGAAATTCCCTAAGGTGGCCAAATACTAGATAATCAGAGATGATCTTTTTCATTTAAAGTGACATGATTCGCTTCTAGCGTAACAGAATTCTCATCCACAAGCCTGATATTCAATTGCTTTTCACAGCTGTAGGTTGCATATTGGCAATGAAGTCAGTAAGATGAGAGAAGGCTTAGCTGGGATTGCTGCCTGGACGTTTGGCAGTGTGGCGATATGTGCTGGGCTGGTTTGACTGGCTGCTAAATGCTCCCTGTAGAGACAGAGGGACGTTAAGGCCGAATCAGCATTGGCTGACTGCAGAACAGATATGTTGCTTTACTGAGCGGGCTTGCTCATACATTTACTGTAGATTCATAACTGACAACCACAAGTATAGAAACAACACCAGATAGATGTAATCATTGAGTTGATTAAGATAAAAAGAGCTGTTTGCAATATTGCGTTGTAACTTAGAGCCATCATTTTCTGCTGGATAGAAAAACACTACATATATTTGTGTGGTCTTCCCTCTATTACTCGATTCTATCACATGCCTATTAGGGGCCAAGTAGCTTTTCCAATTAATAGTTATTATTTATTCCTCATATTTGTATGCCATCATCATATTGTCATAGTAAAGGCTCCTTTACATGTTTTAGCATGCAGGCTGGTGTCTGCCAAGAAGTGGCAGTGAGGGGCGCTGCTTTGCGTTGTTACAATACAAAGTACTTTTTTTTTATTTTTATTTTTTTTATTCAAGTCAATTTAAGTTATTCAAATCATACCGTGCACTTAGTTGTGCCATGTAAAAATAAGGATATTTTTTTCTGTAAATTCTTTATTTAAAGGTATGCCATAAATACATCAACTGTAACATAACACAGAATCATAGAACACATTACAGATAGATATGTTATTCACCTGGAGGAAATAAGGATAAAGAGCTAAGTGTCGGTGCTCAGGCTGAACGTACAAACCAAATGTTATATGAATAAAGCCGGCACAAGAAAAGGCTTCTTCCAAGTAAAATTCTTTATTCCAACATGGATAGCGGTGACAACATGACAAATTCTAACGCGTTTCGGCGTTGCTATTGCTCATTGCTATGAGGAAAAGGGGCAGCTTTGTCATGTTGTCACCGCTTTACGTAAAGCCGAAATGCGTCAGTTTGTCATGTTGTCACCGCTATCCATGTTGGAATAAAGAATTTTACTTGGAAGAAGCCTTTTCGTGTGCCAGCTTTATTCATATAACATTCCAAAAACATGTTATACATGAAAGGAACAAATAAGGTACTCAAGTCTCAGTGAACGATAATAAAATACAGACAAACTAAGAAAAATTCATAAATAAGCAGGTAAATATAATAATAAAAGTGAAAATAAATTATATTAATAATAATGATATTAATAAAAAATAAATCATTTTATTATGGCGCTATATACTTTATTATGAAATGGTGATCAGTGCGTGCAGCTGGCTTGATTGAAATAGTATTGGTCATAGTAGCTCGCAGGATCCTTTGATATTTGCAATAATAGGGATATTAAATTATCAATATAAATGTTTTCAATTTTAGCAACAACTGCACATAAAAAGCAATAGGCTGTTCAATAGGATTGCACTTTTATATATATCTTTATGTGTGCAAACTTTATTTCAATGTGATGTAATTGATGTGGCATTATTATTATATGAGGATTGATATATACCTGTATCTATACACTAATTTATCACACCCTGAGTGGAACAATAACATAGGCAGCGCCATCTACCTCACACTACCCATTTTCCACTTACCATATATCCCTTTCAGGGCTATATTTTGAGGTGGGCTGCAGCCTGACCCTTATTCCTTAGCACGGATTCCTTTACTTTATAAAAAATGAAAACGGTTTACAGGAGTGCAGAATGAACTGTACTCCTGTGATCCCCAGGAGAAGTATAACCAAATAGCTTTTGCTATACTTCTCCTTTAAGGCAATATTGAGATATGAACAGGGCACATAGAACACAATAGTTTTCCATTATCAGATTATTTTTGAATAAAAATTCACTGGTGTATGGCTAGCTTAAAGCTGAGTTTCACTCATTTTTTCTTCTTTTAATGTGTGTTTTAGGCATTGCAAGTGCTTTTCCAAATGGCTATTTTAAATTTTAATTTTTGCAATAAAATACCTTTTTCTTCTTTTGTGTGCTGCACTTCCTGATACCTCTGCCTGGGTAATTACATCAGTAGGTGATTTGCAAGTGGTCCGGGATAGAGGTGTCATGTATCCCAGGAGTCCTTGCGAATCGCCTAGTGACGAAATCTCGCATTATTTCCAGATCAGAAATGACACGCACGGGAGGAACGGGATGTCATGATTGACATGTTGCTATAGCAACATGTCAGGAGGAAGGAGCACCGCGCAGTGACATTACTGCGCAGGCGCAAGAACCGGAGGTGCATGCTGGGTAGCCAGCTGCACCTAATCCCGGAAATAGATACTAGAGGGCTTCAGATGCCCACAGTGGACCTGGACCCTGCCAGCTCCCGATCAAGGTAGTTGTTTTTTTTTTTAAACTGAAAAAAAAAGGAATATACTATAGACACTAGCTAAATGTGGCATATGAAGTTAATCAAATTACACCGGAGTTAAAAAAAAAATTGATTTGGGGACTGTAACTCGGCTTTTAGTTCAACAGAAACCAACCGACACGAGTACGTGTGTACCACTGTCCAATCAATAGAACCTGGTCTAATGACTGGCTTGTGTGAAACAAACCAGCATTCAATCAGCACTTTGAGCCAATGGCTGCAAGGACTGATCTGTGTACTCTGGCAGGGGGAGGATTCCCTGCTGTCAGAATTCAAAGAAACAGTGAGAGAGATCCCTGCATATCACTTGTGTTGCGGTGAACTGTAAAGATTTTTTTTGTTTACTTACTGGTTGAAATAAAAAAATCTCAGCATGGATACCCTGCTTAAGTGTTTTATTGTTCATGCACACAAACAGTTATAGGCATATCTACCATAAATACAAATTCTGGCTGTTTCCTGTGCCCGAGGAGCCATGCATGCAGTGCACAGCCTGACATACAAATAAATGGCTGTACACGCACAAAAGATTGTACATGGCGATGCTTCTTTGCATCAACATTTACAAGCACAGGCACATTCAAAGCATTTCCCAAATGTAAAACTTCTCACATGCGTCAGGTCCATATGCACGGGTAAATACAGATGCAAAGAAAGTCTACAAAAACTCTGCAATTCTAGTGAAAATATATTTTATAAAAGTTTGGCTGTGCACAGTCATTCACTTGTTTAGAAGGCTGTACGTGGGAGGTGCAAATACCTAGACACAGAAAAGTGCCAGGAAATTTACACTTGGCAATGCATAGAAAATGCATATAACTGTCCATATGCATGAACACATACAGTACTTTTACAGTGCTAAGCTTATCTTGTTAAATCAGCAGAAAACACCATTCAATTGCACCTGCTTATTTCTTCCTCTTACTTCAATAGTAAATGCCAACTCCTCCATTGTGAGCTCGATTTGAAATGTCATCTGGTGTGCAGGTGATAAACAAAAGAGTAATCTAAAGAAAGTTTAAAGGTAACTCCACTTTCATGTGGGAAAAGAATAGCAAAAAAAAAAAAATATATATATATATATATATATATATATATATATAAATAGAAAATTACTTAGAATCCCTAAATATTAGAGAAAAAAACGGTCTTTTAAATGCAATTTTTTGGGAAAAATACTTTTTAATGGATTTTTTTAAAAAAAACTGTAAAGTTAGCCCAATTTTTTTTTTTGTATAATGTGAAAGATGATGTTACACCAAGAACTGTGATCTTTATTCTAAGCAAAAAAAATTGTGATTCTCATTTTATCCAGAATCATGCAGCTCTAGTAGGAATCTGCAACAAATGTTCTTATAATCCTTCCAATGTACATAAATCACCCAGAGGGGAATGTTTTTTTCTCAACAAAAGTGGAGTTACGCTTTATAGATATACACCAGTCAAGATGAAAATTAAGCCTTAAGCTACACACGGGAAGCATAGTGTACCTGCACAAAATCTCAGTTTTCACCAAAGCCTTGCTGTAGTGCCTCAGTTCAAGTCATTCCTTTTGTTAGTAATGTGGTGATTTGGGAAACCCTGTGTCGCATACCTGGTTGGAGCCTGAAGTGACAAAAGGATTCCCTTGTGGCTGTGTCCCGAGCTCCACTGGAGATGGCTACAGGGGTGTTGGGCCCAAAGATGCACGAGTTGCCAACAGTAGGATGCAGGGTGAGCCAGCTGAGACACGGGACCTTCTAAAGATGGAACTTGGCTGGAGTGGCAGCAGAGACAAGGTGACACCCGTGGTAGGCAAGTAGGTCAGACTTGGCTGAGCAGAACTGAAGAGACATAGTGACATAGTCAGGGACAGAGCCAAGTTCATACACACCAGATAAGGGCACCAGGTATCTGTACCACCAAGCTGGTCACTACGTACAATAGTCACCACTTGCAGATTAGAGCAATTATGAGACGTAATTGGCACTTTTTGACAGATGATAAAGTTATCTCTGGCTATGTTTGTAATTGTCCAGAATTAGTTTTTAGGAAGTCTAAGTCACTGCGAGACTCTATTGTCCATAGTCATTTTCAGCAGGTGGACGCTGACAGTGACCAGACACGGAGAGGTACATATCCATGTGGTCAGTGTGATACCTGCCAATGGATTCAGGCAGGAACCTCTTGTACTCTCCCTAATGGTCTCATACATAAACTAAACGGTTATGCTGACTGCCAAACAATTGGAGTGGTGTATATTGCCCTCTGCAGATGTGGCTCGTTTTATGTGGGCAAGACGAAACGGACATTAGCCAGTTGGATAGGTGATCATCTGTACTATATGGAGGTAGGGTTGATATACACCCCTATCTGCAATCATGTAGGAAAGTACCATAATTTTGACTCTGAGGTGGTTAAATTCCATGTTTTGGAAGTTATCAATCCTCAATTTCATGAATGGGGTTTACATCCACTTTAAGCATAATTACTGTATTTGCGGTATAGCATTAGTAGCTGACCAATTGTTTTCACTTCCTCTCTGTAACAGCTCTTTAAAATACATTTGCTTTTGTTGTTTTTAACAATTAATGTTAATAATGCACTAAATAGTTTTTTCATGCATTTCCTTAAGTCACTTTTACTTTTCTGAACCCTAGAAGTAATATATTATAGCTGCTTTAATAAAGTTTTATGTTGCATGCTTATATAGTCAAAGTGGACCATAAATTAGCCTTCAGATTATATTTGAAGGTGAATAAAACTATGTGACACCAGGTTATCGTGCAACTTTAACATCTCAAGAGGCAGCATAAAGCCTCGGTGTCATGTAGGGTGTCAGAACAGAACAATGAATTTCTACAGTAATTTTCTTGGACCTAGAGGAATGTGAGACATTGTGAAGCCGTGTATTAGACAGACAGTGCTTCTTGCTTATGCTGGGAAGCAACGGTTCATTTTTTATCCATAATATCATTTGTTGAAAACGTCTTCAGATTCCTCTTTTTAGGGCCAAGACTGGAAAGTAAACAAGAAGTCCTGCGCAAGGCAGATGGGAGGTAGGATTTTGAGGTGTAGAAAGAAGGGGGGATGGGAGGAAGATGTAGAGAGCGCTGGGTTGGAAGGACAGCACAATAAGCATTCACAGACAGATGAAAAATGAAGTCACACTGTGAGACCGTGCATGTATGGAAATGGAGGGGGTAAAAGACAAGGAGAGTACATGGCCATGAGACATAAAAGTAGAGTATTGCTGTATATAGGTTTATACTGGAAGGCCTGTAGGATCATGGAACTATTTCAAATATCCTTATAGACGTAATCATTCCTTGACAAAGCTTTCTGCAGTCAGAGTATTATTAGACGGAACTTAGGAAAATACATTTTTGCATAACTCCTTATCAGAAGTTTCCCAGATATCAGTCCATGGACTGTTATAAGTCCCCAGATGCACTACATGCAGAGGAATGATACACCATAATGCCTCCAGCCCCTGATTGCCGATCCATACAATTTTTTATTTCTCAGTATTAAAGTGTATCTGAGCACAACAAACTGAAAACGTTGTTTGATTCATTTTTAATATTCAAAGCAAACTCACTCATCTATCCATGTCTCCAAGCTTTATTTTGTTGAGAAATTACTTTGAAAACCACACCCCTAGCATTTCCAGCCATGGTCATCTTGAGTAAGGGCAGATGATCAATGTAGTAATTACTTCCTGGAATCCATCTGCCTTTAGCTCAGACATATAGGCAGGAGGGTGTATTTAGCTTAGAAATGCCCATGAAGGCTACTGGGATGTATGACATCATTTTGGGCCTAGGCCAAGAACAGAAGAAATGTAAAAAAAAAAATGGTTAAACCAAGTAAATATGATAGGCTTTCTATCTACAGTATCTCACAAAAGTGAGTACACCCCTTACATTTTTGTAAACATTTTATTATATCTTTTCATGTGACAACACTGAAGAAATGGCACTTTGCTACAATGTAAAGTAGTGAGTATACAGCTTGTATAACAGTGTAAATTTGCTGTCCCCTCAAAATAATTCAACACACAGACATTAACGTCTAAACCGCTGGCAACAAAAGTGAGTACACCCCTTAGTGAAAATGTCCAAATTGGGTCCATTAGCCATTTTCCCTCCCCGGTGTCATGTGACTCGCTGTTGTTACAAGGTCTCAGGTGTGAATGGGGAGAAGGTGTGTTAAATTTGTTGTTATCGCACTCAGTCTCTCATACTGGTTACTGGAAGTTACAACATGGCACCTCATGGCAAAGAACTCTCTGAGGATCTGAAAAAAAAATTGTTGCTCTACATAAAGACAGCCTAGGCTATAAGAAGATTGCCAAGACCCTGAAACTGAGCTGCAGCACGGTGGCCAAGACCATACAGCGGTTTAACAGGACAGGTTCCACTCAGAACAGGTCTCGCATGGTCAACGAAAGAAGTTGAGTGCACGTGCTTAGCGTCCTATCCAGAGGTTGTCTTTAGGAAATAGACGTATGAGTGCTGCTAGCATTGCTGCAGAGGCTGAAGGGGTGGTGTGGGCTGGTCTATCAGTTATCAGACCATATGCCACACACTGCATCAAATTGGTCTGAATGGCTGTTGTCCCTGAAGGAAGCCTCTTCTAAAGATGATGCACAAGAAAGCTCGCAAATAGTTTGCTGAAGACAAGCAGACTAAGGACATGGATTACTGGAACCATATCCTGTGGTCTGATGAGACCAAGATAAACTTATTTGGTTCAGATGGTGTCAAACGTGTGTGGTGGCAACCAGGTGAAGAGTACAAAGACAAGTGTGTCTTGCCTGCAGTAAAGCATAGTGATGAGAGTGTCATGGCCTGGGGCTGCATGAGTGCCGCCGGCACTGGGGAGCTACAGTTCATTGAGGGAACCATGAATGCCAACATGTACTGTGACATACTGAAGCAGAGCATGATCCCCTCCCTTTGGAGACTGGGCCGCTGGACAGAATTCCAAAATGATAACAACCCCAAACACACCTTCAAGATGACCACTGCCTTGCCAAAAAAGCTGAGGATAAAGGGGATGGACTGGCCAAGCACATCTCCAGACCTAAACCCTAATGAGCATCCTTGGGGCATCCTCAAATGGAAGGTGGAGGAGCGCAAGGTCTCTAACATCCACCAGCTCGTCATGGAGGAGTGGAAGAGGACTCCAGTGGCAACCTGTGAAGTCCATGGCCAAGAGGGTTAAGACAGTGCTGGAAAATGATGGTGGCCACACAAAATATTGACACTTTTTACTTAGGGGTGTACTCACTTTTGTTGCCAGCGGTTTAGACATTAATGGCTGTGTGTTGAATTATTTTGAGGGGACAGCAAATTTACACTGTTATACAAGCTGTACACAAGTGTTAATTTCGTCGACTAAAATATTTTCATTGATTAAATTAACACTATTTTAGTCGACTAAAATACGACTAAAACTAAAACAATTCAGAGGACTAAAATATGACTAAAACTAAAATGGCATTTTAGTCATAAGACTAAAAAATAACTAAAACTAAAATCACATTTTAGTCAAAAGAAAATGACTAAAACTAAATAAAAAATTGGCATCAAAATTTACACTACTCTGCTGGCAACACAATTCCATCCAGAGCCTGTAATAATAGCACATTAAAGTTTAAACATGTATTGCACTACCGCATACGTACATTATATGTAAGGGGCATCTACTAAGCCGCTGAAAGATAAAAAAGTAAGAAAGGCTTTTCTTGGATTTTTTCTTAATATTTATTGTTGATAATATCTTCAGGTAATATGTGTAATGACATTACAGCCAATAGAGTTTACAGTTTTTTGGGTTTTTTTGTATTTTAAAGTTCCAGTTCTGTTTGTCAAAAAAGCAATATTTTTGTTTGTTTATGAAACTTGGTTTTATTTATAAAGATATTCTATATCACAGTGGCTAAGCCCCCGTTCACATGCACGCGATCCGACTTCGGGTGGCGACCTCCGAGGTCGCGGTGCGAGCAGCGCGCCGCGACCTCGGAGCGGCCGCCACGGACTTCATAACATTGAAGTCTATGGCGGTCGCCTCCTGGTCGCCCCAAAGAAGCTCCGGACCCTTTTTCTAAGTCGGAGCGACTTGTGTCGCTCCTATTAGAACGGGTCCGCAGCTTCCCTATGGGAGGCGACCTACGGCGACCTGTGAGGCGACCAGGTCGCCTCACAGGTCGCCTTAGTGTGAACGGGGGCTAAATCTGCTAAAGTGCACGTTCAAACCTTACCATAAATAATAACATATTATTTGATTTTTACTCCAGGAGTATATAATTAATTTGGAAATTCTAGAGAGATGTTTAAATATTGCATTACAATTTACCTAAACCCATTCAATTTGTAGTTGACAAAAATGTATGAGATTTTAATCGACTAAAATGTACTGGAGATTTTAGTCTACTAAAACTAAAACAATTCAGATGGCTAAAATACAACTAAAACTAAAATATAATTTTAGTCAAAAGACTAAAATAGGACTAAAACTAAAATGGCATTTTAGTCAAAAGACTATGACTAAAACTAAATTGAAATTTTCTGCCAAAATGAACACTGCTGTACACTCATTACTTTACATTGTAGCAAAGTGTCATTTCTTCAGCGTTGTCACATGAAAAGATATAATAATATATTTACAAAAAAGTGAGGGATGTACTCACTTTTGGGTGATACTGTATTTACTAATGCTAGCAGCATAAGGTTTAAAAATAGTTAATGTAGATTGAAAGGGTTTCCTTCTGATTTACCAGGTATGTAATTCCTAACAATCAAACTCTCTTATTTGGTCTCTTTTTGTCTCTGGCAGACCCCCCCCCCCCCCCCCCCCAGGCTATACGACCAATTCCAGCAGCCTCTTCTCCCCTAAGCTCTGGCAGTTGCAGATCCTCTGACTTCATCAAGTACAATGCACAGCTCATAGCTCTAAACTAAGTGCGTGGACACTGAGAGGCAGAGGAGTATCTAATAAGTAAAAGTTATTTTTTCAGTCCCCTAGACCTTCACAAGCATTTAGCCATTGATGTGCAGGGGCAGCCCCACTGGAGGCAGTCCTGGATTACCAAATAGGCAGAGTAGGATTCGGCCTATGGACCCCACACCGTTTATGGGCTCCGCAACAACGGATTAAAATATTATTGATTTTATCTTGAAAGAAAATTACAATAAAGCTTAAGATAGAAAAAAATAATCAACTCAAAGAAACAAGAACTTTACATAAAAGTGGACTTTAGTCAGAAAATTAGATCAGTTCAGGTGGGCCCCTTTTGCAGGTGCGGTATAGCTGTATAAAATATTAAACATAAGTGTCTATACTGTTTAAAATCCAGTAATACACTGTGTCACCCTGCTCTGCATATGCTCAGCTGCTCTCTATTTTTCGGCACTCTGAGGAAAATGTAGGTCCTGATCTGCTGACGGTCTAAAGATTTACTGCTGCTCAGAGGCTCTGGGCTTCAGCAAAATGGCGGCCTCCAGCAAGAAGAGCTAGAGGCAATTTAAAGCACACACTAATTTTTGTGGCATAATTATTAAGGTGGAATGTATATTCCTTGCTAAAGAACATAATTTTTCATCAAGTTGTTATGGGTAAAGTTCCGCCTTAAAGACTCTATAAGGAAAATAATGTAATGTACCCAATAACAACTTAAAGCACATAAACCATAGACATTAGGTTCATGTTACAGTTTGTTTCCTAAACGCTCATCTTCATTCAGCTGTCAGTTTGTAGACAATGTTGGTGCAACCTACGTATGTGCAATGTACAAAAGTAATGGTCGCTCCCATCTGGCAGCTGACATGCACACTACTTCATTCAATGTTATCCCACTAGAGCTTGTGCACAAGAAACTCCAGAAACCTGGGAGGGGTGGCCCAAGGTTTTGACTGCCTAGGGGCCTCCACAGAGTTTAAAGGAGTTGTAAAGTCAACATGCATTAGGATAAAAAGCCTTTTGGGTGTAGCAGCCTCACCAGCACCCCCTAATACTTACCTGAGCCTCATCTCTATCCAGCGATGTCCACAAGTGCCTCAGCCACCTGGGACTCTCTCTCCTGATTGGCTGAGACACAGTAGCGGCGTCATTGGCTCCCACTGCTGTCAATCAAACTCAGTTAGCCAATCAGGAGAGAGGGGATGGGGCCAAAACAGCAGCTCCGTGTCTGAATGGATACACGGAGCTGCAGCAAGCTGCTTGCTGTAGGGAAACTCAACAGGAGGAAGGGGCCAGTAGCAGAGAAGAGGGACCTGAGAAGAGGAGAATCTGGGCTGCTCCATGCAAAACCAACTGCACAGAGAAGGTAAGTAAAACATGTTTGTTATTTTAATAGAAAAAAAAAAGCGAGACTTTACAATCACTTTAATCCACCACTGGCTGCAAGGGAACATTTTTCCTTTCCCTGGAGATCGACTTTAAACATTTCTTTTTAACTGTTTTGCTATATATTTTATAAGTATAAAGAAACAAAAAAATGTGTTGATCCTCTAAGAAATTGTGTAATTTTTAACTTAAGTTGGCCATACACTGATCAAATTCCATACAGTTCCTAATTAACTTGCTGCAATTTGTTTTGTGGGTGGTCCTCTTGGCACCCACTGCCCAAAATTCTTAGGCAGCAAAAATGAAAGGAGCCCATAGCCACAGTGGAAGATTCATCCATCCATTCTGTATAGCCTGCATGCTGAACCAAAAATGTCTTTGTGTGTATGGCCAGTCTTACTGTGCTTCACGCCTGTTCTGCATTCTTATCAGTTACATTGTTCTCAATTATTGCTGAGGACTAGCAAATACTTCCCCTCTATGTGATGGAGAAGATGGCAGAGAGAGGGGGTTGTAATCCTGTTCTATGATGACAACACTGCTTCTTCATAGAAATAGATGGGTGAGCAACAGTTGTCACCATAGGAGTGAAAGTATTACTGGCAGGATCAGAGGGTTTAAATTAGTGATCGACCAATATCGGTTTTTCGTTGCCGATACTGATATTTTGGCTATTGCATATTGGTAGCGGCCGATATTGGCTGATATTTTCGTACATCTAAAAATATATATATTTTTTTAAATCACTTGACAGGTACTCTTGTGGAGGGATCTGGGGGTCTAAAAGACCCCAAACCCCTCCTCTGCACTTAAAAGCATTCAAAACGCCAAGTTTGGCTGTTTTGAATTCTGTCATTTTTTTTTAATCTGGCGCTGAGTACCTGGAAGTGATGTCATGATATCACTTCCAGGTTTTTACATGGAGACCCGATCAGGGCCGAATGCGGCTTTGATCGGGTCTTCAGTGGCCGGTGGGACGGGAGACCCGGGCGAGCCGCGGAAGGCGGTGGGAGGGTGGGACATCCCCTCCCGCTCCTTGTAATGACAGCCGAGTGGCTTCTCAGCTGCATCGGTTGTCATTACAAGACTGCCGACTATCGGCTATGGACGCCGGTACCGGGGTGATGCCTCTAGCTGCAGGCATCACTCCAGTACAAGCACTTTCCCGAAATATCGGCAATATCAGTCACCTTGGTGGCCGATTCCGATATATTAAGGAAAGTGCAGATCGGCCCTCGATATATCGGTTGATCTCTAGTTTAAATAAAGAAAAGAAAAGCCTGGAAAAAAAGAAATAACGTAGCTACAACATCTAAGGACCAATAAGTTAAAATGCATAAATTTTGTTCTTGGGTTTAGATTTGCTTTCATTTAAGTTAAACATCAAATATAATATAACAAAGGTATAATCTATAAGACTTGGTTCACACTAATCCGACTCAAAGTTGCCCCGACTTCATTAGTCGCCCATGCAGAGTGACTTCAGCGCGGCTTGCAACGACTTCTCATAATAGAAGTCAATGCAAGTCAATCCGACTTTGCAAAAAATAGTGCAGGAACCTTTTTCTAAGTCGGAGCGACTTGAGTCGCTCTGATTAGAACGGTTCCATTGCACAGCATTGGAAGCTACTTGTCAGGCGACCAAGTCGCCTGACAAGTCGGATCAGTGTGAACGGCAGTTAATGTCTTCCAGGTAATAAAAATGTGTCTGTTAGTGCAGCAAATGGAAACAAGGCAAGTATTATTTTAGGAAGTGTCCAATGGGACCATTGAGTTAGTAGCCGGTGTTTCCTCTATGATACTGTTCCTGCATAGCTGGGCAACACTCAGCCTTGCCATCATTTCCCAGGCTTAACCCCCTCCCCCAAACTCAACCATCAAGGCCCCCTGACCCCCCAGGCACTGACAATGCAGGATTGTCACATTTACAAAAGATAGCTAAAGCTGAGCCCGGTTTTCAATTAAGAGCTGAAATAATATATACAATTATTCTTATTTCAATATTTTGAAATCATGCAGAGTGTAAAAATCCGTAGCGATGTGCAATATCGCAAAGCACCAATCAGACTTAATTTTTTTAACTCAAGGCAGATATAAATTACAAAAATTATTGCAGCTATAATGTATTTACTAACACATTATTATTATTATTATTATTATTAATAATAATAATAATAATAGTATTATTTATTAACACATCATTAAATGGAAAGTAGTGTTAGTACCTGAATTTATTATGTTTTTTTCCTTTTGCAGTCCCTGTGCAACAGAGCTAAGAATAAAAGAGGGAGAAGCAGCAAATGTTGCAGTTGTTATGCAATATTCTAATAAGGAGCATGCTAATAGGAGAACTGGGAGAGGGGAAAGACCTGTAAGAGTAATCTAAATGCAGCAGACATGTCCTGCCAGACAGAGCTGTGCTGTGTGACAGAGCTCTATGAATCTCAGAAGTGGACGGATAGAAATACATATCCTTTGGCAGGTAAATCAGTGAATCAATGGAATATTATATATATGTGTATTTAGCAGTTTTACTGGTGTGTAGCGTTAAAGTCATATCAGTAAAAGATGCAGTCTGATTGGTTGCTTTAGAATAGTACTTCCCAGTAAGGAGAAAGAAAGTTGGTGTTATGATGAATACAGCGTCCCAGCGAGTACAGTAAATAAATAGGAAGGCTGGGATAAAAAAAAAGCAAACACTCTATTGTGAAATATGAAATCTAAAATGGAAAAAAGATCATAAATAGCTTTCATATATATTTTTTTTACTTCTTCCAGCCGTTATTATTTGCTTATGAGAGAAGCTTAGGATTTATTTAGCTTGCTTTACATTTTACAGCTGTTATAAAACTGAATAGTCAACTATTTAAACTCTAAGGAAAATCAAAGAGATATTTGAACAGTTAATTTCAGATTAAAGGAAATATTATGAGGAGCGGTGCTGAGTCATTGTAAGCCTTTACATATGTACTTAAAATGTTTTTAGATTTTTTAATGAATGTGTAACATGGGGGAAATGTTCCTATGTACAAAATAAATGTATTAAACAATTAGAGCTCTTTCACACGGGCGATCCGATCAGATCCGCCTGTCAGTTTTTTAGGCGGATCTGATCGGATCCTCCATGCAGCTCTATGGGGCAGCGGATGTCAGCGGAGACACTCCGCTGACACCCGCTGCCATCCGTATCCGATTCTGTCCGTGAAATCTGGACGGATGGAAACCCTATTTTTTCATCCGTTCAGGGATCGGATCGGATGAGAGCGGACAGGCGGTCCGCTCTCATCCGATCCCCCATAGAGAGCAGCGGGGGCTGTGACACCTCCTTCTCCGCACTGGAAGCGGAAACTGAGCTGTCATCCGCCGGCTCCGCGGGGATCGGCGGATCGATCCCTGCCGAGCAGCAAGGATCCGCCTACAGAGGGGGACCGTGTGAAAGAGCCCTTACATTGATCTATAAATCTGTTCTGAATATAGAAAATTGCAATCATAATCTCAGCTGAAAAGCCACTTCATTTATAGATTGAATAAATACAACCTCTAATATAGAATAGTTGGGTTACCTATACATCCTAAAAGTCCAAATTTTTCAGATTATTTACGTACTATATAATACCTATGTCTTCTTGTTTTAGTAATAAGTGAAGATTTGCTTAACAATGGCCAGCATGAGGCAAACTCAAACACTTGGCTAAAGAAGCAAGACATAGGCTGGAACCATCAGGGAAAGCACTATTGCTCTCAACTGCAGCCGCTGGGCATGGGCCTTACAGTGCATTGACCACCTTCCATAGGCACAGAAGTAATTATTTTAGTTATGGCTCCATCCCCCACCCTGGTCTCCCTGGGGAATGCAGCATTTAGTATCTGCCTGCCACCAATGGAGAAGGAGAGTGAAGAAGACCTGTAACATTACCTGGGAAAAAAGGAATGTATAAATAATTGTCTTTAATGTTATAAGTGTTCTCCAATGGGGGTAGGGGGGAAATGTAGCTGAAGAGGAGAGATACTGGGCCTGGAGTTGTGCTTTAGACACATACAACAAATAATTTTCATACAATTCCCAACGGGGATTGCAGCTGATTGACTGTAGCTGCTTGTGGGGGGCAGTGTCTCCTTGCTCCGCACATGGGGACACCTTTATGCGTGTATATGCTCACCACTGCCCTGGACCAGATGGGGCTGCAGTCATGTGAAAAGCAAACATTAGGGTGGTACCCCGGATTAGAAATGAGCCCTATTCCTTGTGCAGCTATAAAATGACTTGCAGACTTTCGGTGAAGCACTCTCTCCCAGAAAGTATCATTAAGAGGAGGAAACTGTTGAGCTTGTGTCCTGTTCCACTGGTCCAGCTTTCTTCTGCCACCTCACTCCCTTTGACAGAATGGGGTCCTGCCATGCACTTAGCGCAGACCTCATGCATGCACCTAATTACTCCTTCAGCTCTCCCGTACCATGCGGCTAGGTTCATGGGGTCTCCGTACCACAGGTTCGATCCAGATTGATTTTGGGGAACCAACCAATAGGGAGGGAGCCTGTCACTACCAGAGGACCTGTCACCCATGCTTGGTACTACCCTTTGCTGTCTGGTTGCTAACACATTCCCACCAGGCCATGGTTACCTGTAGCGACTACATACTTTCCCTCAAACTTTCTGCTGACGTAACTCTTTGTAGTGGCCTTCAGTTCTTCCCTCTTCACCCCTGTATGTGCTTTACAGGCCCTGTTTTTTAAATATACCATATACCTCCATGTACCCCTTTGATTAACTTCAGACCAGGCAATATACAGTTTATTAGACTTTACTGGGCAGCTTGGTAATACGGTCCAACAATGCAATACAGTTTCTTTATAACTTACTAGATAAACCCCAGGCTGCCGGTGTGGATCTTACCCAAGGGTGAGAGACCATCAGCAGAGGGCTTAGCTTAACCTTTTCCCTGCCAGAGCTGTTTTTGTGTTTTTTGCACACATGTTTAAAAAATAATTTTTGGCCTGAAGATTACCCAAAACCCCCAAGCATTATATATTTCTAAAAGCACACACTCTAGAGACTAAAGTAGTGGTAGTTCCCATTTTTTATGTCACGCGTTATTACTGCATAGGTCTAGGGAACACAAAATCTCAGTAAAAAAATACGCTAAAGTGAAGTTTAGGGCAAACATACGCAATAAACTACCCATGTTTTGGTACAATATAGAAGACGAGGTTGCGCAGAGTAAATAGATACCCAACATGTCCAAACTTAAATTTGTTTGCGACCGTCAAATTGCCATAAACTTCAGTACCCTATATTTATAGGTGATGCTTCCAAAGCCCCCTATAGGTATCAGTTTAGTGTTACAGAGAAGGTCTTGTGTTATAATTATTGCAAATCTACATACATTTCTGGTCGTTGCCGATAGGAACTACTGCCATGACCATGACTTAGAATCACAAATGCGCTGATCACTGTAGAGCAGACATTACTTTTACCACTGGCACTCCAGCACATTACTTGAGAAGACATAATATTACTTGGGCAAATACTCGGCTATTGCCGGTAGCAACTGCTGCTGTAACTTAGAGGAAATCCCGGACAACGCCCCCAAATGTAGCACTGTTCCCATAGGGCTTGCTGTATGATGACTTGTTGGGCCTCCTCTGATTACCAGCACACAGTCACTTAGGTTGCAGTTCACACATTCGTCCTTACTCCCAATGTCTCCTTGCTCAATAAACAGTCCAGGGGTTTTGGTGTTTATTTTGGAACTTGGATGCGAGAAGAGAATAGTGGGATACTCCAACTGCAACTATGTACATTGGATAAGGACAACTCATACTTGGCCTCACCAGGTTGCCTGTGAAAGCAGCTGCACTGCTTGAACCATACTGCCACATGTATGGACACGGTTAAGTCTTCTTGCTCTCTCTCTCTCCAGCAATAGACTTGATAAACGACATTATCTTCGGGATACTCTCTAGCATCCCATTTACTGACACCCATCCACTGACTCTTTTAGCTGCAGGGGTGGCCCCCCTCAGGTCAGGCCTCTTGACACAGATCTGTTTTCACTGTACTGCAGAATCAGATCCATCAGTGTCTCCTCTTCCAGTCAGCTTCAAAGGACGTCTGGGTTCAGTTCCTCTCTAGCTCTCTCTAGGCCCTCAGGTCGACTACCTGAGGCTGCATGGCACCGCTGCAGAGTAGGAGGCAGGCGCCCCCTCCCTCCGAGACTCTACTATCCAGCTGAAAGACCCCAAGCACATGTGCTCCTGCTGTTTATACAGTATCCCAGCATGCACCGAGGCACTTTCCTCTGCCAAATCAGCAGGGCTGTATCAAACACCTGTGCACTCATTTGTCAGGTGTCCTTCCACTGTCCAACACACCTCCCTATTGGACCAGTGTGAAACACTCTGCAGACAGACTGAGTTGCACCTGAGCACATTGAGCAGACCTTACTAACAGATCCTGCTCTCCGGCAGGCAGAGAACAATATAGATTTACCTGCAATCCTTCTGGTAAGCAGACAGGATTCAAAACTATACTTTACTTTACTTTCTCTCTCTAACACCTACCTAGGAGGGTGCTACATGAGCATGGTATCACTGTGCTTGATTGGCCAGCAAACTCACCTGACCTAAACCCCATAGAGGTCAAGAGGAAGATGAGAGACACCAGACCCAACAATGCAGATGAGCTGAAGGCTGCTAGTGTTACAAGGCCTCAGGTGTGAATGGGGAGCAGGTGTGTTTAATATGGTGTTTATCATTCTCACTCTCTCATACTGGTCACTCGAAGTTCAACATGGCACCTCATGGCAAAGAACTCTCTGAGGATATGGAAAAAAGAATTGTTGCTCTACATAAAGATGGCCTAGGCTATAGGAAGATTGCCAAGACCCTGAAACTGAGCTGCAGCGCGGTGGCCAAGAGGATACAGCGGTTTAACAGGACAGGTTCCACTCAGAACAGACATCGCCATGGTCGACCAAAGAAGTTGAGTGCACATGCTCAGCATCATATCCAGAGGCTGTCTTTGGGAAATAGACATATGAGTGCTGCCAGCATTGCTGCAGAGGTTGAAGGGGTGGGGGGTCAGCCTGTCAGCGCTCAGACCATACGCCGCACACTGCATCAAATTGGTCTGCATGGCTGTCGTCCCAGAAGGAAGCCTCTTCTAAAGATGATGCACAAGAAAGCCCGCAAACAGTTTGCTGAAGACAAGCAGACTAAGGACATGGATTCCTGGAACCATGTCCTGTGGTCTGATGAGACCAAGATTAACTTATTTGGTTCAGATGATGTTAAGCGTGTGTGGCAGCAACCAGGTGAGGAGTACAAAGACAAGTGTGTCTTGCCTACAGTCATGGTGGTGGTGGGAGTGTCATGGTCTGGGGCTGCATAAGTGCTTCCGGTACTGGGGAGCTACAGTTCATTGAGGGAACCATGAATGCCAACATGTGCTGTGACATACTGAAGCAGAGCATGATCCCCTTCCTTCGGAGTCTGGGCCGCAGGGCAGTATTCCAACATGATAATGACCCAAACACACCTCCAAGACGACCACTGCCTTGCAAAAGAAGCAAAGGGTAAAGGTAATGGACTGGCCAGGCATGCCTCCAGACCTAAACCTTATTAGGCATCTGTGGGACATCCACTAACAGAAGATGGAGGTGCGCAAGGTCTCTAACATTCACCAGCTCTATGATGTCATTATGGGGAAGTGGAAGAGAACTCCAGTGGCAACCTGTTAAGCTCTGGTAAACTCCATGACCAAGAGGGTTAAGGCAGTGCTGGAAAATAATGGTGGCCAGACAGAATATTGACTCTTTGGGCCCAATTTGGACATTTTCACGTAGGGGTGTACTCACTTTTGTTGCCAGCGTTTTATACATTAATGGCTTTGTGTTGAGTTATTTTGAGGAGACAGCAAATGTACACTGTTATATAAGCTGTACATTCACTACTTTATATTGTAGCAAAGTGTAATTTCTTCAGTGTTGTCGTATGAAAAGAGAGAATAAAATATTTACAAAAATATGAGGGATGTACTCACTTTTGTGAGATACTGTTTTTTTTCATGTTCACCCACATTACAAGATGTTTAACTTCCTAAAAGTATTACAGGCTTAAGGCTTTGTGTCCTGTATTACATACAGTGGTAAAGTAAAACTCTTAAAGCTTTTAGGTTAAATTCAGACCATACCTGACCACCAATACCACCAACACTAGGCATTTTTTCCTGCTTCTGACCATCAACGCTGTGTATTTGTTTATTCCCACTGACACCGGCTATTATTTCCTTCCATTGACCACAAACATCAGCCATATTTTCCTGATTTCTGATCAGCAATATAAAGGTACTATGATAACAAAGTGCTTAGAACAGTACATTACATACCCATAGGCGTGCGCACGGGGTGTGCCGGGTGTGCCTGGGCACACCCTAATCACCCTGTGTCTGTTAGTGTTGGGCCGGCTTCTCCATCTCTGCCACTGAGGGTAGTGAGATACTTGGTGGAGAGGCGGCTGTGCTGTTGGCTCCAGCAGATAGTGAGGCTTGTCAGAGCCGCTCAGTGTGTGTGTGACACTGTTAGGTAATGTTAATGCTTGCAGGGAGAAAGACGAGCTGTCAAAACTCAGGGGTGATGTCGGGGGTGGGCGGGACCGAACAGCTATCAAACACCAGCCAATAGGATGGGGTCTGGGCGGCCGCTTCGTTTACGTGGCTCCGCCCCTTTCTTAAGCAGCCCAATCATTGGCTGGTGTTTGACAGCTGCTTGATCCCGCCCACCCCCGACATCACCGCCTTTTTTTACAGCTGGGCTTTCTCCCTGAAAGCAGCTACATTACATGACAGTGTCATACACACAGTGGGGTACCAATGTGGGGTGTCAGCCGGCGTTCTCTGAGATCCCACATCGCAGGGTGAAGGCAGGTGCAGTGGCAGCTCCTTCAGGCTGCTAGCGGGGGGCGGAGCCGGGATGGGAAGAAGGGGGCGGAGCCTCGCGGGGAGGGGCGGAGCCTCGGCGGGAAGAAGGGGGCGGAGCCTCGGCGGGAAGAAGGTGAGTGCGTTCCCATTGCTCAAGTGTGTGTGCTGGATAGGAGGGGGGTGGGGAAGCTGCATATAGAGGGATTCATCTTTCCCTATTCTTTCTGCAGCTGCTGAATAACTGATTCTCCTCCTCTCCCTCCTGCAGGAAGAATAGGGAAAGATCAATTCATCTATATGCAGCTGCCCCATCCCCCTCCTATACAACTTCTTTTGCTAGCCCCCCGGTGCTCGTAATCCCCCCCTCTGCTCTTAGCCCCCCCAAAGGCACTAGACCCCCCTGTTCTTTAGCACCCCCCATGCTCTTCAGCCCCCCACAGTGCTTTTCATCTCCCTCCCCCCAAGTGCTCCCTGTCCCCCCCAGTGCTCTCCACCCCCTGGTTTTCCTTGCCCGCCCCCTAAGTGCTCCCTGTCCCCCACCCAGTGCTCTCCACCCCCCTGGTTTTCCCTGCCGCCCCCCAAGTGCTCTCCACCCCCCTGGTTTTCCCTGCCGCCCCCCAAGTGCTCGCTGTCCCTCCCAGTGCTCTCCACCCTCCTGGTTTTCCGTGCTCGCCCCCCCC
>NC_138770.1:578887756-579217756 GCF_965119305.1 Pelophylax lessonae | reverse complement strand
TTTGGCTATGGTGGATCAGATTCATCAGGGTGTCATGTATTTGTGTGATGCGGACTTGCATTTAGTCCCTTTGGCGGCGCGCCTTTCTAGTGTGGCGGACTTGAACCGTCGCCTGATATGGTTGAAATGTTGGTCGGTTGACCAATCTTCTCGCAAGACTTTAGCTAATTTGCCTTTTTGGCGACTCTTTGGATACTCTGATAAAGGGTATTTCTGGGGGTAAGAGCACTCTCTTGCCCCAATCTCACAAGAATAAGTTTGTTCGCGGTAACAAGAATGCTTCGTTTAGGCCCTCTCAGGGGTCCTTTCGTGCCTTTCGGTCGCATTATAAGGGCAAGCCCTTCAAAGGCCATGGCTCCCAGAAGAAGCCGTGGGCGGGTAAGCAGAAGTCCGGCCAGTCCGGATCCGCTGCCCATAACAATGTGGCCTGAAGGGGCGCCCTCACCCGTTTTTGGGGTGGGGGGACGTTTGCTTGGTTTTCTTCAACCCTGGCTGGACCGCATTCGGGACAGGTGGGTTCAGGAAATCATTCGATCTGGTTACAAGATCGAGTTTCTCTCTCGGCCGGCGGGCAGGTTTTTCCCCTCAAACCTTCAGCTGACTCCGGAGCGCTTGCAGGATCTGCACCTGGCGGTGCAGGACCTGCGGGCCCAGGGAGTGGTGGTTCCGGTGCCTCATCGAGACAGATTTCGGGGGTTCTATTCCAATCTGTTCACTGTGCCCAGAAAGGAGGGCAAAGTACGTCCGATTCTGGACTTGAAAGCTCTGAACCGCTTTGTGCGGGTTCGCAAGTTTCGCATGGAATCCCTGCGCTCGGTGGTGGCTGCCCTGGTTCCGGGGGAATTCATGGCCTCCATCGACTTGAAGGATGCGTACCTACACATCCCCATTTTCGAGGGTCACCAGAGGTACCTTCGATTTGCCATTGCGGAGGATCATTATCAATTTATGACGTTACCCTTCGGTCTCGCTTCGGCTCCGCGGGTTTTCACCAAGGTGCTTGCGCCGGTTCTGGCTTTACTGAGGGCCCAGGGCATTTCTGTCCTGGGGTATCTGGACGATATCCTGATTTGGTCCACGACCAGTCAGGGTCTGGTGAACGACCTGTCCATCACGATGTAGACTCTGCAGGAATTCGGCTGGACAATAAATTTTCCAAAATCGACGATGTGTCCGTCGGTTCGTCTTCCCTACCTGGGGATGATTCTGGACTCTGTTCAGGCGAAGGTCTTCCTGCCGGAAGACAAGCTTCGGACACTTCAGTGCGAAGTCAGGTCCCTCAGGGACAATCAGTGCTCGTCCCTCCGGACGTGTATGAGGTGTCTGGGATTGATGCTTTCGGCCTTCGAGGCAATTCCCTTCGCCCAGTTTCACACACGGGAGCTTCAGGCGGAGGTCCTGGCCAAGTGGGGCGGGCGTCCGCAATCTCTGGATCTGCGGCTGTCGTTGAGCCATCTCACCTGAAGGGGTCTTTTGTGGTGGCTCCGGTCCCCGGCGGTGTCGGGGGGCAAGTCCTTTCGTCCTTTGTCGTGGACGGTGATCACCACGGATGCCAGCCTGTCGGGCTGGGGTGGTGTTCTGGGCGTTTTGTCCGCCCAGGGAACTTGGTCGGAGGAGGAATCCTCCCTTCCGATCAACATTCTGGAATTGCGAGCGATAAATCTCTGTCTTCTGCATTGGACGGACAGGCTTCAGGGCCGTCCAGTTCGGGTGCAGACGGACAATGCCACAGCGGTGGCCTACATCAACCACCAAGGGGGCACCAGGAGTGCCCGGGCGGCTCGGGAAGTAGCCGACATTCTGTCTTGGGCCGAGACGCACGTCCCGGCGATCTCTGCAGTTCACATTCCAGGGGTGGAAAACCGGCAGGCGGATTATCTGAGCCGCCAGACCCTGGACCAGGGGGAATGGTCCCTTCACCCGGATGTCTTTCAGATGTTGTGCGTGAAGTGGGGGTCCCCAGATGTGGACCTGTACGCGTCTCGTCTAAATCACAAGGTGGAAAGGTTCGTGGCAAGGACGCGCGATCCTCGGGCAGTCGCCTCGGACGCGTTAGTGACGCCCTGGCATCAGTATCGCCTGATGTATGCCTTTCCACCGATTCAGCTGCTGTCCAGGTTCCTTCGCAGGTTGGCCTCGGAACCGAAATCGGTGATTCTGGTGGCTCCGGACTGGCCTCGCCGGTCTTGGTACGCAGACCTCGTGAATCTGGCGGTCGACGCTCCGTGGCGTCTGCCTCTTCAAGAGGACCTTCTGTCTCAAGGTCCGATATTCCATCCTGCTTTACAGTCGCTGGCTTTAACGGCCTGGCTATTGAAAGCCAGGTCCTGAAGGATAGGGGTCTCTCCCCTGAGGTCATTCCCACTTTGATCAAGGCCAGGAAGGCCTCTTCAGGGAAGATTTACTACCGTACTTGGAAGGCGTATTTTGCCTGGTGTGAGTCCAGGGTGTATTCCCCTCGCTCATACTTGGTATCGAGAGTGTTGGCTTTCCTCCAAACGGGCGTGGACCAGCATTTGGCGTTGGCCATGATTAAGGGTCAGATTTCTGCGCTGGCCGTTCTTTTTCAGCGTCCTGTGGCATCTAACTCTTTGGTTAGCACCTTTGTTCAAGGGGTGCGACGTTGGGTCCCTCCTAGGAGGGAGCCTTTACCTCCATGGGATTTGAACCTTGTTCTGTCCGTGTTGCAACATGCTCCTTTTGAAAAGATCAGGGAGATCTCGTTGTCTTTGTTGTCCAAGAAGGTTGTCTTCTTAGTAGCTATTACTTCGGCTCGCAGGGTGTCGGAGCTGGCGGCCTTGTCCTGCAAGTCTCCGTATTTGGTGATTCACTTGGATAAGGTGGTCTTGCGACCTAACCCATCTTTTCTTCCGAAGAGAATTTCTGAATTTCACCTCAATGAGGACATTGTCTTGCCTTCGCTTTGCGCGAAGCCTAAGCATCCGAAGGAGGTGGCAGTCGCCTCGGACGCGTTAGTGACGCCCTGGCATCAGTATCGCCTGATGTATGCCTTTCCACCGATTCAGCTGCTGTCCAGGTTCCTTCGCAGGTTGGCCTCGGAACCGAAATCGGTGATTCTGGTGCCTCCGGACTGGCCTCGCCGGTCTTGGTATGCAGACCTCGTGAATCTGGCGGTCGACGCTCCGTGGTGTCTGCCTCTTCGAGAGGACCTTCTGTCTCAAGGTCCGATATTCCATCCTGCTTTACAGTCGCTGGCTTTAACGGCCTGGCTATTGAAAGCCAGGTCCTGAAGGATAGGGGTCTCTCCCCTGAGGTCATTCCCACTTTGATCAAGGCCAGGAAGGCCTCTTCAGGGAAGATTTACTACCGTACTTGGAAGGCGTATTTTGCCTGGTGTGAGTCCAGGGGGTATTCCCCTCGCTCATACTCGGTATCGAGAGTGTTGGCTTTCCTCCAAACGGGCGTGGACCAGCGTTTGGCGTTGGCCATGATTAAGGGTCAGATTTCTGCGCTGGCCGTTCTTTTTCAGCGTCCTGTGGCGTCTAACTCTTTGGTTAGCACCTTTGTTCAAGGGGTGCGACGTTGGGTCCCTCCTAGGAGGGAGCCTTTACCTCCATGGGATTTGAACCTGTCCGTGTTGCAACATGCTCCTTTTGAAAAGATCAGGGAGATCTCGTTGTCTTTGTTGTCCAAGAAGGTTGCCTTCTTAGTAGCGATTACTTCGGCTCGCAGGGTGTCGGAGCTGGCGGCCTTGTCCTGCAAGTCTCCGTATTTGGTGATTCACTTGGATAAGGTGGTCTTGCGACCTAACCCATCTTTTCTTCCGAAGAGAATTTCTGAATTTCACCTCAATGAGGACATTGTCTTGCCTTCGCATTGCGCGAAGCCTAAGCATCCGAAGGAGGTGGCTTTACATTCCTTGGATGTTGTTAAGGCGATCAGGGTTTACCTGTTATCGACAAAATCCTTTCGCAAGTCGGATTCTCTCTTTGTCCTTCCTGAGGGACCTTGGAAGGGCATGGCGGCGTCGGCTTCTACCATCGCCAAATGGATCAGACAGACCATTGAGCAGGCCTATGCTTTGAGGGGGAAGGTTCCTCCCGTGCCTGTGAAGGCGCACTCTACCAGATCTCTGAGTACGTCTTGGGCCTGTCATCATCGGGCTTCTGTGGCCCAGATGTGTAAGGCGGCGACTTGGTCGTCCTTTCACACCTTCTCCAAATTTTACTAAGTGGATGTTCAGGCATCGGCAGATGCTTCCTTTGGCCGTAAAGTCCTTAGTGCGGCGGTGCCTTAGGGTCCCTTGTTTGGGCCCTTGGCTGTTGGGGTGTTTTTACCCCTAGGTTACTTGTTTTTTCCTGGGTTGTTGCTCCTGTTGAGCACGTTTTTCCTGTTGCCCAGTTGGTTCTCTTACTTTGGTAAGGTTCCTTTCTCTGATGTGGGTATTGCGTTGCTTTAGGCGCGACTGCTGTTTTCCCACCGCTCATGTCTACACTGCTTTGGGACGTCCCCATTAGTGACGAATATGAAGAGGCGGCGACTGTCGGAGGACGTAAGAGAAAACGGAATTTTTGTAAAATCTTACCTGTAAAATTCCTTTCTCTGAGTCCTCCGACAGTCGCCGCCCCGCCCCTCTTTTGGGGTTTGTTTATATACTCTACTGCTATTCTACTGAAACTGAGTTGGTATGCAGGAAGCGGGGAGGTATTGACTGAGGGGACCACCCCCTGGGGGTGGGATATGCTAAAAGCTTTGATATTAATATATTCTGTTGCCTAGCTACTCCTACGGAGCAAAGGTCAATAACCCCATTAGTGACGAATATGAAGAGGCGGCGACTGTCGGAGGACTCAGAGAAAGGAATTTTACAGGTAAGATTTTACAAAAATTCAGTTTTTTCTGGTTCTGGACATGCTACAGAGCTGAAACTTAACAGGTACACTTTTTAGACCCCCCAGACACTAAATCCAAAGAAATCTCTTTCAATCTTTTTCAATAATTCTTTCAATAATTGGCTCTCTATCAAAAACGACTATTTTTAAGAACTTTTTTTTGTGTGATTAATAGTCCCTGGGGCATGACCCAGAACCCTAGGCACTTTTTAGAGGCATTTATTGGGTTTTAGGGCTTTAGAATGGTGTTTTTTGATTCCAGAAGTTTGGGTCCCATTGATTTCAATGGGGTTCTGGAATCCGAACCGAACTTTCGGGAAGTTCGGGTGTTCTGGCCGAACCAAACTTTTCAAAAGTTCAATCATCCCTATTAACAAGTACAGTGTTCTTCTGTCCCTCTGTTTGGCTCATGTTCACCAAAAGGAAATTTCTCACCATTGTCTGGATGTAGTTTTACCTGTGAGAGTCTTTCAGCTTCTTTCAGAAAGACTAATTCTCTTTTAATCATCCAGCATGGACCCTGTAAAGGTACACCATCTTCTTTTTCCACCATCTCTAGGTGCCTCAGAAAGACAATCATCCATGTATGTGATCTTGAGGACCATGTGTAATTCTTTATTTTCAGGGTGCACTCTACTAGAGCTGTAAGCGCTTCTCAGGCAACTGTTTCTCAGATTTTCAAGGCTTCCGCATAGTTTTCTGTTCACACAGTCTCTAAGTTCTACCAGGTGGATCCTGAGGTGGCATCTGATGCCGGCTTTGGACCTAAGGTCCTTCAGATACCATTGTGACCTCCAGGCAGTCCCAGTTTCTGTTGTTTTTTGCTGTGTAGCCTACCCCTCCGTTGGATTGTTTTTTGATGTCCTGAAGGTGTAAGACGTTCTGTGTCCGTCAATAGAAGTGAAAGAAAATAGGATTTTGTACTTGCTACAAAATCCTTTTCTTGGAGTCCATTGGGGGACACCAGGTCAGAACCTTCTGTGTTTATAATCATGCTGTCAGTACTGCTGGTAGTAGAAGGGGTTACCCTGGTCTGGCATACAGTTTTTGTTTGCCAATATCCAATCTCTCCTGTAGGTTACAATATAACCCTGAAGTGTAAGACTTACAAAATTCCTCAATGGACCCCAAGAAAATGATTTTAACGTGAGCACAAAAGTCCTATTGTATATGCTATGTGAAAGTGCCTTTAGCAAGTAAGCCAAAGAATGTAATGTCCATAATTGAACATAATTTCTAGTGCTTGTGCAATAATTCACATTAATTCACTTGTGTAATAATAATCATAGTTGTCACTGCCATTTTTTATGTCAACACCATTTATATAATGATTGTACAATTTATTCGCAGACTGGCTGACCAGATGCGGATGATGAATTTTTCCCAGTGGTTTGATCTACTACAGAATATTTTTTCAAAGTTTACAATTTTCCTTCAAAGAGTCAAGGTAAGGTATATATTTCCCTGGGATTAAATTAATAGATATATACTGTACTGTATTACCTTGAAGTATATCATAACTGCTTTTGGCATTGGAGGCTGGCATTAAATTTTTAGAGGCACTGCCACCTGCATAACATCCAGTTCCTTGTAATAGCCAAAGTCCCAATGTAGAATTCACACTGATCAACACTTCCTAGCCCCTCCTCCCCACTCAAGGTGCACACCCTGAGTAACCTTTGGTGTTGGATGGTGTTGTAGCTTATTGTATTTGAAATTTCTTATGACTTGCATTTGCAAATTTATTGCACCTACAGCTTGTGCAGGAAACTAGAGGGCACGCCTGTACAATATATATATATATATATATATATATATATATATATATATATATATATATATATATATATATATACAGTGGGTACGGAAAGTATTCAGACCCCCTTAAATTTTTCACTCTTTGTTATATTGCAGCCATTTGCTAAAATCATTTAGGTTCATTCTTCTTCCTCATGAATGTACACATAGCACCCCATACTGACAGAAAAACACAGAATTGTTGACATTGTTGCAGATTTATTAAAAAAGAAAAACTGAAATATCACATGGTCCTAAGTATTCAGACCCTTTGCTGTGACACTCATATATTTAACTCAGGTGCTTTCCATTTCTTCTGATCATCCTTGAGATGGTTCTACACCTTCATTTGAGTCCAGCTGTGTTTGATTATACTGATTGGACTTGATTAGGAAAGCCACACACCTGTCTATATAAGACCTTCCAGATCACAATGCATGTCAGAGCAAATGAGAATCATGAGGTCAAAGGAACTGCCTGAAGAGCTCAGAGACAGAATTGTGGCAAGGCACAGATCTGGCCAAGGTTACAAAAAGATTTCTGCTGCACTTAAGGTTCCTAAGAGCACAGTGGCCTCCATAATCCTCAAATGGAAGACGTTTGGGACGACCAGAACCCTTCCTAGAGCCGGCCGTCTGGCCAAACTGAGCTATCGGGGGAGAAGAGCCTTGGTGAGAGAGGTAAAGAAGAACCCAAAGATCACTGTGGCTGAGCTCCAGAGATGCAGTCAGGAGATGGGAGAAAGTTGTAGAAAGTCAACCATCACTGCAGCCCTCCACCAGTTGGGGCTTTATGGCAGAGTGGCCCGACGGAAGCCTCTCCTCAGTGTAAGACACGTGAAAACCCGCATGGAGTTTGCTAAAAAACACCTGAAGGACTCCAAGATGGTGAGAAATAAGATTCTCTGGTCTGATGAGACCAAAATAGAACTTTTTTGGCTTAATTCTAAGCGGTATGTGTGGAGAAAACCAGGCACTGCTCATCACCTGTCCAATACAGTCCCAACAGTGAAGCATGGTGGTGGCAGCATCATGCTGTGGGGGTGTTTTTCAGCTGCAGGGACAGGACGACTGGTTGCAATCGAGGGAAAGATGAATGCGGCCAAGTACAGGGATATCCTGGACAAAAACCTTCTCCAGAGTGCTCTGGACCTCAGACTGGGCCGAAGGTTTACCTTCCAACAAGACAATGACCCTAAGCACACAGCTAAAATAACAAAGGAGTGGCTTCACAACCACTCCGTGACTGTTCTTGAATGGCCCAGCCAGAGCCCTGACTTAAACCCAATTGAGCATCTCTGGAGAGACCTAAAAATGGCTGTCCACCAACGTTTACCATCCAACCTGACAGAACTGGAGAGGATCTGCCAGGAGGAATGGCAGAGGATCCCCAAATCCAGGTGTGAAAGACTTGTTGCATCTTTCCCAAAAAGACTCCTGGCTGTATTAGATCAAAAGGGGGCTTCTACTAAATACTGAGCAAAGGGTCTGAATACTTAAATGTCAACAATTCTGTGTTTTTCTGTCAGTATGGGGTGCTATGTGTATATTCATGAGGAAGAAGAATGAACTTAAATGATTTTAGCAAATGGCTGCAATATAACAAAGAGTGAAATATTTGAGGGGGTCTGAATACTTTCCGTACCCACTGTATATATATATATATATATATATATATACACACACAGCTGCAAGAAAAAGTATGTGGACCCTTTGGAATGATATGGATTTCTGCACAAATTGGTCATAAAATGTGATCTGATCATCATCTAAGTCACAACAATAGACAATCACAGTCTGCTTAAACTAATAACACAGAAAGAATGAAATGTTGCCATGTTTTTATTGAACACACCATGTAAACATTCACAGTGCAGGTGGAAAAAGTATGTGAACCCTTGGATTTAATAACTGGTTAAACCTCCTTTGGCAGCAATAACTTTAACCAAACGCTTCCTGTAGTTGCAGATTAGACGTGCACAACGGTCAGGAGTAATTCTTGACCATTCCTCTTTACAGAGCTGTTTCAGTTCAGCAATATTCTTGGGATGTCTGGTGTGAATCGCTTTCTTGAGGTCATGCCACAGCATCTCAATGGGGTTGAGATCAGGACTCTGACTGGGCCACTTCAGAAGGCGTATTTTCTTCTGTTTAAGCCATTCTGTTGTTGATTTACTTCTATGCTTTGGGTCATTGTCCTGTTGCAACACCCATCTTCTGTTGAGTTTCAGCTGGTAGACAGATGGCCTTAAGTTCTCCTGCAAAATGTCTTGATAAACTTGGGAATTCATTTTTCCTTCGATGATAGCAATCCGTCCAGGCCCTGACGCAGCAAAGCAGCCTTAAACCATGATGCCCCCACCACCATACTCGACAGTTGGGATGAGGTTTTGATGTTGGCGTGCTGTGCCTCTTTTTCACCACACATAGTGTTTCGTGTTTCTTCCAAACAACTCAACTTTGGTTTCATCTGTCCACAGAATATTTTGCCAGTACTGCTGTGGAACATACAGGTGCTCTTATGCAAACTGTAAACGTGTAGCAATGTTTTGTTTGGACAGCAGTGGCTCCCTCTGTGGTATCCTCCCATGAAATCCAGTCTTGTTTAGTGTTTTACGTATTTATATATATATATATATATATATATATATATATATATATATATATATATATATATATATATATATATATATATATACACGCGGTGCAGTCAGAATCTTTGCTCACAAGAATTATAAATCTTTTAGAGCTTGTTCACGCTTTTCTGTGCAATGCATGGTAATGCACTATAGATATGTGTTGCAATGTAAAGGTTTTTTCACCAACACAAATCTTCAGTGCAATGCGGTGTGCCTGCATTAAAGAAAGCACCACAATGCATTGCAATTAAAATTAGTGCAGGACCTATTTTTTTCATGTAATGAGCTTTGCAGACACCTCATTCACTTTAAATGGCTGCCTAACAAGGCTCTTTTAGCCCCCGTTCACATCAAAGCGACTTGTCATGCGATTTGACAGATCAAATCGCATGACAAGCCGCAACCTATCGTCGGCAATGACCATGTTAAAACCGATGAGATGCCGACTTTGCAGTGCCGCATTGATTTGAAAATGTAGTTCCTGCACTACTTTTGGGGATTTTGGGTGCGACTTGCATTGACATCTGTGCATGAAGCCGCACAGATGTCTTCAAAGTCTCACTGACATGCACAGTGTGTCTTCAAATTTGCACTCACATGCGACTTTGAAATTGTGCAATTTTAAAGCCGCATTTAATGTGAACGAGGGCTAATGCACAAAACTGAGCAGGGCATTGTGGTGTAAAGAAACCTAGGACTAGGAAAGCCTTCAGAAAAAGCCATTTTATTACATTCTGTTTGTAACTTGGAAGAATTTTGATAAAAACGCTTCATGGTAGTTGTCTGTAGACTTTACATTGGACCAGCTTGGTTTAAATCAGGGGTCTCCAAACTATGTCTCTCCAGTTGTTCAGGAACTACAATTCCCATCATGCCTAGTCATGTCTATGTCTGTCAATGTCAGAGTTTTACAATACCTCATGGGAGTTATAGTTTCCCAGCAGCTGGAGGGCCATGGTTTGGAGACCCCTGATTTAAACCAAGCTGGTCTAAACAAATGATTGCTTCACTTACAGATGCGCCGCTTCCACTGTGTGTAGCATCAGCCACAACACTGCATTCCAGCAGCAGGAAGGGCGTTTTCCTTCTCGCTCCCGAAATAATTGAGTTGGGCTGCAGTTAGTGAAGTAGTAACATATAAACATCATTTGAAGAAAAACATAGCACTAATGCTGACCATACACGTATAGATTTTCGTTCTGAATTTTTAGTTTTAAGAAAATTAGTTTTATTTTCAAATCGTTAGTGGGGTCAAATCGATGTTAGTTTTCGACTGCAGTGATGGGAAAATTCCAAGGGGTAGGAAGGAAAACTTTTCTCTATCAACGAATTTTCGGCCAATGTATGTGGTTATCACTCAGAAATAACATTCATTTTAAAATTGAATGTTAAAAGCAAAAGACAATTTTCGAACGGCCTTTGTCCCTTCATCGAATGTTCAAAGAATTTTTGTACTAACATTTTCGTCTACAAATCTATGTGTATGGCCAGCCTAAGGGACTATGAAACTCCGGAGTCCTGCGTAGATTCAATTATAGATGGCGGGACTCTTCAGATTTCATCACAAAAAACAAGTAATGTGTAGGCCTCGCTGCCCTCTTCAGATATGGGAAATCCTTCAACAGAACAACAGAAACAAAAACAAAAGGGAAGACGCAACAGCCTCTTGCATTATCATAAAAATGATTTATTGAGAGAGTAAAAAAACAACAACAATATATTCACCAAAGAAAGTATGTACAGGTATATAACATACATCCACATCCAGTATAGATACTCAAATGATGCCCAACAATAGTAAGTGAGGCTTACACGTTTCAAGGGCAGTATCCTCTTCATCAGAGCTAACTGAGGCACATCAAACATAATGAATATATAGTACGCCTGGAAATAGGAGACAAGAAAAGAACCACATCCCACCCACAGAGATGCAAGGAGGGGCCAGGGCACATCGAGTTAACCCTGTGTGAAGCAGCAAGCCAACCCAACTATCAAAAACATGACTGAATGTTAAAAAAAAAAGGAAAGAAACATAGCTGTAGCACACTAATGCCTCCACTGGGAATGCATCACATAGGTCCCAATAAAGATATGTAATGCACACATGCATAATAAGAAACTTTAAAAAAATCCCTAAAAATATGAATGCACTAGGGTGGGATAATAACTACATCCCTTGACAACATACTTGCGGTACTTTGGTAATGTGTAGGATCGCTACTCATTCTCCAACACAGTGCAGATTGCGTCACATTGCCTAAAATGTGTATACCGAGCCAATTGGCAACGTTTCCTAGTTTTTTCCCTTGCTGAAACGCATGCCAGCGCACAGGGGTGGGATTGACTGGCTGCTTGGAATTCACAAGTACTCTGCTACGCATACCCTGAGCCCATTGCCCAGATGGAAAGCAGATGAGATAGTATACCGATACATCCTGTGTAGTTCAGCTGACAGTCATTGCTGAGGAATAAGAACAACAACCGCAGGGGGAAATGCAAAACCACCTGAAGCATCTAACTGCCGAAGCTATAGAAATTGAGTTATAATTTATGGGATTTTTGACATCATAAAATCCATTTCTCTGATGTTCATTGATGGACACAGCACACCACCCCTCTGTGGAGTTGTAATTCTTCTGACACTGCTTGTAACAAAATGGAGTACCTATTTCAGAGAGGGAGTATACCCCCTGGGACTGCCCATAGGCGTAGCCAGACTTTTTTTCTGCCTAGTGTCCCACTCATGTAGGGAGCAGTATAACTCAATGGTTTAGAAGATCAGGAGCTGTGTCCGACTAGAACCCCACTCTCCTCTATAGTGCAATTGGATAGAAACAGACTGTCTGTCTCTTTCCATCCGATGCCATCTGATCCGATCCACGGGGTGGATAGAAAATAGAACCACCATCCATCTGTTTTTGGAGGACAGGATCAGATGGCGGCAGATTACCGCTCCATAGAGCAGAATGAAGGGTCCGATCAGGTCTGTCTGAAAAAAATGGGAACCCCCCCAAAAAACAAATACGTTATCTACGGGGCACACACGAATTATAACAAAGAATAGACCTCCAGGCCCTCATTAGGACCTACTGGGAACAGACTACCTAAATGGTATACCCAAAACATTTCTTTTCTGGTATCGTCTTATTAGAGTCAGGTCACTAATAATGGCCTCAATCCCAAAAAGTCTGAGGCTAGAGAGATCTTTATCATAAAATTCCAAAAATTGCCATGGAATGGAATGATTACCAATCCCCTTAAGGATGTTACACTTGTGTTCCCCCAAATCTAGTCTTAAGGCATCTTGAAGTACGGTCTACTTACAAAAGGCCGCAGGGGCAGATCAGACCATACATAACGTACGGAGTACCGCAGTTGATGAACTGCTTGATAGAATAAGAGTTCCTGTCCAACCCTGCAAACCTCCCTGTTACGGTGCTACATGAAGTCACAGGCGCCACAATTTTTCACGTTGCACTTCTAACTCCCTAATTGGACAGAGAACGCTATTTGTTTTGTATTTTGTCCCTCTTCAATGGCTTAACATGACTAGGGGCAATGAAACTCTAGAGATCACAAAGTTTTCTAAAAATTACTCTAGGTCTCTTAGGTAAACAGGATAAAACCCAGGTCCTGTTTTAAGAAATTCTAATTCGTTGAGATGATTTGCTTAACGCCAATGTATCGCAAATTTGCGTCCTTTGGCTTCGAAGGGTTGTACTGGGGTATATGCCTGCAGCTGCAAGCATCACCCTGGTACTGGTTTTTACAGTGAATGGTCAGCTTTTTTGTGATAACAACTGATCTGGTCGTTATCACAAGCAGCAGGAGGGGACGTCCTCTCCCCCACCTTCCACCACTCCGCCCGGATCTCCCACCCCCCCCCCCGGGAGACCCAAGCAACCAGCCGGCTGGCCGTAGTCCCAAACAAACCTGGAAGCAATGTCATGACATCCCTTCTGGTTACTGGAGCCCTAAAGGCACCAGATTTTAAAAACTATTACCGTATTCAAAAAAGCCAAACTCTGCGTTTTGATTACTTTTAATTGCAAAGGAGGGATTTTGGGTCTTATAGAGCTCAGATCCCTCCATAAAGAGTACCTTTCCCTGCTTATTACTGTCAGAAGGGATGTTTACATTCCTTGTGACCGCAATTAAAGTGATCAAAAAAAAAAGAAAGTTTTTATAAGCACCCCATCCCTCAGTGTTAGCGCGCAGAAGCAAACGCATATGCAAGTCGCACCCGCAAATGTATACAGTGTTCAAATCACAGATTTGCCACGATTGTTATAGCGAGAGCAATAATTCTAGCACTAGACCTTTGTAACTCTAAACAGGTAACTGTTAAAAACGTATAAAGCGTTGCCTATGGAGAATTTTAAGTACCATAGTTTGTTGCCATTCCGCAAGTGTGCGCAATTTTAAAGCATGACATGTTGGGTAACTATTTACTCGGTGTAACATCCTCTTTCCCATTATACAAAAAAAAAAATTGGGCTAACTTTACTGTATTTATTTTTTTTCAATTCATGAAAGTGTATTTCTTCCAAAAAACAGGCATTTGAAAGACTGCTGCGCAAATACAGTGTAACATAAAATATTGCAACGATCACCATTTTATTCTCTAGGGTCTCTGCTAAAATATATATTTAATGTTTCGGGGGTTCTAAGTAATTTTCTAGCAACAAATACTGATTTTACTTGTGAGCAACAATTGTTAGAAAAAGGCTAGGCATGAAGGGCTTAATATCAAGAGCTCTATTATATCTAATACAAAAGTGCATACAATTATTAGCAGGTACTATTTTAGAGGACACCTGTATGTTTCTTGAACTCTGGTTCATAGCAAAGTCTGTATTTGGAAAATGCTTCTTCGATAACAACTACTATAGCCTTTTTTTTTTTTTGGGATCAGGCCCTGCTCCTCATAGTCCTCCAATCCATTTCGGGGGATGGCTGCTGCTATTGCGTGTAAATAGGAATCACCCGCAGTTTTAAAAATGTTCCTATTATGCATATACAGTGGGTACAGAAAGTATTCAGACCCCCTTAAATTTTTCACTCTTTGTTATATTGCAGCCATTTGCTAAAATCATTTAAGTTCATTCTGCTTCCTCATGAATGTACACATAGCACCCCATACTGACAGAAAAACACAGAATTGTTGCATATTTATTAAAAAAGAAAAACTGAAATATCACATGGTCCTAAGTATTCAGACCCTTTGCTCAGTATTTAGTAGAAGCCCCCTTTTGATCTAATACAGCCAGGAGTCTTTTTGGGAAAGATGCAACAAGTCTTTCACACCTGGATTTGGGGATCCTCTGCCATTCCTCCTTGCAGATCCTCTCCAGTTCTGTCAGGTTGGATGGTAAACGTTGGTGGACAGCCATTTTTAGGTCTCTCCAGAGATGCTCAATTGGGTTTAAGTCAGGGCTCTGGCTGGGCCATTCAAGAACAGTCACGGAGTTGTTGTGAAGCCACTCCTTCGTTATTTTAGCTGTGTGCTTAGGGTCATTGTCTTGTTGGAAGGTAAACCTTCGGCCCAGTCTGAGGTCCAGAGCACTCTGGAGAAGGTTTTTGTCCAGGATATCCCTGTACTTGGCCGCATTCATCTTTCCCTCGATTGCAACCAGTCATCCTGTCCCTGCAGCTGAAAAACACCCCCACAGCATGATGCTGCCACCACCATGCTTCACTGTTGGGACTGTATTGGACAGGTGATGAGCAGTGCCTGGTTTTCTCCACACATACCGCTTAGAATTAAGGCCAAAAAGTTCTATTTTGGTCTCATCAGACCAGAGAATCTTATTTCTCACCATCTTGGAGTCCTTCAGGTGTTTTTTAGCAAACTCCATGCGGGCTTTCATGTGTCTTACACTGAGGAGAGGCTTCCGTCGGGCCACTCTGCCATAAAGCCCCGACTGGTGGAGGGCTGCAGTGATGGTTGACTTTCTACAACTTTCTCCCATCTCCTGACTGCATCTCTGGAGCTCAGCCACAGTGATCTTTGGGTTCTTCTTTACCTCTCTCACCAAGGCTGTTCTCCCCCGATAGCTCAGTTTGGCCGGACGGCCAGCTCTAGGAAGGGTTCTGGTCGTCCCAAACGTCTTCCATTTGAGGATTATGGAGGCCACTGTGCTCTTAGGAACCTTAAGTGCAGCAGAAATCTTTTTGTAACCTTGGCCAGATCTGTGCCTTGCCACAATTCTGTCTCTGAGCTCTTCAGGCAGTTCCTTTGACCTCATGATTCTCATTTGCTCTGACATGCATTGTGATCTGGAAGGTCTTATATAGACAGGTGTGTGGCTATCCTAATCAAGTCCAATCAGTATAATCAAACACAGCTGGACTCAAATGAAGGTGTAGAACCATCTCAAGGATGATCAGAAGAAATGGAAAGCACCTATGTACAGTATGGGGTGCTATGTGTACATTCATGAGGAAGAAGAATGAACTTAAATGATTTTAGCAAATGGCTGCAATATAACAAAGAGTGAAAAATTTAAGGGGGTCTGAATACTTTCCGTACCCACTGTATGTAATAGATGTTTTTAGTGGGATTTATGTAATGCGTTCCCAGTTATTTTCATTTTTTTTTTTTTTTGGACATTGCGAAATTAGGTTTGACTTGCTGCTTCACAGGGGTTAATTCGATTTGCTCTAGGAGGCGTTGGTTGTTCTCAGTTCTCATTTTTAGGAGTGCTGTGTGCCTCAGCTCTGATGAAGAGGGTACTGTCCTTGAAACATGTAAGCCTTTCTATGGTTATGCATCATCTGAGTACCTCTACTGAATGTATGTTATGTGCCTGTAAATACTTTCTCTTGTGAGTGTATTGGTATTCGTTTTTTTTTTTTTTCTCTCAAGAAATAATTTTTATCTTAATGCAAAAGGCTGTTGCGCCCACTTTTTTGTTTTTGTTCTAGTTGTGAAATAGTAACTCTTGTTGATCATGATTCCGTGTGCATATGCTGTTTGTACAATGCATTAATGTAACCACATTTATTTTCCTCCCTAGGCCACATTAAATGTTATCCGCAGCGTTGTCCTCATGGTCTTAGACAAAAATCAGCGGTTCAGAGAAATGGAGGTAACAGCAGCTCAGAAAGTCCTGAGCAGAGAAAACAATTTGGACACAGATCTGGCTTACTTGACTCACGAAGGCTTGTTTATAAGTGATGCGTTCAGAGAAGGTGAGCTTCCCAATGCTGCTACCAACACTAACTTTCAAAGGAATGCATCACCCAGCAGTAGCGAGCCTTCTGGCAGCGATTCTGTGTCTGATCCTGAATGCACTACTGACTCCTCTTCCAGCAAAGATCACACATTGCCTTCAGTTACCCCGGGGGGAGTAGAAATAATGTGAGTAAAACTAGAATTTGTAGAAAATACCTTGTGAAACCTGTGCTGATAATCATAACACTAAGTAATATTTAGGAAGGTGTGTATGTAGAATGATTATTAAATATGTCTGTGTCCTAAGAGCAGCCCCAGTTAACATTGCCTGATGTGACTGCATTGTGACCCTTTCTACTGCTTGATGCTGAACCTG
The DNA here is from genome assembly GCF_965119305.1 of Pelophylax lessonae. NCBI lineage: Eukaryota > Metazoa > Chordata > Amphibia > Anura > Ranidae > Pelophylax > Pelophylax lessonae. Next base: position 579,200,915 of record NC_138770.1, on the reverse strand, counting down.
TGACTGACATTGCCTTCCTTATGATGAACCTCTTGTTACACTTTTAAATAATATTATATAGGTAATGCTACCCCAGTATGTGTCATCACTGATGTGTACCTTACTTGCAGAAGTATTCTCATAGGTCTTCTGTATTTAAAAAAATTAAAGAAAACCTTTAGTGATGAAATATAAAGGCTGTTATTGCCTTTTAATTTGGAAAATGCTAATTCTCATCTACTGGTTTTAGTACTTTCTCTAAGTACTAAAGTCTCTAAGTGGTTCACTGAGGGACACAGCCAATGATACAGAAGCTCATAAGACCATTGGGTTTATAGTGCCCCTCGCAGGAGGAGAATGTTATGGTTTTAGTATTTCTGAGCCACTGACCTGGACCAAGTTTGCAGGGTAGTAGTTCAGACTACTAATGTTTGGCATGCCTCTTAATATACAGTAGGTACTCCAGAATTTGTGGTCAGCCCTTATCTGATGCTGATTTTGCAACCTTGCTACGGTGATCTGAAGCATCACCATTAATGGACAAATACATCTGCTATGGATGCCAAAAAACTGAATTGACAAGTGCCTTTTATCTCTTGAGAGCTCCAATCATGAGATCTGCAATACTTCCAAACTTTGCCTTTCTCATATTTATGGCATATTTATGGCTACTTCAAATCTAGTTTGATATACATTAAAGAAAAAAGAACTGGAGATGGAGGTCCCTCGTAAAGGCTATGACATTAGATGATTGTTACACCAACCTCTACTCCAAATGAAAATATCCCTCTGGGCTCAACCTTTACCTTCCCTCTTTTTTCTACAGACCTCTCCTTATTAGTCTTCAAGGATAGATGAGACCTGTGTGAAGACTCTGTGACATGGATATTCATTTAGCTCTATGTGCATATATAGTAGAGGACATTTTTTTACAACTGAGAGCCTCTTAGGAGGTGTGATGAGTGAGCCAGATTTAGGTTTTCATTCAAGTTTGAGGGTTAGTCCCTACATTTTATATAGGTTGAAACCGATGGGTTGAACCATCACCTGACTTCTTATACAGTATATATTGGATACTTCTGCAGCGAGTGTTCCCAACTACATTTGTGTGTTCTAGCACCTTCTGTTATGTTCACTATAATACAGTATAAAATACAGGGGTTGGACAAAAATATTGAAACACTACATGATTTGCAGGTGTGAAAGTGATGACCTGTTTTGCGTTTAAAGCGGAAGTGATGTAACATTTTTTTGATTCCGCTGTGTGATGACACCTAGCTAACAGGTGGAAAGCCTGACTTTAGCAATTCATTGTGTGCGCTATTAGTAATATGGAGTCATGTGAGAGCTTACAGAGTTTCAAAGAGGGCAGATTGTTGGTGCCCACTTATTAGCTGGTGCCTCTGTGTCTGAAGTTGCCAATTTATTTGCGATGTTGCGAGGTACAGTATCAAAAGTTATGACGGTATATACAGTTTCTGGGAAAACGTTGTCTGATAAGCATAGACACAGTCAACATAGTCAACTGACCGGAAACAAATATTGCACTGGATTGTGACCCAGATTTTTACATGAAGTGTGGTATCAGAATCCATTATCCACCATCCAAGACATATTTGCAAATTTACAAGAGAATTCAGGCCATCTTGGATGCCAAAGGGGGTTCAACACATATATTCGGTAACGATTTTGTTCTTTTACCATACATGTTTTCATAATTTTGTCTAACACCTGTATATTAGAAATTCAACAGAAAGAGTTGGAGTCCCTCGAAGTGTCCACAGCAGGTGTGCAAACACAAAATGTCTGGCGCAGATGTTTCACCATTATAATTCCCAAAACATATGATAAATTGCTTGAAGTTTAACTCTAGAATTTACCAAAAGCTGAAAAATCAGCTTTTAGGTAGGCTGGCACTTTAAAGAAAATCTGTGCTTTGCCACTCCCTCTTATTGCTACAAAAGAAGCCTCCACATTGTTCAGAGCTGTAAATTCTGGTGGAGAGATCTCTTCGGTGGAGTATCTAAAAGAAGAAATTCATAGGTGAATTGGTTTTTGTTGGACTAATAAAAACTCTTCAACCCCCCTAATTAACCAGTTCCGGACATATATACTGCTGCAAAGCTGCCTGGCTGCGCAAAATCACTTATGTGTACGTGATTTTGTGCATGAGATGTAGTGGGCATGCGGCGCCGGAGCACCGCTCCTGCTGTGATTGGACACAGCGGGAGCCAGTCAGCAGGACCCGCCAATCGTTCAGCGGAATGACAGAACAGCGGTCTGCCTATGTAAACAAGGCAAACCACTGTTCTTCCAGGGAGTAAAAAAGAGATCTTGTGTTTCAGCTAAGCTGAAATACAGAACTCTCTCTTCCTCTAGTGCATCCACTCCCCCCACAGTTAGAAAGCACTCCCTAGGAGCATACGTAACCCCTTGATCGCCCCTGGTGTTAACCCCTTCCCTGCCAGTGTCATTTATACAGTACCAGTGCATTTTTAAGCACTGATCACTATATTGGTGACACTGGTCCCTAAAAAGTGTCACTTAGTGTCAGATTTGTTTGCTGCAATGTCACAGTCCCGCTAAAAATCGCTGATCACCGCCATTACTAGTAAAAACAATAATAAAAAAAGTCCATAAATGTATCCCATAGTTTGTAGACAATACAACTTTTGTGCAAACCAATCAATATACACTTATTAGGATTTTTTTTACCAAAAATATGTAGCAGAATACATATGCTATTGTCAGTTAAAGCAACGCAGTGCCGTATCGCAACAAAATGGCCTGGTCAGGAAGGGGGGAAAACCTTCCGGAGCTGAAGTTGTTAAAATATATCCTAGATGACTAAAACTTGGTAATTGATTGTAAACTTTAGAACAGTTTTGTGATACTTGCTTTGTATTTATTGTCTATACCTTATGTTCCAAAGAAATGGATGCTCACTGTGTAACTGAATTATTAATGGTGCCCTTTATAACAGCACTAGATGCTTTACTCCTGCAGCCCCCACCACTGCCTGCTCTGGTCTCAGTGCTCGTTCATGAGCATCTATTATTAACCATGCTCATTTGCATTTTTTTCCTTTGTGCTTAAGCAGTGGTATTACGTTCTTCATCTTTTGTAATTATAACTGGAGAGCTTATCTTGTTGCTTTTGTCTGTTTTTTCTTTTTAAGAATGACTGAGGACATGAAATTAACAGACCTAGAACTTGGTAGAGTTGCTAACAGTATTCAGGAGCTGCTATACAATGCCTCTGATATATGCCATGACCGCTGCGTTAAATTCCTGCTGGCAAGAGCCAAGGTAATTCATAAACCTCCAACTGTTTTTTTATGATGGTTTTGTTACAAAGATTTGCTAGTCCACAAACACTGCATACATAGACTTTTCCTTGCAATAGATATTACAAGATTATACAACAGTGATATAGAGGTTCATTATTAAGCATAGGTAACAATTTACCAGCATTAAATACAGAATTTTGTATTAGACTGTATACATATCTCCACAATTTTTGCTGGGTATACAAAGCTCCTAAATTTATGATGTTGTGTTGTCCCTGGGATAAAACTGCAGGCAATGATATGTGAGCCAAAGAAAAAAACTCACTCCAGAGTCTTCTACCAGAGGCCCACACACTTGGCAGATAGTAGACATGAGGTCTACAGAAAATCATGGATGAAGGTATTGGCTAACAGGATTAGAGAGCATTAGGAAAGGGAAAACGGTGGCAGGGTTGGCACCAGAAGTCTTCAAGTTTCTCACGCCTGGGATGAGGGTCCTATAAAGAGGTAAAACTTTCAGGCAATAGGGAGGCATGAGCTTACTGAATCCGAAAGACCACATGGCATGACATTTTTTGTTGATGTCAATTTTTCATTGGTGAAGAACGAATCTAGGCATCTCTGAACCTCCCCAAATTGCTGCTTCTAAGCCTGGACAATAATATCCATAATATGGCTGCCAATAATGTATAAGCGAGTAAGAGGTTTAATATGTACAGTGGGTAAAAAAATTATTTGATCCCCTGCAGATTTTGTAAGTTTACCCACTTACAAAGAAATTAGGGTTATACAAATTTTCTTCCAGGACAGCCCATGAGACGTAGGGCTCCTCCCACCACGACAGAAAACACGTTAACCTTAACACTTTAAAGGCAGTCTTCTAGGCCTCCCCTTCAGTATCCGTGTTTCCTCCGGACGGGTGGTTTACATATTTCCTGGAACTTATGGGGTCTCATGGGCTGTGCTCCTGATACTCGGTAGGGAAATTGTGCTTACCTTCTCCTGCCTAGGGTAACACCTTCTGGGGGTAGGTGATGGCTGCTAATCCCCTGTCCTCAGTGCCGAGGGAAGGCAAGGATCGCTTCTGACATTCAGGTCCTTAGTCCAGTCCTGCCAGGAGCTGCATCTCGTGGCCCAGGGCAGTTAGCGTCCCCGTCAGCAGCCTGGCTTGCCACATCGGGGAAAGGCTGCTGATTGCTGCTTGCTGTGCTCCTGTAGGGGTGGTGCCTCTGTGCTTCAGGCTGCTTAAGGGGGAAGTGCCTGCGCATCACATCCGGGTCAGCTGATGTCGTCAGCAGGCGCTGGAGATGCTGGTTCCAGTCTCTACAAGGTGCGAACAGGGCATTCCTGGGTGGCTGGTGTAGCGGTGTGGAACCCAGCAGAGGCTGCGGCAATCACCGCAAAGAGCAGGATGGGTTCCTCTGCAGCACCTGCACAGGCAGCGGATGCAGGCTCTAGCACTAGCACCTCATAGGTAAGCCTGGGGTTCTTGTGTCCCTCTTGCATATCCTGTGGGGTTTTTCCCTCACGTGTGCTTAGTGGGGGTCTGGTGAGGGGGCACCTTTCCTCTCTCATCATGCACTTGGGTGTGTTGTGGGAGAACTAGGGTAGCTTGAGTATCAACCTTCCGCTCTCTGTTTTCTGATTGCAGGCCAAGGCCCAGGCACAAGCGCCCAAGAGGAAATGTGCAGTTTGTGCTGCTAAATTGAGGTCATCTTGGAGTAAACCTTTTTGCCGCACGTGTATAGATAGCTTGATTAAGGATGATCCAGCAACAGGCTGTCATAAAATGCTTACATGGAACAAGTAACCCAAGTTGGACGTGCCTCTTTCTAAAATGTCCAAAAATTTTGGACCTGGCATTTGACAACATGGGGACTCTTAAGGATCCCATGGATAAGAGAGGTGATATTCTTTGGCACAGGGCCTGGGATTCTTCCATTGTCAGTCTGAAACTGGCCTTAGCGTCTATGTGTGTGGCCAGAAAGTTCTGGTTATCACAAATACAAACTCATTTCACTGCGGGTACTGCAAGGGAGCAAATCCTTAAATCTTTCCTGCTCTTATATCGGGCAGGAGGTTTTCTGGCTGATGCCTCCGCTGAGTCGGTTAGGATGGCCACTAGGACCTCTACTTTAATCAATTTGGCTAGAAGGGCTCTCTGGTGAAAGACATGGTCTGGTGACTCCTCTTCTAAGTTGTGCCTGTGTGGCCTGGGATTGCAAGAAGCATTGGAGCACACTACTGACAGAAAAAAAGTTGTTTCCAGAGAGTAAAAAGAAACAGACTGTCAGAAAGCTTTTGCGAGGTCAGGGGAGCAGACCCCAGGGTCCGCTGGGAAAAATTGGGCAAGCTCGAAAAGCATTGGTCAGGGCATAAAAGCAGAGGTAAGGGGGGGGGCTCTTGTTTAACCCTCCTCAACAACCCCCCAAATCACAATGACTGCTGCCCCACGGTGGGAGGTAGATTGAGGGCCTTCCTCCCACAATGGGCAGCAGTCGCCTCAAGCCTGTTTCTTTTTGATCTTGTGGGCGGCGAGCACAGGCTGGAGTTCGTATTCTCAGCTTCCAGCAAAGTCGTTAATCACCTCATAGTGGGGGATTTTTTAGGCAATCCTAACAAATTTATATAAAAATAGAAATTTTATTCATTATATATTTCTCGGAAAAGACCAACAGCAATTGAAGGATAAAAAACACACCATATATACTTGTATAGTGTTGACATAGATAATAAAAAAATGGTTACAAATGAACTCAAGTGGCTAAATGGTGTTCCCGAGCTCGGCAGAAAACAGCTAGAGTATGTTCACAGCAGGAAAAAATCCAACGCGTTTTAAAATAAAGAATGATAGATTCTTCTTCAGGGATTTTTCTGCCATTTATTTTCAATGAGACCATTTAGTATGAATGCATCCATAAGACCTCCCAGCTATGATCAAACGTTGCAGAAAGGATCGCTGGAGACAAGATCCCATTCCGAAACCCAATTAGTGATAAAAGGGGGGCTGAGCCAAGTGTAACCACACTGAACTTAGAGCACTGAAGTCCACCTACACTTGGGTGGCTAAAGAGCCGATCAAAAGAATGGCACCCTCCAAATCTTCTACCAGTAGCACGGAGATGAACTTGGCAATCCAGAGATCAAAGAGCTGGTTCCCCTCGTCCACACCAAGAGAGGACAGGAAGTCCTAAAGTTTATAATTGAAAGGACCCATCTGATCTTAATAGCCCTCTTTTGGCCCAAGAGGCAGTGGTTTTCCCTCCTGTAGTCCCTAGCCTCAGGGCCTCCTGTCACTTTCCTAATGAGGCAGGACTTGTTGTCTGAGGGTCCGGTGTCGAATCCTTAGGTGCATCGTTGAGTCTAACATCTTGGTATCTGAAGAGCAGATGTTAAAATCCCAAGGATTCTCAGACAAGGTTATCAAAATCAGCGGATTTCTCACAATGTTCCATCTATTTTGGAGTTTTTTTCAGGAGGGTGCCAATATGGATCTATCCCCTAGTGTACTTTAAATGTTCAGGCTGCGGCTATTAGTGTTTTCCTCCAGTGTTCTCTTTTGGAAAAAACCTGTTATAGCCAGATTTTCTTAAATCGATCGCTAGGTCAAAACCACTTGTTGTTAAAGCATGTTCTACCTGGGACCTACCAGGTCTCTAGTTTTTCAAACTCTAGTGGTTGATCCTTTTGAGCCCCTGGAGGATTCGTCAGCCAAATTTTTACCCAAGGTAACTATCTGTTTTCACAGATCCCAGGATATTGTGGTACAAACTTTCTGCAATTCCGAGTAAGAAAAAAATAATTTTAGTTTCCTAGATGTCAGGTGAATTATTTTCTTCTACCTAGAGGTTACAAAAAGCTTTAGGAAATCGAATGCCTTATTTGTAATTTTTTTCTGGGGCTCATAAGGGTAGCAGGGCTTCTAAGGCCACCATAGCTATATGGATTAGGCAGGCAATTGCTGAATTTTATAGGGTTCTAAATGTTTCCTCACATTTGTCAATGAACATTCAACAAGAGCCTTGTCCGCGTCCTGGGCTGGAGCCTCGCCGGAACGAATTTGTAAAGGGGCCACCTGGTCCAGTTTTTCGACCTTTGTTAAAGTGGTAGTAAACCCTCCTATCGTTTTTAGCCAAGGAAGCTGCCATCTTGGCCTACAACTGCCTTGATGCTGCATAAGTGATCAGTTATGACACCAGCCATTGGATGGTTTGACAGTTTGCTTGAGAACACAGCCAATGTGAGTGTTACATTTCTGGCACGTACCGGAAATGTAACTGTTTTTTGAAACTGTTAAATGGATGGGGTTACTTACGCTTTAAGCATTATCGCCTCAACCCCCTCGCTTCCAAGGAGCAAGCGTTTGGTCAAAAGGTCCTCCCGGCAGTGGTCCCTCCCTAGCCTGGTAAGTTCTTGCTAATCGTCTATTGGACTGTCCTGGAAGACGTCCTGAGAAAAGCTGAGTTAGACTTACCAGTAACTCCTTTTCTGAAAGTCTTCCAGGACAGCTGGATTCCCACCTACTTATGTCTTGGGTTATGTGTGATCGTACATATGTTTTGCAGAGCAGTCCTACAATTCTGCAGAATAATTAAGGGGAGGCCTAGAGGACCACCTTTTAAGTGCTGGGGGTTAACATGTTTTCTGTCCTGGTGAGAGGAGCCCTATGTCTCATGAGCTATCCTGGGAGACTCTTAGAAAATAAGTTACCGGTAAGTCTAACTCCGTTTTTATCGTAAGTGTATTTTGAATGGTAGAGCCAGTATATCAAACAAAAATCCAGATTACATACAAATGTTATAAATTGAGTTGCAGTTCAGTGAGTAAAAATAAGTATTTGACCCCCAAGCAAAACATGACTTAGTACTTGGTAGAGAAACCCTTGTTGGCAAGCACAGAGGAGGTAAGATGTTTCTTGTAGTTGGCTGCCATGTTTGCACACATTTCAGGAGCGATTTTGGTCCACTCTTCTTCACAGATCTTCTCTAAATCCTTAAGGTTTCTTAGCTGTCACTTGGCAACTAGAAGTTTTAATTTCCCTCCATAAATTTTCTATAGGATTAAGGTCTGGAGACTGGCTAGGCCACTCAATGGCCTTAATGTGCTTCTTCTTGAGCCACTCCTTTGTTGCCTTGGTAGAATATTTTGGTTCATTGTCAGGCTGGAAGACCCATCCACGACCCCATCTTCAGTGTTCTGGCTGAGTGAAGAAGGTACTCATCCAAGATTTTACAATACATGGCCTCATCCATTGGCCCCTCAATGCAACAAATTCAGCCTGTACCTTTAGCAGAGAAACAGCTCCAAAGCATAATGTTTCCACCTCTGTGCTTGACTGTAGGGATGGTATTCTAGGATCATACTCAGCATTTTTCTTCCTCTAAACATAGCGAGTCCAGTTAATGCCAAAGAGCTCAATTTTGGTCTCATCTGACCACAGCACTTTGTTCCACTAATTCTCAGAATCATTTAGATGTTTATTGGCAAACTTAAAACGGTCTGTACATGTGCCTTCTTAAAGAGGAGGACCTTAAGCACACTGCAGGGATTCAATCCATGGAGGCATATCGTGTTACCAGTGGTTTGTTTGGTGGCTGTCATCCCAACTGCCTTGAGATTATTCACAAGCTCACCGTGTAGTTCTGGACTGATCTCTCACTTTTCTCCTGATCATCCTTGCCCCATAAGGCAAAATCTTCCATGGAGCTCCAGACCATCGTTATTTTGTATTTCTTCCATTTGCTAATAATCGCTCCAACAGTTGTCTCCTTCCCATCAAGCTAATTGATGATGGTCTTGTAGCCCATTCCAGCCTTGTGCAAGTCTACAATCTTGTCTCTGACGTCCTTTGACAGCTCTGTGGTCTTGTCCATGATTGTGAAGTTTGAATGGAAGAAAGAGATTTTGTGGACAGGTGTCTTATATACACATAACAAGTTGTCGTTAGAAGCACCTTCTTAAACTGACAGGACTAATCCGTGTACCATATGAGCACATACTGTGGCCAGTCTGTGGGAACCAGAATTATTGTTGGTTGGTAGAGGGCAAATACCTATTTTACTCACTGAACTGCAACTCAATTTATAATATTTGTATATTGTGTTTTTGCTGGATTTTTGGTTGATATTCTATCTCTATCATTTAAAATACACATATAAAAATTATAGACCCTTAATTTCTTTGTAAGTGGGCAAACGTAAAAAATCTGCATGGGATTGAATAATTATTTTCCCTACTGTATAAGCGCAAATCAAGAATCCCCTATAGGGTGGCAGCCAAATAAGGCACACAGGAGCATAAATACTTTGACCAGAATCTACCCAATATGGGACAGGCCCACTAGATAGGCATCACATCCCCTGTAGCATTGCAGCCCTTAAAGCACACACCAGAATGCAAGGAATGAAGACGCCAGTCGAGAAGGTTCTTAATACCATCTGGCAGGAGAAAAGCAGCATAAAAAAACGCACCTAAAGCCGCATTGGCGCGTCAAGCATTTGGACATTAATTAATTTTGTTGGCCAGAATAATGAAGTGGTTATAAACTCTTACATATACCCAATGAAGTGACTGGCCTCAGGTGATACACAGAGATTAAACAAGTCCTGCTACATAAGTCGAACCTGTTTATCTGCAGTCGTCTCTTTTTTCTTCTTTTCTCTTCATCCATTGAAAGTCCAGAGTTTATAACTCTTGTCTGACCTGTCAGAAGATAAGGGGACCGAGAGCTGAAGTTACACTCTGGAAAGCTCAGGAAGGAGAGCTCTGAGTGCTAATTGGAGGAAAGAGACGCACCTCCCTTTACACAGTAACAGAGCTGAGGCTGTAAATCAGCTGGAGATTCTGCACTTTACCATTTTTCTTTTCGTGTCAGGAAAACCTGTCAGAAGTGATTCATAGAAGGATATGCTTTGTTCATATTTCATGTCTGAGGTTTACAGCCACTTTAATTTATTCTGCCCATTTAAATGAAAGCATGCTCATGTGCTAAACGTGCTTAGCGTTTGGGTGCATTAGACATTTTTTTCCTGAAAGCGCAAGTGTTTTTTGGTTTTCTTTTTTTTCTGCCTATAGGCACCTGTAAACTCCTACGTGTGCATAAACACATAGGCTAACATGGAGGTGCGCTTCAAGGCAGAAGGCCTTAAGTCATCTGGAAGAGTAAGAATAAGGCCCCATGCACACGGGGCGTTTTTTAACGCCGCTGTAAGTAGCGTCAGGCGTTTTCTTTCTGCAGCCTAAAAACGCACCTCCATGTTATTCTATGGCCTCATACACACACAGACGTTTTTGAGCTGTAAGTGGCCTAGGCGTTTTTAAGCTGCAACAAGGACCCTATGAACTGCGCGTTCTGAGGACCAGCGTTAGAGCGTCAAAAACGCCTGACGCTGCTAAAGGCTGAATAACGTTGCTATAACGTTGCTTAACGTGCGTTAAGCCACGCTGTACGTTTTTTTTTCTTCCATTCAAAATCAATGGTTCCCTATGGGAGCCTATTGATTTGAATGGAGGTCGCACCGCAACACCGCAAGTCGGATCCTTGCGGGGCGACTTGCGCTGTGAGAATCTTGAGGGGGATCTCCACTCCAAAATGGAAAAAAAACGGCATGGGGTCCCCCCCAGGTTCCACACCAGGCCCTTCGGGTCTGGTATGGAATTTGAGGGTAGCCCCACGCCGAAAAAACGGCGTGGGGTCCCCCCCAAAATCCATACCAGACCCTTATCCGAGCATGCAGCCCGGCTGGCCAGGAAAGGGGAGGGGACGAGCGAGCGGCCCCACCCCCCCTGGACCACACCAGGCCACATGCCCTCAACATGGGGGGGTGTTGGTGCTTAGGGGCAGGAGGGGCTCTGCACCCCCCACCTCAAAGCACCTTGCCCCCATGTTGATGAGGACAAGGGCCTCATCCCCACAACCCTGGCCGGTGGTTGTGGGGGTCTGCGGGCAGGGGGCTCATCGGAATCTGGAAGCCCCTTTAACAAGGGGGGCCTCCCAGATCCCGGACCCCCTCCCTATGAGAATGGGTATGGGGTACACTGTACCCCTACCCATTCACCCCATAAAAGGCAGTGTATGTAAATAACGACAGGAGACGTTTTGGAAAGTTTATTAAAAATCTTCATCTGTTCTTCTCTGCTCTGGTCTTCTCCCTCTCCTGGTCTTCTGCTCTTTTGCTGTCCGTTCTTCTGCTCTTTTGCCCTCGGCTCTTCTCTTCTTCTTCTTCTTCTTCTTCTTCTTCTTCTTCTTCTTCCTCCGGTCCTCCTCCGACAATGTCTCCGATGATTATGCCAGTCTCTGCAGCTTGTTATATAGCCATTAGGGGCGTGGCCGCTCAGTGACGCCATCGGATCCGACTTGCGGTGTTGCGGTGCGACCTCCATTCAAATCAATAGGCTCCCATAGGGAACCATTGATTTTGAATGGAGGCAGAAAAAAAACGCTGCTAAAAGCAACGTGGCAAAACGTGCAATAACGCCAATGTTAAAAGCTACTGAAAGCACGTTTTTACAGCTGCTTTTTCCGGCGTCAGAACTAACTTTGACGTACGTTTTTTCTAACGCCCCGTGTGCATGGGGCCTAAGGCCAGATGATTTTCCTTTGTTTATAGTTAAACCAGGGTCTAAAAAAAGTCAACTAAATGGTTGTTTGAGGGACACATATTTTCTGTGATTATCTGAGCTAGATCTGATAAGGGAAGCGAAGAGTTCCAGGCCTATGATAAATAGGATGGGGGGTGGGAGGGAGGAAAAGCGCTAAAGCTTTGGATAGAAAAAGGGTGGGTTATAACCCGTTTTTGTCACTTTATGTCCCATTGAGGAGATTTCACTTCACTTTCTGCCCTTTAGGAATTTACAGTTAATCCCTCCAAATTGAGGGAATTTTTGGTTGTGTTCACTTTGGAAAAAAAAAATTCTTTCTAGCCCAGTATAGCTGATTTTCAGCTCTATTATTTAGCAGTAAATTTAGAGTTATGTTAAACTGCGATTCAGATTGCTAAGAAGAACTCCTAGGAATGTGATCTGCATTCCTGTGCGCTCCCCTACAGTGTGATTTGGCAGCCCATTCATTTAAATGAGCCGCAAATCGCACCAGACTGCACAAAAGGTAGTGCATGCACTGCTTTTTAAAATGCGCCACACTAAATCACATGGTACTTTGGTACCATGCAATTTGGTGCCCACAAACGCACTGCGTTTTCAGTCTGTATTTAGGGTGCTAACAAATCTATGGGCAAGCACAGCAGGTCACAAAGGCAGTTCATTTTGAATGCAGTGAAGAAAGCGCATCTTTTGTACACTGCATTCTGATGTAAACCAATCCGTATATAGGTAAAGCTAGAATGTGTTTGTTCAGTAGATAGTCAAGGATAACTGTAATTCCTAGTGTGTGCTTGCACAAAGCTAAAAAATAAATTTTCAATTAACATTGGTGGTTTGTCTATTTATTTTTTTTTCTTAATAGGACGGTTTTCTGGAAAAGCTTAATTCCTCAGAGTTTGTGTCCCTGTCACGGGCGGTTGAAGCGTTTGTGCAGGATACAGAGAAGATCTGTGGCAGAAGAAGTATGTCACTACGAGGGGCTCTACAGAGCCAAGCAAATAGATTTGTCAACCGGTTCCATGAGGAGAGGAAGACCAAACTGAGGTAAGACTTAAGCCGGCCATACATAGATTGACGTTCAGCAGGGACCGGCCAAATATTAATTCATATATGGGCAGAAAGGTTGTACAGAAGTTGATCTACCGATTGAACTCTCTATAACTGTCGTGTTGGATTTCCCCTGCTCGATCAGCGGCGATGGTTATAGCCGGCAGCGCTCATCTGTGTAGCCTGACAGCGGGGAAACCTCCCTGTGGTCAGAGTATAATAGCTTAGCTGGGAGGATTCCACCATCTACATTGTGTGTGTGGATGGAGGAGCTGAGTCATTTTTATTTATTTTTTTCGTTCAACCCGCTGATTGATCGAAAAAATGACTCCTCACTCCTCTATGGTTGCCTTACCAGGAAATCTTTAAGGTATTGATGGTTTGTTCAGTGGTAGCTTAAAGTGTTACTTTGCAATTTGCCTTAAAGTGATATTAAACCGTCAGTTTTTTATGTACGTTTAGTAGCTGGTTAATTCACTTGCTGGGTATGCAGCTTCTTTATCTTTTAATGCTTGCCTGTATTCCAGTTTAAGCTGGTGCTATGACCACTGCCCCTGGTTTCCTGTTTCAGGATAGCTTCTTTCTTTGTAATGTTTGCAGTCTGTGCTAGATCCTGTGGGCAGTAATCTCTAGGGTACAGTGCAGCCAGTGACTTTGCTGGCAGGATAGTATACAGGTCTAGGCCAGTGATCCTGATGTGGAAATGTAACAAACGACCAGGCAATATATTTAAAAAAAAACAGGAGGTTTTATTAACAGCTGTAGCTGGGAACAAATTCATTATTAGTTCAAAGAAAGAAAGACATGCAAGCATTCTTGTAACAATTTTTGACCATAGAATTACATGTGGTACAATATGATTGGTTGTCAAAACATACGTCAATGTAATTACCATAAATAAATAAAATAATGTACATCTGTAGTTCAGACACAGATGTATGGAATTGTCTGAACGTTATCCTAGTAAACTTTTACCCAGTAAACTGTGACTGTCTTATAGAAAATACCAGTATGAAGCATAGATGTCATCTAGAGTTCAACTTTTAGATGTAGCTTTCGATATTATGAAATATTACTACAGTATGCATAACTAAAGACTAATAATGATTGCTTTAAGGCCCCTTTCACACTTATGCGACACGATTTTACCGCGATTTTGCGGCGACTTTGCCGCGATTTTGAAAGCAATGGCTAAGGCTCAAAACGCAATCAAATCGTGGCAAAGTAGTGCAGGAACTACTTTGAAGTCGGTGCAACTTCAAAACGCACTGATATGAATGGGGCTCATTGAAAATAATGGAAAACAACTTGTCATGCGATTTTGCGGTCCAAAATCGCGGGACAAGCCGCACTAGTGTGAAAGGGGCCTAATATTGGCTGCTAATAATATTTATATTATCAATAACACACGCAAATGAATATTAATAATATGAAATTCCACTACATATTCCCCCCTATGTTGAGGCTTTACACAAGCCTCACAGCAATTACAATACAGATCACCCATCATGCTCTTCAGAGACCCTATGTACCCGACACTTATCACAAAAATAGTCCAAAAAAAAAAATCAGTCCCATCAAAAACACACTGTATTTTTTCTTCTGTAGCTGCAAAGTCTTCTCCATATGTGGCACGGAAGACATTGGTGCCTATCTCAGTGGCATCATGATCATCTTTGCCACAAATGTCTTACAACAGACAACCGCACCTCAGCACATCAAGGATAACAGAAAAGAGGAGCAATCAGTTTAGCTAGTGAATAAAAGCCAAGAATGTGGTTCCAGGGACCATTCAGCAAACTCTGTCCCAAAAGGCGCTGCCTTTTCATACAAAGGTCTTTCAGCTTAGCCAAGTGCTTGATGTTACCAGAGAGATCTCCTTCTTCATCATTGTTTTCTGGTCCAGTACCATAGCACAAGCTGCTTTGGATGCTGTAAGATACAAGTTCAGTGCATACCTGCTCTGCAAAGATACAAGTCTCAGATTTTCCAGTTCCTCATGTATTTCATGAAATCCTTCTTTTCTAGCAATTACCCTTTTTAACAATTTGCATCATGTCTTCTAGTCTTCTGTGATCATCTATTATTTGTCTGAATATAAAATACACTTCAAAAAATTATACTAGTAAAAAAAAAAAAAAATTGTCAGTGTCAGGATACAATAGGTCTCTGGTAAGAATTTCAGGGCAACCTACAAAGCAATGGCTCCTACACCATCATTTTATGTTGGTTCCTTTTACTTCTACAACAGCCCCTAAAATAATATACAAGTATCTATATAGTTTTATCATAATAGAATACTCTTAAAATATTTTTCCACATTATCAGTGTAAATCCCTTGAATTAAATGTTTTCAGTACAAAGTATTTTATATAGATTATTCTTTTACATTTTATTTCCTAGCTCCTAACCTATACTATTTGCCATACAATAAATGTTAAATTCATTTAATTTATTAACCTTGACTCCACCTACCAATCATTATTATCCTGGTCATGTCATACCATCAGTATAATCAGTCCGGATATTTCATTAGTTTTAATTTCAAAGTCTGCTAAGCCCAAAACCATTTCACTTTTTGTCCATCCCGGCACATACTATAGCTCAGTATGACTATACCAGTCAGCATGGGTCTTTTCTGTCAGTCACTACTATACTGTCTATGTCCGTAGCCTACTTTTAATACTGTATAAACAAGCAAAAAATTGGGGGAGCAAACCCTGAACATGTATATCTAAAGCCGGTGCAGCTATGAACCAAGCGACATGTATGTTAAAAAAGAATAGCGCACACATGCAAAAGAAATGACTATCAAATATGGAGACAATTCATAAATAAAAATGGGGATTTGGTTCCACCATATGGCCATATCGTGCTCAAGCCCACCACTACTTGAAAGTACCCCATTATCAGTGGGTCCTACACTATCCATAAAAAAGGGGACCAAATCCCCATTTTTATTTATGGATTGTCTCCATATTTGATAGTCATTTCTTTTGCATGTGTGCGCTATTCTTTTTTAACATACTTTTAATACTGTGGTTTGCTGTTGACGTCTCCTATGTCTTAAAACATAAATTTTTAAAAAATATCACACTAAGAAATACAGAAAAGCATAATAAAAATTACTCTCCAACTCTTCTCTAACCCCGTTGGCCAAATAAATAAATACATAAAAATAAATCTATACACACTCATACATCTTGCTTTCTTTTATAAGTATTCCCCAACATAACAGAGTTATTGGCCCACATCATGCAAATATCAGGGTATATATAACATAACTTATCTTATGAAGCATCAATACCATACATTCTTAGTGAAATATCATATTCTTACATTACACCTTCCCACTTTTGTTGTACCTCCAAAAAGGATAAAACAATCTATTTATAGTAATTGAACATTTGCTCAAAGCAGAACTTTACTCAAAACAACGTGATAAAAAATAATGTAACAAGAAACATACATTACACATTAATAATTATGCTACCATAATTAGTGTGTGCTTTAAATTGCCTCCTCCTTGCTGAAGGCTGTCAGTTTGCTGAAGCCCAGAGCCCCTGAGCAGCAGTACATTTTTAGGCTGTCAGCAGACTGGCCTCTATATTTTCATAAGTGCCAAAAATAGAGATCAATTGAGCACATGCAGAGCAGGGTGAGGCAGAGTATTATTGGATTTTAAACCGTATAAGCACTTCTTTTTACTGTGTTACATAACTATACCTGCAAAAGTGGTCAGCCTAAAGTAAGCCAGCAGGACTTCATTTTCTGACTAAAGTTCCACTTTAACGTGTTCACAATAATAATACTTATGTAGGGCTGCAACTAACGATTATTTTCATCGATTAGTTGTCCGATTATTGTTTCGATTAATCGGATAAAATAAAATAAAAAACTCTAGTGTGGCATATAATTTCAATATTAGGTAAAGTTCCTAGATCTATTTTTAGATTCTGGTCCAAACTGTTCGATCTATTTTTAGATCCTAGATCTATTTTTAGATCCTGGATCTATTTTTAGATCCTGGTCCAAACTGTTCAATCTATTTTTAGATGTTAGATCTATTTTTTAGATCCTGGTCTAAACTGTTCAATCTATTTTTAGATCCTAGATCTATTTTTAGATCCTGGTCCAAACTGTTCAATCTATTTTTAGATCCTGGTCAAAATAGTTTGATCTATTTTTAGACCCTAAATCTATTTTTAGATCCTGGTCCAAAGTGTTCCCTCTATTTTTAGATCCTTGTCTAAATTGTTCAATCTATTTTCACATCCTGGATCTATTTTTAGATCCTTGTCTAAACTGTTCGATCTGTTGTTAGATCCTAGATATATTTTTAGATCCTGGTCCAAACTGTTCAATCTATTTTTAAAACCTAGATCTATTTTTAGACCCTGGTCCAAACTGTTCGATCTATTTTTAGATCCTAGATCCATTTTCAGATCCTGGTCCAAACCGTTCAATCTAATTTTAGATCCTTGTCCAAACTGTTCGATCTATTTTTAGATCCTAGATCTATTTTTAGATCCTTGTATGAACTGTTCGATCTATTTTTAGATCCTAGATCTATTTTTAAATCCTGGCCAAACTGTTTGATCTATTTTTAGATCCCTGGTCCAAACTGTTCGATCTATTTTTAGATCCTAGATCTATTTTTACATCCTTGTATAAACTGTTCGATCTATTTTTAGTTCCTGTTCCAAATTATTCGATCTATTTTTAGATCCTGGTTTAAACTGTTCGATCTATTTTTAGATGTTAGATCTATTTTTGAGATCCTGGTCTAAACTGTTCGATCTATTTTTAGATCCTAGATCTAGTTTTAGATCCTGATCCAAACCGTTCGATCTATTCTTAGATCCTGGTCCAAACTGTTTCGATCTATTTTTAGATCCTGGTCTAAACTGTTCGATCTATTTTTAGATTCTAGTTCAAACTGTTCAATCTATTTTTAGATCCTGGATCTATTGTTAGATCCTGGTTCAAACTGTTCGATCTATTTTTAGATCCTAGATCGATTTTTAGATCCTTGTATGAACTGTTCGATCTATTTTTAGATCCCAGATCTATTTTTAAATCCTGTCCAAACTTTTTTATCTATTTTTAGATCCCTGGTCCAAACTGTTCGATCTATTTTTAGATCCTAGATCTATTTTTACATCCTTGTATAAACTGTTCGATCTATTTTTAGTTCCTGTTCCAAATTATTCGATCTATTTTTAGATCCTGGTTTAAACTGTTCGATCTATTTTTATATGTTAGATCTATTTTTGAGATCCTGGTCTAAACTGTTCGATCTATTTTTAGATCCTAGATCTAGTTTTAGATCCTGATCCAAACCGTTCGATCTATTCTTAGATCCTGGTCCAAACTGTTTCGATCTATTTTTAGATCCTGGTCTAAACTGTTTGATCTATTTTTAGATTCTGGTTCAAACTTTTCGATCTATTTTTAGATCCTGGATCTATTGTTAGATCCTGGTCCAAACTGTTCGATCTATTTTTAGATCCTAGATCTATCTTTAGATCCTGGTCCAAACTGTTAAATCTATTTTTAGATCCTGGTCCAAACTGTTTGATCTTTTTTTACATCCTGGTCCAAACTGTTGGATCTATTTTTAGATCCTAGGTCTATTTTTAGATCTTGGTCCAAACTGTTTGATCTATTTTTAGATCCTAGATCTATTTTTAGATCCTGGTCTAAACTGTTAGATCTATTTCTAGATCTTGGATCTATTTTTAGATCTGGTCTAAACTGTTAGATCTATTTTTAGATTTTGGATCTATTTTTAGGTCTTGGATCTATTTCTACATCCTAGATCTATTTTTAGATCCTGGTCTAAACTGTTCGATTTTTTTTCAGATCCTGGTCCAAACGGTTCAATTTATTTTGTAGATCCTAGATCTATTTTTAGATCCTTGTCTAAACTGAAATATCTATTTTTAGATCCTAGATCTATTTTTTAGATCCTCATCCAAACTGAAAAATCTATTTTTAGATCCTGGCCCAAACTGGAAGATCTATTTTTACATCCTAGATCTATTTTTAGATCCTGGTCTAAACTGGAAGATCTATTTTTGCATCCTGGTCTAAGCTGTTTGATCTATTTTTAGATCCTAGATCTATTATGACATATATAAATTTTAAAACAAAGATAATTCCCTATATACAGATTATCACATACAATTATTCAGGATTGTCCATTTCTGAAATAGTTCTAGTATCTTTTTCTTAGTCTCTTGTGTGCATTCCACTTGCACTTATGTGAATAAAACTCCTACAAATCTCACTCAGACCGTGACTACTGTAGAAACTAAGAATGTCACTATCACGAATGTGGATTTAAATGGACACTTGAATTTTGAATTCTTCCACTTCCTTTTATGATCTTTGATGTACTTGCAGTCTTCAAGAGTTACTGACGGTACTTTCCTATAGCGGCTTTTAATAGAATAAGAGATAACATCTAAAGCAAGAATCTGTTTAGAAACTGCACCAATTTAGTTAATTCTATTCTAATCTATTTTTAGATCTTAGAACTATTTTTTAGATCCTGGTCTAAACTGTTCGATCTATTTGTAGATCCTAGATCTATTTTTAGATCTTGGTCCAAACTGTTTGATTTAAATTTAGATCATGGTCTAAACTGTTCGATCTATTTTTACATCCTGGTCAAAACTGTTTGATCTATTTTTAGATCCTAGATCTATTTCTAGATCCTGGTCCAAACTGTTCAATCTATTTTTAGATCCTAGATCTATTTTTAGATCCGGGTCCAAACTGTTCGATTTTTTTTTTTTAGATCCTAGATCTATTTCTAGATCATAGATCTATTATTAGATCCTGGCCTAAACTGTTCAATCTATTTTTAGATCCTAGATCTATTTTTAGATCCTGTTCCAAACGGTTCGATCTATTTTTAGATCCTGGTCTAAACTGTTCGATTTATTTAGTGCCGTTAGTTCTTCAGAAACCTCCCTTCAAAAGTCTTTGGGAGGTTCCCCTGCATACGTTGTCCCAGAAGGTGGCCTTTTTGGTGGCTATTACTTCTGCGTGTAGGGTGTCAGCACCTGCGGCATTGTCTTGTCCTTCACCTTACCTGGTGGTTCACAGAGATAAGGTGGTTCTTCGTCCCTGTCTGTCGTTCCTTCCAAAGGTCGTCTCTGATTTCCGTTTGAATGAAGACATTGTGTTGCCTTCCCTATGTCCCAGCTAGGGACATGTCAGGTAATCTGGAAATCCTATTCTCCGGTTTGGAGGAAGATCAGGCTCCTCTACCTGAGGGCATATACACATATAAGCAATTTAAAGATATTTATCCTGCACATACTGTTCAAGATATATTATATAGGTATTTACAGGAGTGAAAGGGTAGTGAAAACAGGACTTTGCTTTTCATCAATCTCTTAAAGATCTGTTGTTTTAAAGAGTTGAAGGAGCCAGAAGGGAATCTTTCTATATTCAAATCGTATAAATGCTGTTTATTTGTTATATGGTGCACAGCACTCTCTCAGACTATAAATGGATGTGTCCTTTGAATATTCTGACCTCATTTAGGAGTCAAGTGGACAGAAAAACTGATTCTTTGTTGGAAGCAGTTGAGATGCTTCTGCTTTTCTTTTTCTCTAGGCCCTGCATTGGTTTTATGGAATTGGCAAGAAACCACACCTGGGTGTATGGATTAAGAGACTTAACAATTTTCTCTCCTCTGGAACTGCACCTGATTAGATGTAGGAATCTGGGACATTTAGAATGATTTTTAATTTCAAAGAAAACATTTATTCAGAAACCTACTGTTTCATGGGCCTTCAATCTTTGAATCTGCAGGATGGCCCACCCTTGTGTTTTAATGCGTTGCTTTCATCAATGTTTCCTACGGTTTACACTTCAAGCATTGATCACTCAATTCTCATTCTTCGAGCCGGCGGGGGACAGTTGCAACCGATTGCTATCCCACACTTCTGCTTTAGGTAAATATAGTAAATAATAAAGAAGCATGCACTGTTTAATCATTTAGTACTTTATTCTCATGTCCAAAGTTTGTACAATGTGGAATTGGCAGGGCCTCTTCTGCATATTCAAACTGAAGGCCAATGCTGCTCATCTCTTGAGAACATCTTAAAATAGACCAGTCCTATGCAGGGTGACTGTGGAGCTCTCCATTAAAGGAATAATCATACATTGAAGAGGGATCTAGAGAACTGAGCATTTCTAAATTCCTTAATTGAGGTTTCAAAGTTCATAATCACCAAGATTCCCCAAGATGATATCAGAGAAGCATTAGAATAATTGCACATATGCCTATAATACATAATTGTGTAAGAGAAATCTAATTTATTGAAGTTTTCGTACCAAGATATTACAACAATCTTTGTTTTTATAGTGACTTGGTTTAGTACACTTCTGTCATGAATAATAATGTACTTAAGTGAAATCGTTTTTATTTACTTGTGATGTTTCTGATGCAGTCATTATACCCAAAAGAGCTACTGTCCTGACAATCTGGACATGATCAACTAGTTAACACTCACTGAAATCTACTGTATTGTCTCCTCAGCCTTCTGCTAGATAACGAGCGCTGGAAGCAAGCTGATGTCCCCGCAGAATTTCAGGACTTGGTTGATTCTATAACAGATGGTAAAATCATTTTACCTGAGAGAAAGCCTGGATGTGAGTTGGTATTCCATGTGTTTAATAATTTAACATATATTACACAATTAACATCCTGGAGGACTTAGCTACAATTTTATATTTGTTTAACTGCTAATATTTGTAAAGTGCTCATGAGAGCATTGCACAGTTCACAGCATTGCACAGTGGACTTTGCATGAGAATGTAGGGTCTGCTTTGCTGACATCCTTATGTAAAAAATACCCAAAATAAAGCAATGGGAAGCTGAACGTTGCAGGACATTTGTGAATGTGCCAAAGCCTCTGGGTTGCCAATTATTAGCTATTCTGTTGCCAAGGATCTTGATTGTGTAGTTTGGTTTTGAGAAGTCACGTGGGAATAAGGAGGGAAACCTACAGCTAACTGATTACAATTCCCAAGTTGTAGTTTCATTGGGTGATTTTATTATTACATAGTTGGTAAGGTTGAAAAAAAGACACAAATTTAGCCGGTGTGTGTGTGTTTGCATTAATACCATTTCCTATATCCCTGTATATTGAGCTCGCAAAGACTCCCACCCAAGAGTTTTTTTAAATTATCAACACTCCCCGCAAACACCACCAACTGTGGAGGGGGGTTCTGAATCCTTACCGCTTTGACAGTAAAGAACCCCTTATGCAGTTTAAGGTTAAACCGCTTCTCACCCAATATTACTGAGTGTCTATGTGTCCTCTTAAGCGAACTGAGGCTGAATAGTTTACTCCTTATGCTGTAATCACCATTGAGATTTTTGTATATCACCATCATATCTCCTCTTAAGCGTCTCTTCTCCAGGGTAATATTTTTAATGCTTGTGGCTGTTCCTCACAACTGAGGTCCTCAAGTCCCGTTATTAGCTATGATGCAGTTCTATGGATTCTCTCCAGTTAAAGCACATCTTTCCTGAGAACTGGTGACAACTGGACAGCATACTAAAGATGTAGCCGGAGCAGAGTTTTCTAAATTGGTAGAATTATAGTCTTATCTCTTGAGTAAATACCCTTTTTTATTTTATGCTAATAGTCTGCTAACTTTGCTTCTGGCACCTTGGCATTGCACACTATTGCTGAGCTTGTGACCTATTAGAACCCCCAGATCTTTTTCCACCCTGGATTCCACCAAAGGTTCTCCCGCTAGTGAGTAACTTTGAGTACATATTTTTAGCCCCAAGTGCATTACTTTACATTTTTCAGCATTACACCTCATTTTCCTGTAGTTCCCCATCCCTTTATTTTATAGAAGTATCCTTGTCAAGTTTCTATAGCCTGCTGTGCTTAGCTTCATATCAATAGCAAGCATTGAGATTGAACTATTTATTCCAATATCTGTATGCTTTATGAATAACTTAAACAGAAGTGGTCCTAGGACATAGCCCTGGGGTACCCCACTCACAACATCAGATCATTCTGAGTACACACCATTTATCACCACCCTTTGGACATGTTCCTTTAACCAGTTTTCTTTCCAGAACATACAATATCGTCAATG
This sequence comes from Pelophylax lessonae, assembly GCF_965119305.1. Taxonomy (NCBI): domain Eukaryota; kingdom Metazoa; phylum Chordata; class Amphibia; order Anura; family Ranidae; genus Pelophylax; species Pelophylax lessonae. The sequence goes on along the minus strand of NC_138770.1, from coordinate 579,177,859 downwards.
CCAACAGACCTTAGTTTGTAATTTAGGCATTTATGGGAAACTGTATCAAATGCTTTGGCAAAATCTAGATACACAACGTCCACAGGTCTTCCTCTATCTAGATGACAGCTCACTTCCTCATAGAGTGTTAACTGATTGCTCTGGCAAGAACGATCTTTCATAAATCCATGTTGATTATTACTAATGATACTGTTTTCATAAGCAAAAGTTGCTTTTTTTTGCCAATTAGGTGGTACCAATCCAGTCACTAAGCTGTCCTTAAAATTTGAAATCGCATCTGGCTATGACCTTGCTAACTTCTTTAAGACTCTTTGAGTATAAGTCATCTGGTCCTGGTGATTTATTTAGGTTAAGTTTTTAAGTCTTTTTTGTACACTGGCTTCTGTAGATTACAATGGTACATTCCATTTTGTGTTACTAACAATGAAATTTTGATTATTATACCCTTCCTTTTCTTTTTTGAGGAGAATAATGCATTTAATACAGTTCCCTTCTCCTTGTTATTTGTAACAATCTTCCCCTGATCATCCTTTATGAGCCCAATATGCTCTGACCTCGCTTTCTTACTCCTAATATATTTAAAAAATGTCATGGGATTTTTTTAATTCTCCTTGGTTATGTGTCTCTCGTGGTCTGTTTTAACTGCCCTGATTGCACTCTTACATTTCTTACTGCACGCCTTGTAGTGTTGGAATGCCGACGATGACCCCTCGACCCCATGTTTTTTAAAGGCCCTTTTTTTCCCCTCTTATATGCCTTTTTGAGCTAGGGTTTACCCCACCCAGGTTTGACCTTAGCTCTTTCCTATTTGTTGTCCTTTGGAATGCACTGGCTAATACCATTATTTAATTTGTTCTTAAAGCACTCCCATTTTTTCCTCCATGTTTCTAAAATTTGTTTCCATTTAATATCTTGTAGTATGGAGTGCAGTTTTGAAAAGTTGGCTCCTTTGAAAAGAAGCAGTGTTCTTGCACTTCCCTCATGCTTCCTTTTCCTATTATTTATGCTAAATGTAATGTTTCCGGAGTTATCCCTTATTTCCACATATGCAATCAGATCTGTGTTTTTTGTAATTAGTAGATTTAGCGGAGCATTATTTCTAGTTGGAGCAACGACCAATTGACACACAAAGTTGTTCTTAAAGACATTTAAGAAATGAGTGAGCAGTTTAGTCTGCCCAGTCAATATCTGGATAATTGCGCTCCCCCATTATACTAACATTGCCCTGCCTCGCTGCCATTCCTAACTGTGAAAGCAGATCAGACTCCTCCTCATCCTTTAGCTTAGGGGCTCTGTAGCATATGCCCACTAATAATTTGCCATTTGTTTCTTCACTTTGAAACTGAACAGAGATTCCACCTCCTCCCTTCCCCCATTAGCAATGTCGTCACTCATGTTCACTAGCAAATAATTATCTTCTCCTATTCCTGCTCACTGATCCTTTGCTCATGCTCCTGCTGGCTGACCACACAACCCCTGGTGTCTGCTCCTCCTCTCCCCTGTCTCACAGTCTTGGCGTCCTCTCTTTTTGTTCCTGCTCACACTGCTTCCAGCGTGCACTCCTAATTCTTCTGCTTGCTTGTTGCCAGCCCCCCCAGCATCCTCTTTCCTTGCTCCTGCTCACAGTGCCCCTGTACTCCGTGTCCAAATACCATGCCAGCAGGTCTAAATCTTGCATTTGTTTTCATGGACCTTACTAAAAATGTGGTTTTAAACATCAGACATTAAAGTGCTAATAAACTCACAACAGTAAAATCAGTCCGCACATGCAGTAAAGCATGCTTGTTATACTCCCTTTGGAACCTAAGGGGTTTATCCTCTCCATTGTGGAAAAACTGCTGTTTGATCCTGTCTTCTCTAAACCTCCCCTTCTTCCACAGTCTCTGATCCTCCCCTTCTTCCACAGTCCCCAATCCATCTGCTTATAGCACAGAGACTTGGAGGAACTTTACACATGCTCAATTTAATGTGTATTGCTAGAGATTTTGTTTTGTTTTGTTTTTATGGGGGGAGGGTGCATGTGATCAGCACAGGGCCAATCAGCACTGTCCAGACAGAGGTTCAGGGGTCATGCTGCCTCATAGGACATTCAGAGGAGAATTAAAACTCCACCTACAAGCTTTAATCAGTGCTCAGCTGGACGCTAATAGAAGTCCTAAGAAAAGGTGTTTAGCAGTTTTTATTACCTAAAGAAAAATTACATTTCCATGTTCTGTGTACTGTGGGAGACCAGATATAGGTAATGCAGGTCCTGGGTTTAGTAATACTTTAAATATGAACACAGCATATCCCTCTATAGTGTGTACTTGTCTCAATTCAGAGCGAAGGGATCCCCCAGCGCCCACCTTGTAATTGACAGCCACGGCTCTGTTCCTGTGTGCTGTGTGAAGGGGGGGTCTGTCCGTCCCCGCCAATAAGCTCTCAGAGCTATCCTCGCTCAGCTCTGTAGAGTAACTTCAGCTCTCTGCCCCGTTTTCTGACCGCTCAGACAAGCTTTGAATGTCTGTAGAGAGAAGAAGACAGTCGATAAACAGGTACAACTTTGTTTTATTTTATTCCATATTATTTATTTAATACAGGTACTTGTATACTGCCACTTTACATATATATTATACATTAACATCAGTCCCTGCCCTCAAGGAGCTTACAATCTAAGGTCCCTAACTCGCATTCTTACATCCACATACTAGGGCCACTTCAGACAGGAGCCAATTAACCTACCAGCATGTCTTTGGAGTGTGGGAGGAAACTAGAGTACCCAAAGGAAACCCACACAGGCACAGGGAGAACGTGCAAACTCTAGGCAGGTAGTGTCATGGTTGGATTGAAACAGAGAACCCTTATACTGCTAAACAGAAGTGATAACCACTTAGCCACTGTGCTGCCCACTATGTGTGCTGATGTGCTTTTCTGCACAAGAAAAACGCAGATAACTGCCAGGGCACATAGTAAAGAAAAATTTTGCCTGTTCATACCACAATCCTGGTGTTATTTACAGTGGTGCAAAAATGCAGACATGCTGTTTTTTTCTGCACTACATGTGATTACATAGAACCGTGCTGCTCTTTGGGGACATGAATGAAGTGTCACAGAAATAGTTGAAAGTGCAATCAGTTAAATCGTGCATTGCATTGCCCTCTACCAGACCAAGCACAGACACTAGCTCATGTGGCTTTACTGTGCAAGCTCCTGTGAATGAGCCCTAAAGGAATTACGAAGACATGACTCACTGGAGGTACTTGAGAAACGCAGTTAGGAATTCCTACAAGCCAAGTGTTGGTTACAGTCTAACAAATACACCCACCAGGTAATCTTTCATAGAAGTGAAAAAAAACAAAACAAACAAAACAAGTTTTGCTTGTATGTTTGAAAATAGAGCATAGTTTTTTTTATATAGTTACTTCAGTTAATCCGTTATTTATGTCCAGATAATTCTGCCTTGATGTATCTTGACGACGTTCCCAGAACTGCTGACCATTCTCGTTCGCAGGGTATCTGCTATTTTGATGTTACTCTGAGGGCATCCATGGGCTAATTAAAACATTAGGTCACTGGCTGGATAAAGAGCCTACACTTTCTTGACTTGTGCTCTATTCTCAATAAAACACTAAAGGCTCAAGAGAATTAACCATCTTGAAACAGGAAACAAGAACAATTTGAAGACCTTCCTTGCCTTTTCTAGTGTAATTATTGTTCAGCGTGTCAGCTCCACTGTTGCCCAGATTCTGAGGCTCATGGATGAAAGTGTCTAAATATACCAGACATATTCTTTTATGCCTCTGTTTCTGATTGGAAAATGAAGGGGAGTAGCTGATTGGGGGCAATATAGATGGTTTGTACAGTCATCAGTAACTAATTTAGTTGTCACAACATACTGTCCATTTTCAGAAACTGTATTCTAGCTAGTTGCTAACCATTTGCCAGTATCAGGTCATGTTAGTAGTACATTTAACTGCTTATTTGTGGAATGGATAGAAGCATTTGCATTTATAACGCTGTAGATGTGTCTTTGCTCGTTCTTAGTGTCCTGATTTGTAAACAGTGTATATTAGGCTTGAATGCACTTTAGGTTTAATGTAGGGCATTCTGTGTAAATGTCTCTCAGAAAAGAGACGTTCATGTTTCCCAAAGCAGCTAGTGAACAATACCTCCATCTGAAACTTGTGAGAAGTGAAAATTAACCAATAAGAGATTAGATTTCAGTTTAGTGTATGAAAGAATGTTTATAATTGGTTGTTCTTGGCGCACACTGCTTTTATAAAAAATAATTTCAGATATGCATTTTTTTTACAGCTTGGGCCAATCAAACTATTAATATGACATACAGGATCTCACAAAGTGAGTACACCCCTGACAGTTTTGTAAATATTTTATTATATCTTTTCATGTGACAACACTGAAGAAATTACATTTTGCTACAATGTAAAGTAATGAGTATACAGCTTGTATAACTGTTGCTGTCCCCTCAAAATACCTCAACACAGCCATTAATGTCTTAACCGCTGGCAACAATGAGTTCACCTCTAAGTGAAAATGTCAAAATTGGGCCCAAAGTGTCAATATTTTTGTGTGGCCACCATTATTTTCCAGCTCTGCCTTAACCTATTTGGGCATGGAGTTCACCAGAGCTTCACAGGTTGCCACTGGAGTTCTCTTCCACTCCTCCATGACGACATCACAGAGCGGGTGAAAGTTAGAGACCTTGCACTCCTCCACCTTCCATTTGAGGATGGCCCACAGATTCTCAATAGGGTTTAGGTCTGTAGACATGCTTGGCCAGTCCATCACCTTTACCCTCAGCTTCTTTAGTAAGGCAGTGGTCATCTTGGAGGTGTGTTTGGGGTCTTTATCATGTTGGAATACTGCCCTGTGGCCCAGTCTCAGGAGGGAGGGTATCATGCTCTGCTTCAGTATGTCATAGTACATGTTCCCTCAATGAATTGTAGCTCCCAAGTGCCGGCAGCACTCCTGCAGCCCCAGACCTAGACATCCCGTCCACCGTGCTTGACTGTAGGCAAGACACACTTGTCTTTGTACTCCTCACCTGGTTGCCGCCATACATGCTTGACACCATCTGAACCAAATACGTTTATCTTGGTCTCATCAGACCACAGGACATGTTTGCGAGCTTTCTTGTGCATTATCTTTAGAAGAGGCTTCCTTCTGGGACGACAGCCATGCAGACCAATTTGATGCAGTATGCTTCGTATGGTCTGAGCACTGATAGGCTGACCCCCCACCCCTTCAACCTCTGCAGCAATGTTGGCAGGCCGCATACTTCTGATTTCCAAAGACAACCTCTGGATATGACGCTGAGCACGTGCACTCTTTTTCTGAGTTCTTTTTTTTTACTTCTTTGGTCAACCATGGCAAAACCTGTTCTGAGTGGAACCTGTCCTGTTAAACCGCTGTATGGTCTTGGCCACCATGCTGCAGCTCATTTTCAGGGTCTTGGCAATCTTCTTATTGCCTAGGCCATCTTTATGTAGAGCAACAATTCTTTTTTTTTTTTTCAGATCCTCAGAAAGTTCTTTGCCATTAGGTATCATGTTGAACGTCCAGTGACCAGTATGAGAGAGTGAGAGCGATAACACCAAATTAAACACACCTGCTCCCCATTCACACCTGAGACCTTGTAACACTAAGGGAGGGAAAATGGCTAATTGGGCCCAATTTGGACATTTTCACTTAGGGTTGTACCCAGTTATGTTGCCAGTGGTTTAGACATTAATGGCTGTGTGTTATTTTGAGGGGACAGCAAATTTACACTGTTATACAAGCTGTACACTCACTACTTTACATTGCAGCAAAGTGTGATTTCTTCAGTGTTGTCACATGAAAAGATATACAGTGCCTTGCGAAAGTATTCGGCCCCCTTGAACTTTGCGACCTTTTGCCACATTTCAGGCTTCAAACATAAAGATATAAAACTGTAATTTTTTGTGAAGAATCAACAACAAGTGGGACACAATCATGAAGTGGAACGAAATTTATTGGATATTTCAAACTTTTTTAACAAGTAAAAAACTGAAAAATTGGGCGTGCAAAATGATTCAGCCCCCTTAAGTTAACACTTTTGCTGCGATTACAGCTGTAAGTAGCTTGGGGTATGTCTCTATCAGTTTTGCACATCGAGAGACTGAAATTTTTGCCCATTCCTCCTTGCAAAAAAGCTCGAGCTCAGTGAGGTAGGATGGAGAGCGTTTGTGAACAGCAGTTTTCAGTTCTTTCCACAGATTCTCGATTGGATTCAGGTCTGGACTTTGACTTACCCATTCTAACACCTGGATATGTTTATTTGTGAACCATTCCATTGTAGATCTTGCTTTGTTTTGGATCATTGTCTTGTTGGAAGACAAATCTCCATCCCAGTCTCAGGTCTTTTGCAGACTTCATCAGGTTTTCTTCCAGAATGGTCCTGTATTTGGCTCCATCCATCTTCCCATCAATTTTAACCATCTTCCCTGTCCCTGCTGAAGAAAAGCAGGCCCAAACCATGATGCTGACACCACCATGTTTGACAGTGGGGATGGTGTGTTCAGGGTGATGAGCTGTGTTGCTTTTACGCCAAACATGACATTTTGCATTGTTGCCAAAAAGTTCGATTTTGGTTTCATCTGACCAGAGCACCTTCTTCCACATGTTTGGTGTGTCTCCCAGGTGGCTTGTGGCAAACTTTAAACAACACTTTTTATGGATATCTTTAAGAAATGGCTTTCTTCTTGCCACTCTTCCATAAAGGCCAGATTTGTGCAGTATACGACTGATTGTTGTCCTATGGACAGAGTCTCCCACCTCAGCTGTAGATCTCTGCAGTTCATCCAGACTGATCATGGGCCTCTTGGCTGCATCTCTGCTCAGTCTTCTCCTTGTATAAGCTGAAAGTTTAGAGGGACGGCCAGGTCTTCTTTGATTTGCAGTGGTCTAATACTCCTTCCATTTCAATATTATCGCTTGCACAGTGCTCCTTGGGATGTTTAAAGCTTGGGAAATCTTTTTGTATCCAAATCCGGCTTTAAACTTCTCCATAACAGTATCTCGGACCTGCCTGGTGTGTTCCTTGTTCTTCATGATGCTCTCTGCGCTTTAAACGGACCTCTGAGACTATCACAGTGCAGGTGCATTTATACAGAGACTTGATTACACACAGGTGGATTCTATTTATCATCATTAGTCATTGAGGTTGACATTGGATCATTCAGAGATCCTCACTGAACTTCTGGAGAGAGTTTGCTGCACTGAAAGTAAAGGGGCTGAATAATTTTGCACGCCCAATTTTTCAGTTTTTTATTTGTTAAAAAAGTTTGAAATATCCAATAAATTTCGTTCCACTTCATGATTGTGTCCCACTTGTTGATTCTTTACAAATAATTACAGTTTTATATCTTTATGTTTGAAGCCTGAAATGTGGCAAAAGGTCGCAAAGTTCAAGGGGGCCGAATACTTTCGCAAGGCACTGTAATAAAATATTTACAAAAATGTGAGGGGTGTACTCACCTTTGTGAGAAACTGTACTTGTGCAATCCCTCTAGAAGCTGGAAACCACTCTAGTAGGCATCCCAACTACAGCAATTTCCACTAGCTTCCAGGTGCTGTGCTGAGAGGCTGCCCTGCTGCATTGTAAACACAGAAGGTTGGCCACTGGACATGGGCACCATTCAAAGATTGCTTTGCGTGCCTTGTGAAAATACAAAGCATTCTCTCTCTGAACTAGGTTAAGAGTGGGACATCTCCCTCCTCTCCTACTAGTCCAGTCATAGAATGCTTTGCATTCAAGGAGGAAATGCAGTGCATTTTCTGAATGGTGCCCTTGCCTTGTACCCAAAGTCCTGTGTTCAAAATGCATCTCGGGAGCCGCTCAGGACCCAGAAGCTATTGAAGATCACTGAAGTGATCTAAATTCCAGCTTCTAGAAGGATCCCACAGGTATGGTATATGCATAGCTCCTTTGGTCCATGCTGAACCAATGTAACTACAGTATGTGAAAATATTCATATCTGGAATTTTACTTGAAAAAATTTAGTGTATCCATAAAGCTTTTTTGTTAATTTTGATTAGTGTAGTAAGGGGCTAAAATCCGTCAGGTGCTTTGTTGTTGCCTGTTTCCCCTTGGGGAGATTTCCCTGCACTTCCTGTCCCAGAAACACACAAGAAGTGAGAGGAAATATCCTCTTAGACAGCGGACCCCATTTGAAGGTTTCTTCTCCATTCCAGTTCTTGTCCTGACTATGAAATGTTGGATTTGCCATCACTTTCTGTACTCAATGCTCACTGGAGAAATAGAATAGCAGCGAGGAGACAGACAGCGATAAAAACCTTAGTGTTACTAAACCCAGATCCTGCATTCACTAAATCTGGTCTCCTACATTACACAAAACGTGGAAATGCAATTTTCTCTTCCATTCATTGACACACAGCTCCTGTCATTCTTGACAATTGGGTTATACTGCCCCCTACAGGAGTAGGACACAAGGCAGAAAAACTTCTGGCTACACGCATGGGCAGTCCTAGGGGGTATACTCTCTCTCCCTGCTATAGTCACAGTTTTTTTCTGAGTAGTCAGGAGTAAGGACCTAGTTCCTTGCTGGGATCTTTGGTCCTGGCAAAATGTTTTAGATAGAAAATATTTTCCTCCTGGATTTCTCCTATGAGATCTACTATCACCTGCCGGACTGGGCAACAGGCTGGATAATCTAAATCCCGTGGTCACCCCAGTCTGGCCAGAGAGTGCACGCAGGCCTCAGGTCCGCGCTTGGTCAGCCAAGACATAGCCCCACTGGACGAGGGCTGGCCCTGCGAGTTAAATGTCTCACGAGGTTGCTTACGACTTGGCCTCGGCCGGAGTTCCTCCTGGTCGACAGCCCACCATTTCGATGGAGAGGAGGATCTGTCTGAAGCGGTGCCCACCTGGTTCCTGGTATGGTGAGTAGCTGTCCCCCCTCTACCCCTGGAGGGTTTTGGGGTGAAGGTGGGCCTCTCCTTGGGACAGTTGGACCCCCTGGTTCCCCTTCTTCCCGCAGATATGTTCCTGGGGGTGGGGGCAGGGCGCTAATGGCGATGGGGGCTGAGGGGGTATGCTGCAGGGCAATCGATAATGCGGGGTGGGTTGTACCTGGTGGGGCTCCTGCCAGGGCCCACCATCCTGCCTGGATCTGTCCTGAGGCCTGGTCCCCCTTTCTGGGTCCTTGTATTCCTTGTGGTGCCACACGGGGCTGCCATTTTGTTGTAGCCTGTGTGTTTCTATACATGGCTGGCATGTTTGTGTAGTCCAGCGGCCGGTTTTCTTGTGGTTTAGTATTGCAATTAGTGGCGGTTATGAAAGTGAAGCCCTGTGGGCAGCGATTTCGGCGGTTGGAGCCCCTCCTTATCCCCTGGTACTGACTCCTGAATCATTTAGCTTTCTGATCCCTGTGTGTAGTGCAGAATTTCCTGGTGCATGCAGGTGCCTTTGTCAGCAGGTCGTGAGTCTGGTGGGGTTCTCTCCCTCTCTGCTGAGGATCGCTCTGTGCTTGGCGACCAGGTGGTGCTGCCAGCGCGGTCGGGTTTTCCCTTTGCAGTGTTTTACACTTTTGTGGGGTCCCCCTGGTGACTCATGGAGTCCTTGGAGCACGTTTCCCCACCAGATCCCCTCTCTGAGGCTGCAGGGCACTCCGGGTCCCAACCATCCATCCGTCCTGGAGTCCCTTGTGTCCCAGGTGAAGGCGGCTGCGGGCGACAAGCTAGCAAAAAGAACCCCCCCCCCCCTCCCCTGCCATCTGTCTCACCAGATCCTGAATCTGATTCGGCCGCTGCGGACGTGGGTTACCCTGCTGGGTCTGCGACCATGCGCCCGGAATCCTCTGATAGTGAGGATGATTCCTGCACATGTGCGACCACGCACGGAAAGGTGCTGGGAGATGCACTGATTTGTATCTGTGGGTGAGACCCTGAAGATGGAGGACGTGGCTGAAGCTGCAGCGGAGCCACGTGTAAGCTTTGGCACTCACAAGCCATCCAGAGCAGCAAAGGTGTTTCCTTTCCTCGCCTGTTTTGACAGAATTGTCGCTAAAGACAGTGGGGACGACCAAAGTGTCCATGTGGGGTTCCTAAGCGCTAGCTCTTACACTTGCACTAGGGGTTACCACTTTGAGGTGTCCCCTCTTAAGAAGTGGACTGTGCCACCGGTGGTGGACCCTCCGGTTTCCAGATTAAACAAGGCAACCATGATTCCGGTGGAAGAGTCCCCGGCCTTTAAGGATCCAGGTGACCAGAAGGCGGAGGCTGCAGCCTACATTATGTACACATTAGCAGGTTCGGCAATGAGGCCGGTATTTACCATTGCCCTAGTGTCGCAAAGTCTGACTGAGTGGACTAAGCTCCTACGCTGTGACTTGGAGGGTGAACAACTCCCTGCTGCCTTTAAAAAAATGGAAAAGAAGTAGCGCATAAAATCACTATTAGATGACTTAAAGTGTAAAAAGCATGCTTGTCAAAGATACTGCTTGATAAACACTCAAAAACATGTAGAGAAAAGCAATGTCCTTAAAAGTCCATAAATCCAGGAGTGCGTGAAGTATATAAATGGATCACCATCCACCACCAGGTGTCACACCGATAGATAGCAGAAATGGCAACTCACCAGAAAACGATGCTCAAGTGTTCTCACACCAGAGCAAACTGAGCAGGGATACCATACAGATGTAGGGAATACACGCATGGAAGACCAGAGTCACTTCACCACTGCCGCATAAAAGTATCCTTCACACACTTTCCTCAATGTAATGGTATTATGGAAAAACAGAAGGGCTCCAAATAGTGAAGTACCGTCAAAACACTTGCTTTATTAAAACATAAAAATTTTGCACTCACATGTAAAAGCATATGGGTAGGCATTGAATATCATGTCTCCGGTCAGAAAGGAAGCCTATCTCGTCCAGTGTACTGGGCTAACTCCACGCCAGCCCAGTCCCTTCCGGGTAGCTCCTCTGCCGTGTCCCGTGATGTCGGATGTGTCGTCAGGTCACGCCCCGACCGGTTTCGTCATGTCCGACTTCAACTGGAGGCGTGACCTGAACGACAACATCCGGCATCTAAATAGCCCTGCTGGAACGCTCTGCGTCCAATCGGCAATGAGGTAAGTAAACCGGAAGTGAACCAGCACCCCGCATTGCGGAACTTCCGACATCAATAACAACAATAGGGAAACCTGCCATATCATAAAGATTCACTTTGGCACTGAAATATAAATAACAATACAGATGCTATAATATGGTGAAAAGGATAACATTGTTATTTCTTGGAGTTCTACCCCGTGCCGATATGGATCTGCAGAGCATTGCCAGTGACATTCTGCATAAAAAACAGGTAATCATGGTAAACATTAAAAATGCAACAACCATCTACATTGCACTAATCAGTACCCCCATAGTGAAGGTTCCAATGTAGTGTCTATTAGAAATGATAAAAAACATATAAAAAGCATATTAAAAAAGCACACCACTGGAATCCAAAATATAAATTGAGACAAATCAATCGTACTCCAGTACCATTATAAGGGTAAATGGAAAAGGCAAGATCATGAATCGCTAATATAGCAATTCAAGTCTAACTCTATATTTAACCCCGTCGGTGCGAGGGCCTGGGTGAGGAAAATCCACTTAGTCTCACATTTGGATAATTCCCTCACCCAATTTGACCCCCGCCACGACGGGGTAACTCTCTCAATGCCCCAGAAGTGGAGGCTTCTAGGATCCCTCTGGTGGAATTGGCGGAAATGTGCGGGCACATTGTGGTCGCGATTTCCTTTCAAAATGTTGGTGATATGCTCACCCACTCTGACTTTTAGGGCCCGCTTAGTACGGCCAATATAAACTAAATTACAAGGACACATCAGTCCATAGACCACATGTGTGGTGTCACACGTAATTAAGCTTTTGATTTTGAAGGATTTATTGATAGCTCGAACCATGAAAGAGTCCCTCCTCCTGAAATTGGTCGGTGTAAATGAACAGGCTCTACATCTTCCACAGGTGAAAGACCCCTTCATGTTCGGGAAGAAGGAGACGTTGGGAGGGTCTAGTACTTTCTTTACAATTTGGTCACCAAAATTTGGGGCTCGCCTATATATAAACGATGGTTTAGCTGGTAAAGCTGAACATAATGTTCTATCCATCTGCAATATAGGCCAATGGTGTCTAAAGATTTCCTCTACCTTTTTGTAGTCGTTAGAAAAATCTGACAAGAAGCTCCATTGTTTAGGATCATCATCCAACCTAACAGGTTTAGCCGCAGGTCTTAATGGTCTGGGGGCATTACCAATTCTGGTGATTTCTTTATTTAAGTTGGTCTCATCATAACCTTTGGCCATAAACCTATCCCTCAAAACTGCTGCTTGTTCCATGTAGTCATTTACAGAAGTGCAGTTCCGCCTGACTCGGGTGAACTGGCCCCTAGGAATATTCCTAAGCCAGTTAGGGTGGTGTCCACTTTGGATGGCCAAATAACTGTTCCTGTCTGTCATTTTGAAGTACACTTTCGTGGTTAATCTATTGCCTTCTCTCTTAATAGTGACATCCAGGAAATTAATTTCGTCAGGACTATGATGGAAATCCAACTTGATGTTATTGTGGTTGGTATTAAGGTGTTCCATAAAAGACACCAAATCCTCCTCTGCCCCTTGCCAGATGAAAATGATGTCATCAATAAAGCGCTTATATAGCCTGAGTTCATGCCGTACCTGGTTATAGACAAACTTGTCCTCCCACTCCGACATGAACAAATTTGCCAGGCTGGGGGCAAATTTGGCGCCCATGGCAACACCTGTTTTTTGACTGTAGAACCTACTTTGATGCCAAAAATAGTTATGGCTCAGACAAAAGTCTAACGCCCTACCAATGAATACTTTCTGTTCTCGAGGTAGATCCTCCCTCTGACTAAGTGCCCAATTTAAGGACAACAAAGCATCATCATGCTGGATGATGGTGTACAGGGACGACACATCGGCCGTCACAAGGAAGACCGGCGAGTCGTCCCCAAGTACCACACCATCCAGCATGAGAAGAAGATCCGTGGTATCCTTCAGAAAGGCTTTGGTTTGAACCACACTTTTCTGTAAAAATTGGTCCAAATATTGGCCCAGTCTAGCACTGACTGAACCAATCCCATTCACAATTGGGCGTGGAGGAGGGTTAGTTGCGTCCTTATGGACCTTAGGTAACGTGTATAGAATCCCTGCTGCCTTTGCTGAGCTGGTGGACCCAGCTGGTCCAGGGGTTGCAGTTTTTCTGTGATGCCTTCTTAAATGCGGCTCCCCTCTCTGTTTTGCAGTGGTCCTTCGGCGTGTCTTTTGGCCTAAATGCTGGTCTGTGGACCAGACTTCTAAGAACGCCTTGACTGGTCTTCCCTTTCAAGGATATTGTCCATTTATAGCTACCCTGGATGACATCATAAAAGGTCTTATGGGGGGAAGAGTACCTTTTCTTCCACAAGCTACTAAGGGTAAGGAACCTCTTTGTAGACGTGGACCTTCCTTCTCAGCTCATAAGTTTTTTGATCACTCAGGGTCAACTGAAAAGGTCTCAAAGCCTTTCAGGGCCTCCTCGGGCGGCTCCAAATGAATCTGGTCTGGCAAGCTGAGAGCGGGCTTCTCCAGACCTGTGGACAAGGTTTTTTCAGCATCAAGGTGCGCCCTCACCTGAATCAGGGGTGGGGGGATGTCTTCGCTGGTTTCCGGACCCGTGGACTTCCCTGGTGCAAGATAAGTGGGTCCATGAAGTTATTCGGTCCGGTTACAAGATCGAGTTTTGCTCTTGTCCCCCCACCCCGGCAAGGTTTTTTCCTTCCAACCTGTGCCTGACAGCAGACTGGTTACAGGGTCTGTTTGGGGAGGTACAAGACCTGTTCCTTCAAGAGGTGATTGTCCCGGTTCCCATTTCAGGACGTTTTCAGGGTTTTTACTCAAACCTGTTCACAGTCCCCAGGAAGAAAGGCAAAGTGCGTCTAATCCTGGACCTCAAGGCGCTAAACTGCTTTGTGTGGGTGCATAAGTTCAGAATGGAGTCTTTTCGAACAGTGGTGGCATCCAATTCTGGACCTCAAGGCGCTGAACTGCTTTGTGCGGCTTGCAGAAGTTCAGAATGGAGTCTTTATAGTGGTGGCATCCCTGCGTCAGGGGGATTTTCTTGGTCTGTTGCCGCCTTGGGACCTCAATTTGGTGCTCTCAGTCCTCCAGAAGCCCCCTTTTGAGAATCTTTGGGGAATTCCCCTGCTTACTCTGTCCTAAAAGGTGGCCTTTTTGGTGGCTTTCACCTCTGCACGCATGGTGTCTTAATTGGCAGCATTATCCTGTCGTTCGCCTTACTTGGTTCACAGTGATAAAGTGGTTCTTCGCCCCTGTCCGTTGTTCCTTCCAAAGGTTGTCTCTGATTTTCATTTGAATGAAGACATTGTGTTGCCTTCCCTGTGTCCCAGGCCAAACATCCAAAGGAAATTGCCTTGCAGGCCTTGGTTGTGGTCCGGGCAATTAGGGTGTACCTGGCAGCTACAGAGTCTTTTAGGAAGTCAGACTATTTGTGCTCACGGATGGGCCTCAGAAAGGGTTGTTCGCTTCCTCTGCGACCATTACCAGATGCATCTGACAGACAGTGATTCAGGCCTATTCCATCATTCCTCCTTCCCCTGTCAAGGCGCACTCTACTCGGGCGCTCAGTGCCTCCTTTGCCTTCCGTCATCAGGCGTCAGTAAAGCAGGATTGCAAGGTGGCCACTTGGTCTTTGGTGCACACTTTCACAAAGTTTTATAAAGTGGATGTGTTGGCATCTGCAGATGCTTTCTTTGCCTGCAAGGTTTTGCAGACTGCTTTTTAGAGGTCATGTCCTTTTTAAGGGTGTATTGTTTTTTTCTGGCGAGCGCCAGTTTTTTCGGTTGAGCTCCTGTTTACTTGGTTGGCTATAGTTAGCCTTGGGAGTTTCTGTTTGCTGTTCCCACCCCTCATGTTTAACACTGCTTTGGGATATCCCAATGGTTTTAGCGCCACTTGCTGTACGTAGCAAAATCTTCTATGGTATTTTACAGCCTAAGAAGCAGCTGGTCCGTTCTAGGATGCATATAATTGTTTTGGCCCAAACAATCTATTCAGAGTCCCTGGAAACCTGGAATTCTCTGCTATATAGTATAAAATGCATATTTTATTTATGGGTATCTGAAGCCTATTAACTTTATATGTTTCCCAACTAAAGTGAAACTGTTGTTTTTTTTTCTTGTCATTTTGTGGGTGCAGTTAAAGTGGATGTAAACCTGATTCATGAAATTTGACCTAAGCACGTCTATCTGTAGTGTTTTCTTATCTCTCTCGAAAATTTGTGTCTGGGAGGTTGCTATAAATAGATTAACAGAGAGCTTGTCTTTTCACAGAAGAGCTCTACATGTTTCTGCCTATGTTGAGTAAGGGGGTGTGTGCCTTTCCTCCAATCAGTTGTCACACAGTGTAAAGGGCCGAACACACTTGACAGAAATCGGACGAAATATCCTCCGATTTTTCTCTTTCTTGCTCAGCGTTCATAATCATTTTTAGTTGACAGTGCATAATGTTCACAAAATTTCTTGTCCGATTTTTTTTTTTTGGGACATTTGTTCCTAGACTTCCGGGTCTTAAGCAACTTCAGATCATGCGCAGTCTTTCGTATCCGATTTTTTGCGGACGTACTGCATACACATTAAACGAAAATTGGTCGTCTGGGGACGGACGATAAAAATTTTGGTGTTTCTCCCTCCGTTTTTTTTTTTCCGTTGAAAATGTCGGCATCGGCTGCTGAAAGTTGTGTACACACTAGCCGAAAATCGTACGATTTTACCTCGGACGGGAATTTTCAGCAGATTTTCTACTAGTGTGTACCCCACTTAAGGCTTCACTTTCTAAAGAATATAAAAATGTTGAAGACAGCAGATATACGGTACATGTAAAACATATGTAGGGAGATTTGTTTAATCTCTGTGTATCATCTGAGGCTGTTCACTTCACTGGGTATATGTGAGGGTTTACATCCACTTTAGGTTGCAAATAGTGCTTTAGTGAATTTGATCATTTTTGCAATCTGTTGACCTCTCTGAAGTATGTGATCAACATACATACACATAACACAAGAAAAGAACTTTCATTTTTTTTTTGCCAGTATTTTATACCCTGTTTCTGGTGTGCTGTATAATAGTTCCAGAAGCCAGGAGTCTTGGTCTATGTTTGGCTGTAATGCTGTTATAATTTTAAGGTACATCATGTGATTTTTAGAAGTTGAATAACCAAGACAATTCATGCCTAGGTACTGAAGAAAGGAAGCCCACTGACTTTCTTACTGTGGATGGCCAAAAATATGCAGTAGTTGGGTAAGTGTCACCCCAAACAAGTTAGATATTTGTGAATATTTAAATGACTAATGAAAAAACAAAAACCTTCCTACTTGTTCTTTGCAGGACTGTCCTCATTTTAATCAGAATTATTCTGGAGTATTGCACCTGTGTTGATGACATCCCATCTATAACAACAGACATGCTTACTCGTCTTTCTGAACTGTTAAAGGTAAAGCACGTTTTTAGGAACTCTAGTCTAATAGAACACAGAATGTTGTTCAAAGAATTAGCACTTTTATCTTCTTTTCTTGCAGTGGGAGGAATGCTAATGTGCAGTCAGTTCCTGACACAATGTAAAATGTTGTCTGGGCCCACTTCCTAAAATACAACATGCTAAAAGACAACACAGCTTATCGAGGACAGAGTAGGGAAGACTTCTGTTGTATCATGGGGCAACACAAAATCTTTGTGCTTAGAGCCGTTTCCTCTCAGCACAAAGATTTTTTATGCCAGTCTCTAAGCATGTTTTATGTTGTCATTGTTATTTTTACTATTGATTATGCTATGGCATACATTTTTTTTAGAAAACACTAAGATGTTAGATTTAAGATTATGGTTGTTTTGTAATGCTATCAATAATGGTTAGGTTTAGGCTTATTGTTAGCAATATGATGGGGGGGGGGGGTCTAAACCCAAAACAAAAATGTGATATTTTACCATTCTGGTGGCTGCCTTTGTTTAATTTTTCAGGCTTTTTCCCCATTTACTTTCACCTGATGAAACTGCCAGAAGCAGTGCTTTCATCCTAGTATATTGTGTTAGGACTGCAGAACACCTCCCCCTCTCCTCACCTCCAACCCATAGGGATTAGTGTTATGAAGTCCCAGTGTACTTCCTGACAGCATTGAGATAACACAGGAAGAGTGCAAAGGGCATAGGACTCTAATGAATTTCTATCAGGATCAATAGTTCTTTATATGCTCCTATTTTAAAAGATATTAAAAAGTGTTTTCTGTGATTTAGTTAACAGATCAAAAAAGAGTGATTAAGAGACGTTTATTGTTGGAGTTTAGATATGCTTTAAAGCCTCTTTCAAATGAGCGACCGGGGAGCAGTGCAAAAGGTGGTTGAGCCTGCCCACTTAAAGCCAGTTACTGTACAGCTGAAGGGGGCTGTTCACAAGCCGCGATGCTTTGCGTTTTGGTCGAGGTAGATTTAAAGCAACATGTCTAGTTGACTGTTTGTCAAAACTCACTCAATAAAGTCAATAGGCCTGTGCCACAACCACGTGTCAAAGGCTTGGTTTGTGGTTGCAGTGCATTAGTCCTATTGAAAACTGAAAAGCGGGGATAGGCTCGCCTCCTGAATGCCTAACACCGGCTGCTTAGCTGCATTCTAAAAAGTGATCCATTGCAGGTAGCTTTACTGAGAATAAGTATGTATGAACCAAGCCTAAGGGTGACAGAGCTTGGAGTTTCATTATTTTTAAGCTAAGTTTGAAGTCTAGGGTAGTGTAAGAATTATCAGAAGTATTGGCTTTCTATGATCAGTAACATAAAAAGTTTGTGTTTTTGTTGTTACATTGTTTACAAAGTTATGCTGACATTGAGCGCTAAGCCTATTGGCAAAGTGAGAATCGGATGCTGTATATTCCTAAACCTGGGCCACATGATTCCTTCCCTCCCCCCAACCACATTCAAAGTGGATTGGGGATTCTTCCCCACTGCACTATTGTAGTCTGACAACAGGGAGATTCCCCTGCCTTCAGAATACACCGATTAGTGCAGCAGCATCTGACTGAGCGACTTTTATCGAAAGGGTCAGTTGACTGCAGTGTCCACACGTGAATCGAAATTCGACTGGTCTTGACTGAACAAACAACATTTTAATCTGTCTGTTGACCACCTTTAATATTTAGTAGCTGTATATGCCTTTATATTCCTTGATATCTAATAGCTGTATATGCTGTTTATTCCTTAGTCTCTAGTAGTAGTCCAGTTTTGCTTTTCATTGATTGGATGGATTGTCATAGAGGTTTTTTTTTTGTATATTTTGTACTTATCTTGCAAATTGCAACTAAGATTCGTGGAAAGCCAAGGCATTGGTATTAAACTTCACCATTTATCTAATTGCACAAAGAGATTTCTTTTACCCTGAAAGCAAAGCATACTGAGAGTGTATACTGAGCTGCTCAGTTCTCCCTCTTACAAAAGTTGTTAAAAAAAAATCATTATAGAATAGTAATTTATTTCTCAAGCACAATTATGTTCATGGAATATTTTTCTCAAATAGCTTATGTTAGCAGTATGAATGATATTTCCTTTCCTCTTTAGAATGACAAGGGTGGGAGCGATATCAAACGGTTAGAATAACACTCTAATCCATCACCATTCTCTTCATCATGAGCTGCACAGTGCTCTGTGTGGTTTCCCATTAATCAAATTAGTCTTGGACTGAAGTATATCTCTCCTGTTTACCGTTGAAGCTCTTGGGTTGAATTGGTGTTTATTTCTTTTCTTTGTCTAGTACTTTAACTCCCGCAGCTGTCAGCTGGTTCTGGGAGCCGGGGCACTACAGGTTGTTGGACTGAAGACCATAACTACAAAAAACCTGGGTGAGACACTTTTCTTTACAACTAATCTGCTGTATCTATATGCCTATGCTGTTTTTTTGCTGTAAATGTAAGGGAAGCTAAAGTGGAATTGTAGCAGGAATTCAGCCACTTTGTAAAAGTTGCAGGCCCACTATGAGGTAAGTCCAAGGAGGTGCATGACCTCTCCTGAACGTATCTCTATTAGTTATATCTGACAGTTTTATGGCTCTGCCAGAGCATACACAGACATTTGAGGCTATGAGAGAGAAGAGAGAGGCACTAGCTTCAGCTATGCCCACCCCTCCTCTCTGCTGGAGAAGCCTTTGTATTTTGTGAATAAACTTACCTAATACAAAAGCTGCATTGATTGGGCAGGAGGAGGAGAGGGGCAAGCATTGCAGCTGCGCTGACTCGAATGTTGAAGATGCTGAGACCTAAAGGATCTGCTTTGGGCTTCCAGGAAGACGGTGATAGCCGTTTTCTGGGAGTGCAATAAAACTTTCAGATTTAAATAATGGAGATAAGCCCCAAGAGATGTCATGCAACTCCTTGGACTTAACTCATAGTGTGTTTTTACTTTTTACAAAGGAGTTGAATTCCTGTAATTCAGCTTAAAAATTGCTTTAGAAAAATGACATTTGAATGTGACTGGTTACTGCTGGCAACATCTTTAGTTTTATTATTAATTTATAGAATAAGTTCCCAAAATAGCTAATAAAAAATAAAGGGTTTCTCAGGTTGCATTTTTACTGTAGTTAAAGTGATTGTAAAGTCTCGTTTTTTTCCTATAAAAATAGCAAACATGTCATACTTACCCGCTCTGTTGCAGTGGATTTGCTGGGATCCTCCTCTTCTCGAGTCTTTCTTCTGCTCCTCCTGTTCAGTGCCCCCACAGCAAGCAGCTTTCTATGGGGGCAACCAAGCAGAGTCACAGCTCTCTGTGTCTATTCAGACACAGGGCCCCCCCGGTCTCGCCCCCTCTCTTCCCTGATTGGATAGCAACCGTTGATTGACAGCAGCGGCAGCCAATATCGCCGCTGCTGTGTCTCAGCCAATCAGGAGGGAGAATCTTGGACATCGCTGGACAGAGAGGGACCTCAGGTAAGTGTTAGGGGGGCAGAGGGGGTGCTACTGCAGACAGAAGGTTTTTTATCTTAATGCATAGAATTCATTAAGATAAAAAAAACCTTCTGACTTCACAACTTCTTTAATTCAAAGGAAAACTACAGGGATATTTCAGTCTCGATCTCATGCTAAACAGTGGAATATTTTCCTGTATACACAAAATAACATATATAACTACACAACTGTTACAGCGTAGATAATGAGTTTTTGTCTTCCAGCTCTGTCCTCTCGCTGCCTCCAGCTTATAGTACACTATATTCCTATAATTAGAGCTCATTTTGAAGCCCGGCTGCAGCCTAAACAGTACAGCTTACTTCGACAGTTTGACCACATCACTAAGGTAATCAAATTTTCGCATCTCCATACACTATTTTTAAATTACAGCATCAGCGAGGACGTTTTTGCTATTAAACCAATTTATATTTGCCAGTTAACTAATTTGCTGTGATTAGCACACTTAAAGTCGGGTTTCTCCTTAGTACCTGCATTACAATTGTACATCATGCAACTTTACATAATGCATGTCAACGTGGGCAAGAGGATCACACAACTGGAATGAGGAGTATGAGTGATCAAAGTGAAACTTACTGTAAATTAATATGCTACTGTCTTTTTTATTTTACGAACTACAGTTTCTATTGCAGAGAATGGTGGGAAAAACAAAAGATAACATGGGAACAGTAGGAAGAAAATACTTTGTAGTAGAAATTCATTTGATAAAGACAAGTCTGAGGAGAATGAATATACTGCTTCACAGTGACAGTATATGTACAACTGCTGAAATAAGTACTCTTGCAACCGTAAAGTGCAGAACGGTTGAACCTTGGGGAGACTGGGCTACCAAAATATAAAACATCCGGTTCCATTCCTGTCATTTAGGAAAATGAGGCAACAAAAGGCATAGAAGTAACAAAACAACTCAAATAGGAAAACAACATGGGTAGATTTACTAAAACTGGTGCACACATATTCTGATGTAGCTGTGCAAAAACCAAACAGCTTTTAGGTTTTATTTTCAAAGCCTAATTGAACAAGCTGAAGTTAGAAGCTGATTGGTTACTATGCGTAACTGCACCCGCTTCTGTGTGCACCTGTTTTAGCAAATCTCCCTCATTCCCTGTTTTGTTTCTGGTTTAAGAGATGGTAGGATCAGATTTTGACATACAAAGCACAATTCCTTAATTTATTTGGTCTTGGGTCAGTGGTTTATGCTAATGGTGATAGTGTAGCAGTGGGATGAATGCTTTCTTGTCGAATTTAAGACCCTTTAATACCAAATGAGCGCATTATTTGTGCTCCCCTTTATGGCCAGTCTGTTCTTTTTCCAGTGGCAGTTTCCATCAGGATAGTTCAACATATTACAAAGGATTTATCATGAACATGATAGTAAACTTTAGTAACTTATTTAATCCCCATATCACTTTAAAATAGAAGAAGTGAGATAGGAGGTTTGAGGCTGACAACTTTGTAGAAGCTTTAAGGTGCAATAGATTCATCATAAATTAAAATCCCTAAAGACCATTACCAGCATTTTGACAAATTCAAGTTGTACTTAAGGGGTTTTGACAATACTGGGTATATCAAAGAAGAGGCCTTTGAGTGTATATAAACTCATATCCTCCTCGTAACACAAAAGTAAAAGTACGGTAGTTTTGCCAATAGCTGACATGGGACATGATCTGTAGAAGTAGTATGATTGTTTGTAGATGTAGTCTAATTCAGTGAAATTAAAGATGCTGTATTCCCTTAATCAGTAATCAATCAAAGACAGACATATGTTCCTCAATTAGAATTTGTAAAGGACAGAGCAAGACTCTAGACCAGAAGTACCACATAGGTGCAAATAACTATAATAAAATATAGCGTTGTCACCTCTTGGAAGCCTCAAAGAGAAGATCCAGCCATTTGTTCTGCAGGCCCAGCAGGGGACAAAATCTGTGCACTCTGGAGGCTCCCGAATGTCTACAATTACTCATTTATTTTAAAGATCAGAAGCTAAAATATTAGTTGCAAAGAGTTCAAATAAAGTCCTTCTGATCATACACATTGTGGGGTTCATGTACATGTAAAATGGTTTGTGTAATGTATATAGAGTGCAAGAGAATTCCCCAACAGTTATATGGTTACTGATCACAACAGCCAAGCTGTGATTGGTCTTGTTATAATTGGACTGACATGCTGGTGTCGAAAATCCTATCCTTGACCCAGCCGTCAGAACCATGCATGGCTTATTTAACTCTATTCAACTCAGAACACAGAACCATCTTGTGAGCTGGGACGGAATCACCCTCCAGGGTTGATTGGTCAAGGGCTAATGTCCAGCCCAGATACATAACTCAGTAAATTGAGGTGCATGATTTATGCATGGTGTGATTCACACAGAGTAGGCCCAAATGGTGAACTGCAGGCATTTCCGACATGATCCTGTTCCATATCTTGTCGTATATTTTTTTATGCATTGCCTGCTTTTGGGATATTAAATTATAAAATTGTTTCGGGCTTCTGTGTACTAAGCTAGGACTCGTATCCCTGGAGAGATTGTTGCATCATAGTTGTATCATGTGCTCAGTCAAAGTTCTAATCTGTATGCAATTGTACAGCGAGTTGGCAGATTGCATGCAGATTGTAAACTAGCAGATCTACCAGACGGAGATCGTTGTGTGTGTATAGTTGTCTAGCAGACAAACTGCTAGGTGGTGGCAAGCTACCGTTTGTTGTGGGGGTGTGTGTGTGTGGAAAGAGTGCTTAGCACAGGGAAGGGATTCTTTCTTGAGCAATCCTAGAAGTGTATGCTAATTGCTAGGCTGCTCCCCAACCCTTAAGAGTGCACAAGGTCTGTGATCAGCCAGTTGGATTGTAGTGAAAACTCCCTTTAGTTGTTGCCAGAGGTAGTGGGACTATGGATTGTGTATCACAGCCAATCTTATTTGCTTAAACTAAGCTTCCCCTCATTTCCTCCGACCCCAGTCAAGGACCTTGCCCTGGTTTGCTAGCCGCCACGGGCTTGCGTCCTTGACACTCCTTTCCTTACTTTCCTTCAATTGTAAATGACAGTGATCGGAACCTTAGAATGGAAGGCCGGGAGTGAAATAAAGGGTTTTAGCACTGTAAAATATGTTGATACTACAGAAATTCTCTCTTTTTTCTGCCAACAGGACTACAATGACCACATAGCAGAAATTTCTGCCAAACTGGTGTCTATAATGGATGGCTTATTTGACAAACTCCTGTCAAAGGTACCTAAAAATTATTATATAAAATACTACTATTAAGAGCAATATTCAGCCAAGGAATATGGATCTGGATCAGAGATCGCTTCTGGCTGTAGTGTCAGTGCACTTTCACTGTAGATGATAAAATGCATTACATGTTTTTATGCCTCTCTCTTTGATAAAGTCAACAGCAATTATTGTATTGACCCAGTTTTTTTTTTTTTTTGCAAATTTGGCATACACAGGTATTCAAATTAATTGAAATTTGAATTGAACTTCATATCTTTTGAAACAATTTCTAAATTCAAATGTATAGCTACATGTGTATATAATCCAAGGAATGGTCTTAAAAGCGTGTCTTGTTTAGATAAGCAAAATCAGAACACATTATTGTAATTGAAAGCAAATCATACTAGCAGAATAATTTTGCCACTTTGTGTGATATTAACTTTTGACAGAAAGTCCTCAGTGTAAATGGTTGGCGTTTTATGCTTTTCAAAATAAGGTAATGAGACGCATGTAATAGGACCAGTTGTCTACTTTTAGCCTAAAGTAACCCTTTCCTTTTTTTCATGCAGAGCAAGGTAGAAGGGTCACTTAAATCTGCTTCCTTCCCTAACCGCTTATACTAGCCTTTCCTGGCTCCCACTCCATACTCCAGCTGAAAGAGAAGTGATATACCCAGCACTTTGGGTTTGGGTGAGCATGTGATTTTCTTACCCAGCCACATGTGACAGGGCCAAGTGTCTCATGATTGGCCCAGCATATTCACATGGTGCTAGGGAAGTCCATAGCCCTGGGCTAGAACAAATCAATTTGGAGTTTTCTCCAGTCCCAGTGGGATGTGTGGGAACAAGAAAAGGTGAGTCTTTGCTGCTAGAGAAGGGGGAGCTAGGTGATCCTTTTACTCCTGTTGGGGATGGACAAAGGAAATAGTCAACCTCATATGTAATTTAGGCAAAAAATATCCCGTATAGACCACGGGACAAAGAGACTATAAAGCCTGCTTTAAATTGGCAGAGGGAAAGAAATCTATTGATGAATAGTGTTTCTTGTTGAGTCACATTTATTGATGAAAAAATGTAGCCACCTAATACTAAACACAAAACATAGTGTCATTAACGCTGCAACCATTGACAGAAAACAAGAAAAAACAAATGACACTGACACAAAAATAACAACCAGCTGGTACCAGGTACTACTTGCCTTTAGAGGGATATCTACGGCTTCTGCCGTATGAACCACAAAGGGGAAAGGGTTTCCCTCTAAATGCATGTCCCCTTGAAGCTTGAGCTGGGAGAGAGTGTGAATGGAAATGGAGGGGCAAAGTTTCTATTGAGATGGACGAAGTAGGAGGAAATTACTTTTGGCAAGTTCCAATATCTAACACGATAATTCCATTCCTTGTGAAGTAACAGATAGTTCCTCATCAATGTCCACAGATAACAAAGTAACTTATTGTCTCATAAAGATTGGGCTGATTAGAATCGTATATCCACCCTCCGCTGTAAATGCTGGGATAGCAAATTGTGTTTAAAAGCACCTGGGATCAAGCAGCATTGCACAATGGCAATAGTTTATCAACTTAGAGGTAATTATGTATTGAGACAATTGTAACTATTTTCTGGAGGTCCAGACGAAGCTACGCAATTCCCTTGCGAAACGCGTTTGCGTCACCAGCGGCCGTGATACCGCCGTTCAGATCCCCTTCAGATGGCGGGTTGGTTGCAGAGGACGATACACTACTTCTCCGATATTCACAAATTTGGAAATGAGGCAATAATACTGGAATCCTACTCTAAAGCCTCAGCTCTTTTGAAGGAAGAAAAAAGGCAGCTCTACCCACTATTAGGAGGTAATTGATCAACTACATGATATGTGAGAGTCTCAAAAGTTTGCATGTAGCCAACATGGTTACAATTGTCTCAATACATAATTACCTCCAGGTTGATGAACTATTGCTGCTTGATCGCAGGTGCTTATAAACACAATTTGCTATCCCAGCATTTACAGCGGAGGGTGGATATATGTTATCTGTGGGCATTGATGAGGAACTATCTGTTACTTCACAAAGAATGGAATTATCGTGTTAGATATTGAAACTATCCAAAAGTAATTTCCTCCTCCTTCGTTTACTTCAAGTCCATCTCAATAGAAATTTTGCCCCTCCATTTCCATTCACTCTCTCCCAGCTCGAGCTTCAGGGGGACTTGCATTTACAGGGAAACCCTTTCCACCTTTGTGGTTCATACGGCAGAAGCTGTGGATATCTCTCTATAGGCAAGTAGTACCTGGTAACGGCTGGTTATTATTTTTGTGTCAGTGTCATTTGTTTTGTCTTGTCGTCTTGTCAATGGTTGCAGCGGTAATGACACTATGTTTTGTGTTTAGTATTATGTGGTAACATTTTTTCATCAATAAATGTGACTCAACAAGAAACATTATTCATCGAAAGATTTCTTTCCTTCTGCCAATCTAAAGCTGACTTTATTGCCTCTTCTAACCTTTTCTCCTGAGAGATTTCTACTGTTACCTTTAAGTCCCACCAAGAAAGGGGGTTTTTTTCTTTCAACTTTATTGCCTCTTTGTCCCGTGGTCGATACGGAATATTTTTTGCCTATATGTTTTTGTTATGTCAGTTTACACAGACTAGTGATGGCATTGTAGAGAAATAGTTTGTACATTAAACCCATTCATTATTACTTTTTGTATGTTCATATGTAATTTACCGATTTATATGATTTTTACTGAAAATTAAAGCGGAGTTCAACCCAAGAGTGAAAGCGGCGCTTATCTGCTTCCTCTCCCCCCCTCTGGTGCCACATTTGGCATTTTCCAGGGGGGAGGGGGGAACGGGTACCTGTGTTTGACAGATACCCGTCCCCACTTCCAAAAAGACTTTACCACGGCGATGTCCTTTGGAAGTTTGGCCCCCTCCTCCTTCCTCCCCTGCCGGGCCAGTTAGAAAGCGCAGCATGAAAGGCTTCACTGCCAGTTTATCTTACCACGAATGGCAGCGGAAGCACCCGAGAGCCGATCGGAAAATCCGCTTGAAGGTCTATGTTTGGATTGACCTGCTGATTGTCAGGTATTGCTCATATTGATCAGTGTTTCTCAACTCTGGTCCTAAGGGCACACTAATAGGCCAGGTTTGCAAGAAAACTGAAATACATCACAGGTGATATAATTTGGTGCTCAGTAAATGCAGTATTCTAGTCTGCATCTCTCCATGGTAATACTTAAAATGTCGCCTGTTACCCTTCACAAATTTGGTTTCCAAGGCCTCATCCTATCCTCTATATTAGCGTTGTACTCGTGCCCCTCTGCCAAAGTACTTACTAATGGTATGCTCTCCAAATTGTTCAGGATTACAAACGGTACCCGTCAGGGCTGCCCCCTATCCCCTTCTATATTCAATTTGGCCATAGAACCACTTGCCGAAGCTGTTCGGTCGCATCCACACATCACAGGTTTTAAATTAAACCAACGTTCCCACACCATAAACCTCTTTGCGGATGATATCATCCTCTCCCTCACTCGCCCAACGGTGTCCCTCCCCTTCGCTCATGACCTTCTCCAACAGTTCAGTGCTGTGTCCTTTTACAAGGTGAACTTTTCTAAATCGATCATTCTGAATTTGGGTGTCAACCCTCATGCCAAGTCGCACCTCTCCTCCTCCCTCCCCTACATTTGGACTGACCACAGCATATCATATTTAGGAATGTCCCTAGCCCCTTCCATCCCCAAAATGTCCTCCTTAAATTTGGATCACCTGCTGCTCCAGCTCAACAAGGATCTGGCGGCCCTGGCCAGACATGAACTTTCGTGGGTGGGCAGGGTCGCCACCTTTAAAATGCTCCTATTACCCAAAGTCCAGTACCTGTTCAGGACCCTTCCCATCCCTATTTCCTCTCACCGACTCAACAAATTGGCTGCTTGCATGAAACGCTTCTTGTGGCAGGGTGAAAAGGCCAGATGTGCCCTTAAATATCTCACACTACATAGAAGTGCAGGAGGTCTCGGCCTGCCTGACATTGGGGACTACTACACAGCCTCGATTCTAGCACAACTGCCCCACTGGTTTGCGGACCCAGACCTCTCATGCTGGACTTCCCTTGAAGCGTCCTGTTCCTATACGTCCGACCTCTCCCTGTTGCTCCTAGCGGATGCTTGGAAGCCACTTAACCTCGCTAATCTCTCTCCCCCTACACATGCCTCCATCCTGGCATGGCGTTCCCTGCTCTTCCACTCGACTCCCAATACTAAGAAGTATTTGTTTCCTCAGGCCAGTAAGTGGGACTTTAAGGCAATAAAGAAAACGTATCAGCATAAAAGCGTTTTTGGATTTTATCGTAAAAGATACATGAATTACAACATGTTTGCTTCATAAATTATATAGTGCAGGGTGGGTGAGAGACCCATCCGTGATAGTGCAAGAAGGTAAAGAAGTGACACTGTGAGTATTTGGTGACTTTAGAAACACAAAAATCCTGCCATCCGTCGGTATTGGATATTGCAGGGAGCGTCTCAATTCCCCACGCGTTTCGGCTTGCCTAAAGCGGCTATGCCTTTTTCAAGGTATCACCATATCTAGAATGATATTTAGACATTGTAAGTGTCATTATGCACTAAATACTTAGTTTGTGTAATCTAGGTTGAATAAATAGCTTACATTTTGTTTTTTGTATATACAGTTTCTCGGTCGTTGTTAGTGGAACATGCCCCTCTTTTTCCCAAGATAGTCACAAGATCCCCATAAAGGAAAGGAGTAGCAGTGATGCAGGCACTGGAAAGACCAAATTGCTGTTTCATAAATATCCATGACATATATAAATGACATATATAAATTCTTAACCACTTAGAGTTCTCAGGGGTACTCACATGGTCCAGAGTAACTGGTTTCCTCATTCGGAGTCCCTGATGAAAGTGGTAACTGTCCCTGGAATTATATATTTATATTGTATATCCAAGGATTGTGTGTTGGACAGAACATAATTGGGCTTTTAACAGAAAGATGAAATTACCTCCTCTGTTTTAGGTCTCAAGGAAAACAGGGTGGTATCTCCTCTGCTTCAGTCTTGGGGGTATAGGGCCGTATCTGTATGAAAATTATGCATGGAAATTTGGGAATTTGTTCCATGTGGTTGTTACATGATTGCGCTAAAAAAAGTTTTGGCGTAAAAATACCTTTGTCCAGTGGGGGTAGACCGAGTATGATATACGGGACCGGTGCTTGTTGTTTCCTTGTGCTCCAATCTCCAAAGTACAGGACCGTATCTGTGTTGCAAAATATGATTTGCAAGTTAAGGAAAAAATTCCCTGTAATAGTATAACAGAGTTGCCCTGAAAAAGCTTGGAGTGAATTTTTACCTTTGTCCTGCAGGGGGAGACCGTGTGCGGTACAGGGAGGCTGATTGCGTCACCGTCGTCCAAGAGTGTTTCCTCTCCGGCATCCGGAGATGAATGGCACTCTTCCGGGGATCCCCGGCGCCTTATATATAGGCCGCGCATGCGCATTGCTGCGCAGCGCGGTACTATATGTCAGGGCGAAGGGGTTTCAGGTATAAGGCGCCGGGGATCCCCGGAAGAGTGCCATTCATCTCCGGATGCCGGAGAGGAAACACTCTTGGACGACGGTGACGCAATCAGCCTCCCTGTACCGCACACGGTCTCCCCCTGCAGGACAAAGGTAAAAATTCACTCCAAGCTTTTTCAGGGCAACTCTGTTATACTATTACAGGGAATTTTTTCCTTAACTTGCAAATCATATTTTGCAACACAGATACGGTCCTGTACTTTGGAGATTGGAGCACAAGGAAACAACAAGCACCGGTCCCGTATATCATACTCGGTCTACCCCCACTGGACAAAGGTATTTTTACGCCAAAACTTTTTTTAGCGCAATCATGTAACAACCACATGGAACAAATTCCCAAATTTCCATGCATAATTTTCATACAGATACGGCCCTATACCCCCAAGACTGAAGCAGAGGAGATACCACCCTGTTTTCCTTGAGACCTAAAACAGAGGAGGTAATTTCATCTTTCTGTTAAAAGCCCAATTATGTTCTGTCCAACACACAATCCTTGGATATACAATATAAATATATAATTCCAGGGACAGTTACCACTTTCATCAGGGACTCCGAATGAGGAAACCAGTTACTCTGGACCATGTGAGTACCCCTGAGAACTCTAAGTGGTTAAGAATTTATATATGTCATTTATATATGTCATGGATATTTATGAAACAGCAATTTGGTCTTTCCAGTGCCTGCATCACTGCTACTCCTTTCCTTTATGGGGATCTTGTGACTATCTTGGGAAAAAGAGGGGCAGGTTCCACTAACAACGACCGAGAAACTGTATATACAAAAAACAAAATGTAAGCTATTTATTCAACCTAGATTACACAAACTAAGTATTTAGTGCATAATGACACTTACAATGTCTAAATATCATTCTAGATATGGTGATACCTTGAAAAAGGCATAGCCGCTTTAGGCAAGCCGAAACGCGTGGGGAATTGAGACGCTCCCTGCAATATCCAATACCGACGGATGGCAGGATTTTTGTGTTTCTAAAGTCACCAAATACTCACAGTGTCACTTCTTTACCTTCTTGCACTATCACGGATGGGTCTCTCACCCACCCTGCACTATATAATTTATGAAGCAAACATGTTGTAATTCATGTATCTTTTACGATAAAATCCAAAAACGCTTTTATGCTGATACTTTTTCTTTATTGCCTTAAAGTCCCACTTACTGGCCTGAGGAACCAAATACTTCTTTGTATACATACCAGGGATGTTGGCGCAACTACTCTTAGGAATCATCTACCTACATTAACAATCTTTCAAAAGGTTTTCTAGAGCTCTAAACTACCAAATCGACTCCCAATACTAACAGCACCAAAGTTAGGCTTCCTCTACGGACGTTAGAGATCCTCATCCCTCATTTGTCCCTTACCCTCTTTAGGTCAGCAGACATCTTGTGGATCGACCAGCTTTATGCTGGCAGAGATCTAATACCCTACAAAACCCTCTCCCTGAAACATCACCTTCCAGCTAAGGCCCTCTTCTCCTACACCCAAATCTCGTCCTTCCTGCTCAAACACCCTCCCCCTGACATAAAACTAGACTCTCAAGCTTGGAACCACATGACCACCCCAAATTCACGTAATAAAGGCATTACCCTCTTTTACTCTATCCTACACCAAAAAACCCAGTTGTCCAAGACCCCCCTGATGATTGCTTGGGAGTCGGACCTCGCCAGGGAATTTTCTTTACACCAGTGGGCCTGTGCACTAAAGTCGGCATACGCCTCATCCCACTGTATTAACCACTGGGAAACCTACCAGAAACTACTGACCAGATGGTACAGGACCCCCCAATTACTGGCCCGGTTCTATTCGTCTCTATCGCCCTGCTGCTGGAGGGACTGTGGACAACTGGGTTCTATTTTCCACATTTTTTGGACTTGTAAGTCACTCACCAGTTACTGGCACAAAATTTTTTCTATTTTATCACAAATCACGGGCACTAACACAAACCCGGACTCTGCTCTTGCCCTGTTGCTCTTGGGGATTGACGCTTTTCCACCAGCACAACGCACGTTAGTCTCCCACATTCTACTAGCCTCCACGCTGGCCATTGCTAGACACTGGCGCACCTCCTCACCCCCCAATCCGTCCGAAGTGATCTCACAGGTACAGCTCAACTACCAATACGAAAGGCTCCTGGCTCTGAGAACTCCATCCTACGAAACCTTTGAAGGGAATTGGGACCCGTGGCGTAGGTGGTGCGAGGGCCGCGGCCCTCTTGTTGCCTCCACTGCGGTCCTCCCTACTCCATCTCACTCCCTCCCCACCCATGCCCTCTCCCCCCTCCCAGAACGGATAATTCCTGTCTTGACTCCTGTTGTTAGTTTGTTCACTTTTCACTACTGTTTGTATGGAAATGTTGCTTAAGTCATAATACACAGTAAAGCTTTATGGATATGCTCTTCTACATGTTACATATCTCCCAACATCGGCTCGGCGGCTGCGCCCGCGAGCGTGTTTTTTGTTTCTTTGTTTTGATGTTTGAAAATAAAATATGGCCTGTTAGTGTGCCCTGAGGACCGGAGTTGAGAAACACTGGTATAGATAATATAACAAATGCTCTGGCCCTGGGTTATGTAGCCTAGACAGGAGGTAGGTGATAACCCCAAGGGTAAATATATAAGCTCCTCTTCCAGCATTTATTAATTTAAGCCAGTAGATAAGCTTGGACTGGGGAGTGGTAGCGTGACAATAGATTTTCTTATTTCTACTATATTGATATTTTATATGGCAATTTGGAAGTTCCAGCAGCTTTTCTATGGCTTGCACTGGTTGACAATTGAATAATCCCTTTAATTTAAGGGCCTTAATGAATGGGGTATTTATACTGTCTCTAATGCAGTTATAAATCTTATGTTCACAGTATGAGGTAAAAGCCCCTGTTCCCTCCATGTGCTTTAGAAATATCTGCAAGCAAGTGGCTAAAATGCATGAGGCAATTTATGATCTGTTGCCTGAGGAACAAACACAGGTACATCTACCTCTAGTTTATCTTTTTTGTAATATTGCTGTGCTCTGTGTTATTTTATATGTGTTGCCAATGTCCTTGCTACAGGCCCCAGCATTATAGAAGAGCTGTACTAAAACATAATCTCCTCATTCTAATAATACCAGATCCTTATCTATAAATGATAAATTCACCTTTTTAAAAATAATAATAAGCACTAATCTTTTTCCAGGAAACAATGTGCATTTATTATTTTTTTTTTTTTTTTACTTTGAGCCCCCCCACAATCCGCTTGGGAGGAGGCGGAGTGCCAGGGCCACTGCAGTTGTAACATGTTACACCCTGAATATGGATGTAACATGTGATGTGTTACAAAAGGTGAACTTATAATTTAAAATGAAAATACTGAAAGCAGAGCTATTTTATTTATTATTCCAGGAAACATTTTAGCTCCGAAACCATCAAGTGTCAGTCTCATAAGCAAATGATGGAGAATGGATCACAGTATCTGCTAAACGAGGCTTAGGGGTTTATGTTATACTAGTCAGTTAATCCAGAGCTCTGTCTAAACTTTATTCATTCCATTCAACATTGATTTGATCTGTCTCTAGCATTTAGTCATGTTATTAGCATAGGACTGAACCCAGGCCACCAATGTCTGTAAGAAGAATAGACCGCTTTACACAAACCCCGATCTTGGTAAAAAGCTGATGACGTGGCTTTTTACCCATGTGATTGGCTTTGTCCAATCACAGCCGATCACATGTAAACACGGAAGTGTCGGTAATCGGCTCACCTCATCTCACACTGACAGAATGTGATGTGAGGAAAGCCAATCAGCGGAATCTCCTCGCAGGGGAGACCTGTACAGGTATTCAGGGCAAGCCCCAACAGTGCCCATCAGTGATACCAATTTGTTCCCATCAGTGATGCCAGCCAGTGCTGCCTTTCAGTGCTGCATATTAGTGCTCATCATTGCCCATCAGTGCGGCATATCCTCGTCAGTGCCCTTCACTATGTAAACTTGCATTTCCAGGTCTGGGGTGCGTATGTGCAACCGCCAGCAACCCACTTCCGCTGTGATTAGACACGGCGGGAGCTAATCTACAGGTACCACGAACTCTATGTCCGCCAGCACCCGCTGATTATTAGGCAAAGAGCCAGAATGGCGATCTGCCTATGTAAATAAGGCAGGTTGCCATTCTGTCAGTAAGTAAGGCATTGATCCTGTGTTCTTGCAGAGCAGGAACATGGATCATTGCCTTCCCATGGTTCAAGCACCTCCCCCGCAGTGAGAAAGCACAGGCTAGGCACACAGTTAACCCTTTGATCGCCCCTGATAACCCCTTCCCAGCCAGTGTCTGTACATTGACAGTGCATATTTTTAGCACGAATTACTGTATAAGTATCACTGGTCCCCAAAAAGAGTCAGTTAGTGTCTGATTTGTCTGCCGCATTATCACAGTCTTATAAGTCTATAGTCTAAGTTCTATAAGTCGCTGATCACCGCCATTACTAGTAAAAAATAAATTAAAATTTCATAAATATATCCCGTAGTTTGTAAACACTATAACTTTTTGCAAACCAATCAATATACGCTTTGTGTGATTTTTTTGTACCAAAAATATGTAGCAGAATACATATTGGCCTAAATTTATAAAGAAATTAAAATTTTTGTTTATTGAATATGTTTTATAGCAGAAAGTAAATGATGTTTTTTTTTTTCAAAAATTGTTGGTCTTTTTTGTTTATAGCGCAAAACAATAAAAACCACAGAGGCAATCAAATGCCACCAAAAGAAAGCTCTATGACCTAGCATGCATTTAAAACGCCTCCCATACCGCCACAGGAGAGGCAGTCCCCCCATTATCAGTAAAAAACTGGGCCCAGCAGGCATCCAACGATGCCTCAGGTAACAGGGTTAGCCAAATAGGGTTGAGACGCCAAGCCGGTGGCGGCCTGTCCAGGTCGAGCCTGACCACCGCCCAGTAGGGGCTGTGGTCCGACAGCGACCCAGGGGAAAATCCAACCGTCGCCAACCTCAGGGTCAGGACCCGGGAAAGCAAAATAAGGTCTATGTGGTACATGGTATGGTGCGTCGGGGAATAACAGGAGTACGCCCTCTGCTGAGGAAATTTAGTCCGCCAGGAGTCCACCAGGCCCGCCGCCTCGAGCAACCGGGCGAATCTAGTGCTGGTCGCCTGTGACGGAGCCTGGGGGAGAGGCTGCAGCCTGTCAAGGGAAGGGTCAAGGACATTATTGAAATCACCCAAACAAATGCTGGTATACTTGGGAATTGGGACATATACGATAGGCCTGCTGCTATCACTGTCATGGAGAAAGGGGGAGGAACATAAAAGGCCAAAATTAAAAACAGTTCCCCAAAAATCAGTACCTGTAAGAATATAAACCTGCCCTGTGGATCCGTCTGGGAACCTCGGAGCTGAAAATGTACCGCTTTGGCCACTAGGATCGCTACCCCCCCCTAGAGTGGGAGGTATACATGGAGTGGTAAGCCCATCCGACCCAAGGTCTCTTTAAGAAAAGGTGCATGTGGCTATCTAGGTGAGTTTCCAGGAGTACTAGTATATCCACCTGTTGTTTTTTAAGGAAGGCAAACGCTGCGGAACGTTTGAGTTTGTCTCTAAGGCCCCGGACATTCCAGGTCATCAATTTCAAGATGGCCATCTGACCGAACAGAAATGTTCAGGCTGCAACAGCTCCAGGCTCCCAAACTTCTCCACATAGCATACCCGCCCTGCAAACCGCACATCCTCCACAGCCATAATAAAAGTAACATAGATAATCATACTGCACCACCTCTGCACACATAAAAAGGAAGAACACAAAATAAAAGTAATCATAAAACATATCATGAAGAGCACTTCATGAAAAACAGTAACCCCCCACCCCACCCTGCATCAACCCCAACTCGTGCGGGCATAAAGTCCCAAAAAAACACAAACCAAGGTCCCCAGGAAATATTGTGGCTTAGTAATATGAAGGGCTCGAACATACAAAAACCTGAGTAACACAAAGGATATGTTAGGTCCGTGTAGGCAAATAGCTGGCCACATGCATATATGATGTATAGAAAAAAAAAGGGGGAAGAAAAATAAATCCTTGGGGATCCGGCACCCAAGCTGATCGGGTGCAGGGGGCGAAAAATCGCTGAAAGGCAGATCGGGCCGTGGGTGCAGCTCCAGTAGTAGAGTGGGCATCGGTGGATCCGGTACCCTCTGCCGGGTTGAAAATGGGTTAAGTCTCCTCACTGATGTGGGTAGGAAGTCATGGTAGGGGCAGCCGTCCAAGCCAGGCGGTAAAGTATCCCCCCCCCTCCATACCCCATGCGGCAGTCTCTCGTACAGGTCGCCTGTCCGGATGTCCTTGCATAGGGGGGGGGGAGATGAGAGGAGGGTCGCCAGGAGAGGGCAGCCAGCTGCATGAGGCAGTGGGGGGAAGGAGGACTAATAAGGGTGTGGGAATAAGCCATAACAGTGGTAGGGGAAGAAAGGTGGCCACCGACCTCTATCCACTGGTGTCAAGGTGCTCCAACCAGGAAATGACTGCCTCAGGATCGTCAAAAAAGTGGACGCGGTCCTCACCTTCCACCTGGAGACGAGCAGGATACATCATGGCGTATTTGATGTGCTTGACCCGAAGCCTCCGTTTAGCCTCCATGAAGCCCTTGCGTCGCTTTTGTACTTCTGGCGAGAAGTCCGGGAACACCGCCACTCTCCCATTCCCAAGCGGAATATTCCCTTTCACTCTAGCCAGGCAAAGGATGGTGTCCCTGTCACGATAATTAAGAAATTTCGCTATGAACGTACGCGGTGGGGCTCCCTGTGGCGGCGGGCGACCCGATAGGCGGTGCGCTCTTTCCACAACAAATGTTGGCGACAGCGATTTCCTGCCATAAGTCTGGATGAGTAGCTGTTCCAGATAATTAGAGGGGTCCGAGCCCTCCACTCCCTCTGGTAAGCCTATGAACCGCAAATTGCATCTGCGTATCCTGTTTTCCAGATCATCCTGCTTTTGTAGGATCTGGTGAACTTGCCGCTGGAGATGATCAGTGGAGTGTTGGAGTGGGGGTAGGGAGTCCTCCACGCTGCTGATCCTATTCTCAGCCTCGGTCACCCTGTCCTGCAGCTGCCTCATATCCTGCCTGATCAGGGAAATATCTACCTTCACTTAGTCGATCTTTGTAGTCAGGGTCGCCTGGCATGCAGATATGGCTTCCAGGACCGTTGCTGTGTCTGCGCCCGCCGCTGCTCCGATGTCCCGAGACTTCCCGGCGCCATCTTGGGAGGAGGACTCTCTGTCCTGGCGGTGGAATTTATCTAGCTTGGCGGCCGCCTCGGACGTTTTTTTGGCGGGGACATAGCAGGATGGGCTCCGGAGTGTCCTGGGGAGCAGCGGGTCTCGGTAAGAAGTCGCGGGGAGACAGGATAGATGGTACAGGATACGATTCCGGCAGAGCTTTAGCTACTCACCTCCTATCGCATGCCGTGCCAGGCCACGCCCCCAATAAATAATAAGTAAATGCTCGTGGTGCTCAGCAATTTCAAAACAAAGCAGATGATCCTCCTCACACAGGAAATGCACAGCACCAAGGGACAGAAATCACAGTGTAACTCACAGCAATTGCTGATCCTTCCAGTAATAACACAAAGATCACCAGATACCCAATGCCTAAATAAGTATGCATGATCTATGTAGAAGACAATAATATAGTGTGCCCATGAAGATTGAAATAGCTACTGCTATATTCGGTGGGCACTAGATGGACATCTAATGGTGATGACAAGGATGGTGGTTACCTGTGCTGTTGCCTTAATGACTGCCGAGATAATTCCGCGCTGCCATGCCATAATACCAACATAATGCAGCGCTGCATACCGGTGGTGGAACGCACGCCGTCCATACCCAGAACAACCGTGCGTTCCACCAAGATGACATCACTTCTGCCCGTCCGGATATCCGGGCGGTGGAACGCAGCCGCCGGAACCGGAAGTGACAAGCGGAACGTCACCCCGATGCCCTGTGTGATAGGACATCAGAACTAGTGACAAAAGCCTCCCTAGTCTCATAATACCCGCCGTACTTTGCAGTCCCATGGTGCATCCATGTACATTCAGCATCCCAACACTCCCCATTTTTACCATATTCCCAAGATTCATAAAGATGAGAAAAATCCCCCTGGAAGACCCATCATAGCAGGCATCGATGGCCTAACAAGTAACTTGGGAAGTTATATTGCTTCCTTTTTACAGGATCTAGTTACGGCATTGCCATCGTATGTCAGGGACTCAGGGCATATGCTTGAAATCTTGGCACCTGTACAATGGTTGCAATGGTATAAATGGGTTTCTTTGGATGTCTCATCCCTATATACGTCCATTAAACATGAATTTGGACTTGCAGCAGTAGATTACTATTTAAAATCTAGTAACCTGCATCCTCTCCAAACAAAGTTTTTGGTTGATTCAATAAGTTATACGCTGAATCACAATTACTTTGTTTACCTGGATGAGTATTTATAGGCAGACCAGGGGCACTGCTATGGGCGCTCGGTTTGCTCCCAGTTATGCTAACCTCTTTATGGGGTACTGGGAGGACCGTTGCATATGGATAACAACCCATACAGAGTCCACCTGGCACTTTATGCTAGATACATTGATTATATACTGATCATCTGGGACGGTACAGCTGAGTTTCATGGATTTATTTTACATTGTAGTGATAATCCCTTCGAGATATCCTTCACTCATGTGATGGATGATAACCATCTAGTCTTCCTTGATCTGGAATTGCGAGCTGCTCAGGATGGGGGTATTAATACTAAGACTCATTTTAAACCTAGCGGGGGTAACTCCTACCTCCACGCGAAGAGTAGCCATCATCCTAGGTGGATCAGAAACGTACCCTATGGCCAATTCTGCAGACTAGAGAGGACCTGCACTAGAGTTGCAGATTATGAAGAACAGGGCCAGGTCTTGAGGAATAGATTTCTGGAAAAGGATATAAAGCAAGCCTTATTGACAAAGCCTACACCAAATATTGGCAGCTATATGTGACGGATGTTGACTCTGATGAGGGTTTCCAGGTTAAGAGTACATGCCAGGGGGCTAAGCCCATGAAACAGCTTAGTAGGCTATCTGAAACTAGGATTACAAGATTTAGCACCATGTATAATAATAAGGCATTTGATATACAGCGCACATTGAAGCGCAACTGGAAAATCCTAAAACAGGATCCAGTTTTGGGAACTCTTCTACCTTCGGTTCCTGAGGTTGTCTTCAGAAAACCTAGGGACCTTAGGAGTCAAATTTCCCACAGTAAGGTTAGGAAAGCTAAAGTTCGAAATGGTGGACCTTTGAGCAATCCTTGGTTCACCATTTTGACCAAAAAGGCAATTTCAGGTGTGGAGTAAGAAACTGTGGTACCTGCTCGTATATGTGGCACAGGAAGAGCGAAGTCTTTGGCTCGGATGGCTGCAGCAGGAAAATAAAACAATTTATCAATTGTGGCACCAATTATGTGGTTTAGGGTATTGTTTGTCCCTGCGGCCTACTATACGTGAGTTGTACCATACGACCCCTCAGGGTAAGGTTTGGAGAACATAAATGTATTATCCTGAATAGGAAAACCAGGACAGGAACAAAAGATCGTAATAGTTACTCCATACCCCACCATTTTGAGCAGTACCACAATGGGGACCCGACGGGCCTGAGAGTTTATGGCATTGAATTAATAGCCAAGGACCCAGATGAAGGAGCCAGATTTCAAAAACTATGTAGGAGAGAATCGTATTGGATCTTCACCCTAGGGTCCATGACCCCTGGAGGCCTGAATGAAGATCTCGAGATCCAGGGTGTGCTATAACATCTTGTAGTACTTCTATCTCTTCCTTTGATTCTGATCTTAGTTTCGGTCCTGTTCAAATTCAGTAAAATTTGCCTGCTCCCCGCCAGAATCTTTTCTCCATAAGGTTCCCCATCCTTTACTTTTTTTCCCAGCAGTATGACATTTATCCTAGCATTTTTTGTATCATTCTCATCTGAACTCTGTATTTTCACAATAGGTTTAAATATTTTTATTGGTTCTTTTTGAGTGGTAATTTTGTTGAGCCCTCATATACCGTTCACCATGTACAATTGAGTCATTTTTATTATTCATATGCAATTTTTGATTTTAGGATTTGAAGGGATATAGTGCGCCAAGTCAGCGTGTTGAATTATATCTATTGTATCAAGTACATATATCCAAGTCTATACACCTTTTATTCCCAACCATGGTTTTGATATTGAGAGTTTTAGATATTTATATATTAATATATATTTTTAGAGTATTACTATTATTATTTTCATCACTCTCAATATAAGATTTTATCATTTATTAATTACAGTATATGTTTTTAATATTTGTATATTTTTAAAATATGAATGTACATTTGGGTCATGATATTATATTCATTGTATTGGACCAATTAGGGATTTTAGAATAATTATGACAATATTTTTTACTTATATCTGTACATTTCTCTGTCGCTGTATGGTATTTTATTGTAATGGTTTTTATTTATATGCATGTATACTATTGCCGGATTCTCTGATCAAAGCGAGGTATCTATCCTCCTTACACGGGTGTCTTTGGATGCACCATGGGACTGCAAAGTACAGCGGGTATTATGAGACTAGGGAGGCTTTTGTCACTAGTTCTGATGTCCTATCACACAGGGCATCGGGATGACGTTCTGCTGGCGCCTCCCCTGGACGCTTGTCACTTCTGGTTTCGGCGGCTGCGTTCCACCGCCGCAAGTGATGTCATCTTGGTGGAACGCACGGTTGTTCCGGGTATGGACGGCGTACGTTCCACCACCGGTATGCAGCACTGCATTATGTTGGTATTATGGCATGGCAGCGCGGAATCCTCTCGGCAGTCATTAAGGCAACAGCACAGGTAACCACCATCCTTGCCATCACCATTAGATGTCCATCTAGTGTCCACCGAATATAGCAGTAGCTATTTCAATCTTCATGGGCACACTATATTATTGTCTTCTACATAGATCATGCATACTTATTTAGGCATTGGGTATCTGGTGATCTTTGTGTTATTACTGGAAGAATCAGCAATTGCTGTGAGTTACACTGTGATTTCTGTCCTTGGTGCTGTGCATTTCCTGTGTGAGGAGGATCATCTGCTTAGTTTTGAAATTGCTGAGCACCTCGAGCATTTACTTATTATTTATTATTTATTATCATTTATTTGCTATGAAGGTCATGTGCAAATGGTCATCATTGTATAAGCTCATATAGATCTGTAGAGTGTTGTACTAATAGAAGTCTATGTTATGGTTTGGGTAATTAGCTGTGTAGCCATGCCCACAAGGGCGGTATCTCCTCCCACAACTTTGAGGGTCACGTGAAGGCCTTGTCCACTGTATTTAAACCATGGACTTAGTCAAGGCCTTCAGGCTCTGAGGAAGAGGCACGGCCTCGAAACGCGTCAGCCCTTCGTCTTCACGAGACATTGGACCTTTAACAAGGATGCTGCTCTATGGAATTGATATGCTGGATTATTTTGCATGTTTGTGAGTAGCTGATTTTAAACGTATGTTATTAAAAGCCCGCTGAGTATAATGTGATAGGCTGGTGCGCCCTTTTCTTTGTTTTTATTTGCAGTAAAATTATTTTCTCTGAGTGCTCTGACAGTCGCCGCCCTAGCCCCTCTGGTTCTTGAATCTGGGGGTTATTGCCTTCCGGTACTGCTTGCTACAAACTGAGGAACAGTGATATCTGGATCAGTATAATGGCTGAGGGATGGCCCCCCTAGAGGTGTGTCTAAGTATAGATTTTTTTTTTATTAACCTTTCAAACTGCTTAGCTTGCTCCTGCAGAGGGCGCCATTACCCACTAGTGAAGGCTGAGGACTCAGAGAAAATAATTTTACAATAAGTTCTTACAAAAATTCTGTTTTTTTTCTCCCATTTTTTTTGCTGTAAGATCTACAATCAACTGCCGGACTGAGAGATAGGCTGGATATCTAGATCCAGTAGCCACCCAAGTCTGGCTAGCGAGCGCCTGCAGACCACAGCTCTGTGCTAGGTTGGCCGCGACATAGCCCTACTGGACGGGGGCTGGCCTGCGAGTTAAACTCCTCGCTAGGTCGCATACGGCGGGGTCTTAGCCTGAGTCACAGCGTTCCTGGTCGACAGCCCCCCATTTCGATGCCGTCTGGGGAGGTTCTGTCTGGAGTGGTGCTCGTCTGGTTCCTGGTATGGTGAGTAGCTGTCCCCCCTCTCCCACTGGAGGGGTTTGGGGTGTATAATCTGACCTGTGGGTTTCACTCAGACCCCCCCCCCCCCTGGTTGTTGGTGGTCCGTGTGGTCATCCGGTTCCCTCTGCCGCACGCCAGGTGGAGTTGGCCGTTGGCCGGCAGGCTAGCAAAAAGTGGCCCCCGTCTTCCCCTGCCTCATCTGTCTCATCAGATTCTGAATCTGACTCGGCCGCCACGGACGTAGCCCACCTTGTGGGGTCTGAAGCCACGCTTCCTGATTTATCAGATAGTGAGGACGATTTCTCCACACCTGTAGCTGTGCACAAGAAGGCGCTAGTTGACGCACTGATTGCATCTGTGCGGGAAACTTTAAATAAGGAGGAACTGAGGCTGTGGCTGAGGTGCCACTTCCCTTTGGCACCCACAAGTTGTCACGCATGGCAAAAGTGTTTCCTTATCCCTCCTATTTTGACAGGTTTGTCTCTAAAGAGTGGGAGCGTCCGAAACGTCCCTTTTTGGTTCCTAAACGCTTTACGGTGAGGTATCCCTTTGTGGAATCTCTCCTCAAGAAGTGGACTTCTCCACCAGTGGTGGACCCCCCTGTTTACAGGTTGA
Source organism: Pelophylax lessonae (assembly GCF_965119305.1). Lineage (NCBI taxonomy): Eukaryota > Metazoa > Chordata > Amphibia > Anura > Ranidae > Pelophylax > Pelophylax lessonae. The sequence continues at coordinate 579,136,159 of NC_138770.1, read as the reverse complement.
ACAAGGCAACCATGATTCCAGTAGAGGAACCTCTGGCTTTAAAAGATCTGGCTGACAGGAAGGCAAAGTCTGTGGCCCGCAAAATGTTCACTGTTGCTGGTTCGGCACTTAGGCCAGTACTGACCATTGCCCTGGTGTCGCAATCTCTGACCAAGTGGGCTAAACTTTTGCGCTGTGACCTAGAGGGTTAGCAGATTCCCCCTGCCTTTGCAGAATTGGTGGACTAGCTGGTCCAGGGGCTGCAGTTTGTCTGTGATGCCTCTTTGGACACAGCTCCTCTGATTTCTAGGCTGTCTGTTTCGGCGGTAGTGCTTAGGCATGTCATTTTGGCTTAAAGTCTTGGTCTGCGGACCAGACTTCTCAAAAAGCTCTGACTTATTTACTCTTTCAGGGCAATCGTTTGGGGCTACCCTGGATGACACCGTTAAGAGTCTCAAAGGGGGGAAGAGTAGTTTTCTTCCATAGTCTAAGAAGGAAATAGACCCTCAGGGCCCACTGACAAGGATTCCTCGGGAGGTTCTAATCTGCCCTGGTTTGGCAAGCCGAGAGCGGGATTCTCTAGATCCACGGACAAGGCTCCTTCAGCATGAGGTGGGGGGGGACGTCTTTGCTGGTTTACCAGCCCGTGGACCTCCTTGGTAAACAACAAGTGGATCTACGAAGTGATACTTTCCGGTTACAACATAGAATTTAATTCTTGTCCTCCAGAAATGTTCTTCCCTTCCAATGTGTGTCTGTCTCTCTTTAGGGCAGTGCAAAATCTGTTGCTTCAGGGTGTGATTATCCCGGTTCCGGTATCAGAACGGTTTCAGGGTTTTTATTCAAACATGTTCAAGGTCCTAAAGAAGGAAGGCAAGGTACGTCGGATTCTGGACCTCAAGGCCCTGAGTTGCTTTGTGCGGGGACAAAAGTTCAGAATGTAATCTATTCGCACAGTGTTGGCATCCCTTCCTCAGAGGGAGTTTCTTGCTTCTATCTACATCAAGGGTGCTTACCTGCACATTCCAATATGTGCCAAACACCATCACTTTCTCCAATTGCTGTGGGAGAAGAGCATTATCACTTTGTGGCGTTACCCTTTGATCTCGCCTCCGCTCCTCGGGTCTTAACAAAAGTGTTGGCCCCCGGTTCTGGCATTGCTACTTTAGCGGGGGATTTGGGTACTGGGCTACCTGAATACAGTCCTCTGCTGTCCTGATGGATGACGTGGAGATAACTGTACAAACCCTGAAAGAGTTCAGTTGGCTTCTAAACTACCAGACGTCTGCTCTGATTCCAACCAGAAAATCGGGTTATCTGGGTCTGACTCTGGGTTCAGCCCTAGCCAGTGTTCCTTCCTCTGGACAAGCTCCAGAAATTGCATGCTGCGATTCACCTACTGCTGTCCAGCAGGTGGTCCTCCCTCCGGACTTACATGGGGGTGCTGGTCCTGATGGTATATACCTTTTGAAGCGGTTCCATTTGCACAGTTCCATATCAAGTCCCTTTAGAGGGAGATCCTGGTGAAATGGGACAAATGTCCAAAGGTCTCTGGACAATCAGATTCGACTGAGCCGGGAAACCAAGGGGTCCCTGGTCTGGTGACTTCACTCTCAGGCTCTTTGGCAGGGCAAATGCTTTCTCCTCTTGTATTGGACAGTGGTCACCATGAATGCCAGTCTGTCCGGGTGGGGAGGTGTGCTGGGACTGAGCTTTACTCAGGGTTGGACGCTGGAAGAGTCCAGACTAGCTATCAATGTCTTGGAACTTCGGGCAATCAGGCTGTGCCTAGATCACTGGATGGATCGACTCAGGGGGCTCCCGGTACAGTTCCAGTCAGGCAATGCTGGATTTTGACCTTCTTTCAACGAGTTGTCAAGCAGAAATGAGCCTTAAGTGCCATCAAAGGACAGGTGTCAGCCTTGTCGGTCTTCTCTCAGTGACCCCTTGCCACGCACTCCCTGGTGCATACTTTTATGCAAGGAGTTCAACATCTGACTCCACCGGTGCGGTCTCCTCTACTGCCATGGAATCTGAACTTGGCGCATTCAGTTCTCCAGATGCCTCCCTTTGAGAATATTCGGGAGATTCCTCTGCTTACGGTGTCCCAGAAGGTCCCTCCAAAGGGAGATCCTGGTGAAATGGGACAAGTGTTTGAGGTCTCTGGACAATCAGATTCGACTGAGCCGGGAAACCACAGGGTCCCTGGTCTGGTGGCTTCGCTCTCCGGCTCTTCGCCAGGGCAAATCCTTTCTCCCCATGTATTGGACAGTGGTCACCATGGATGCCAGTTTGGTCCGGGTGGGGAGGAGCCCTGGGACTGAGCTCTGCTCATGTTTGGACGCTGGAAGAGTCCAGACTAGCTATCAATGTCTTTGAACGATCAGGCTGTGCCTGGATCACTGGATGGATCAACTCTGGGGGGCACCCTGTAAAGTTCCAGTCGGAAAATGCCACTGCAGTGGCCTATGTCAACCACCAGGGCGGAAGTAGTCGGCATCCTCTGGTGGGCAGAACGCAGAAGAAGTTCCGGCCCTCTCCGCCGTACACATTCCAGGAGGGGAAAACTGGCAGGCAGACTATCTAAGTCGGCAGGACCAAGGGGAGTGGTCCCTTCACCCGGATGTGTTTCATCAGATATGTCTCCGGTGGGGCAACCCCGAGGAGGATCTGTTGCAGTTCTGGCTCAATAGAAAGGTAACCAGGTTTGTGGCAAGGTCACGGAATCCTCTGACGGACGCCACAGACGCTTTGGTGGGCCCAGTATCGCCCAGTCTATGCCTTTCCTCCTCTCACTCTTCTGCCGCGGCTTTTGCGCAGATTCGAGGCCGAAGGGATTCCAGTTATTCTGGTGGCCCTGTACTTGCCTCGCCTCCCAAGAGCCAATTTTCCATCCTGCTTTACAGTCGCTGGCTTTGATCGCCTAGCTGTTGAAAGCCAGGTGCTGAAAGATAGAGGTTTTCCTGGGTTGATGATTCGGACAAGGCTAGGAAGTCTACCTCTAGGAAGTTCTACCATCGTACGTGGAAAGCGTAGTGTAGTATGAGTCGATCAGGGTTCACCCTCATTCTTTTTCGGTGCCTCGGATTTTGATCTTCCTTTCAGTATCATCAAGGGGCAGGTTTTGGCCTTGGCGGTACTCTTTCAGCGACTCCTGGCCACGCACTTCCAGGTGCATACTTTTATTCAAGGTGTTCGAAATCTGACTCCACCAGTGTGGTCTCCTCTACTGCCGTGGAATCTGAACTTGGTGCTTTCAGTTCTCCAGTTGCTTCCCTTTGAGAATATTCAGAAGATTGCTCTGCTTACACTGTCCCAGAAGGTGGCCTTTTTGCTGTCTGGGTGTCGGAACTTGCAACGTTTTCTTGTCGTGGTCCACAAAGATGAGGTGGTTCTTCGCCCATGTCTGTCATTCATTCCTGAGGTAGTCTCTAATTTCTATTTGAATGAAGACATTTGTGATCACGGACGGCCCAGAAAAAAGGCTGTCCGCTTCTTCTGTGACCATTTCCAGATGGATCAGACAGACGGTGACTCGGGCATATTCTATCATGGGTCAGGTTCCTCCCTTCCCTGTAACGGCGCGCTCTACTCAGGCGCTTAGTGCTTCTTGGGCCTTCCGTCATCAGGCGTCAGTGGTGCAGGTTTGCAAGATGGCCACTTGGTCGTCAGTGCACACTTTCACTAAATTCTACAAAGTGGATGTGTTGGCATCTGTGGATGCTTACTTTGGCTGCAATGTTTTGCATGCTGCTGTTTAGAGGGTCTGTTCCCTCTTTGGGGGGGGGGTGTTCAGGTTGGGCTCCAGTTGTTTTTTGTTGAGCTCTTATTATTTACCTTGTTGGCTATTGTGTTTAGCCTTGGCATTTTTTGTTGTCCCACCCCTCATGTTTGGCACTGCTTGGGGACGTCCCCGTGGTTCTGAATAATGGAGATCTGTGTCCGTCAATGAACTCGGAGAAATGGATTTTACGGTAAATACAAAAATCCCATTTTCTCTTTCGTTCATCGATGGACACATCGCTCCATCAATCATAACTACTGGGTTATATTGCCTCCTCCAGGAGTAGGACTAGGCAGAACAAAAAACACATGGCTACGCCCATGGGCCTCAGGTATATTATCCCCTCTCTGCTCTAGGTAATCAGTTTTAATCTGTCTAGTCAGGAGTAAGGACCTAGGCTCCCTGCTGGGATCTTTGGTCCTAGCATTTTTTTCTCCTCTCTTGCATTTTTTTAGTTTTTTCTCTCGGGAGATCTACCATCAACTGCCGGGCTGGGCGTCAGGCTGGATAATTTAGATCAAGTGGTCAGCCCAGCCAGCGAGCACGTGCAGACCGCAGCCTTGCGGACAGAGGCTGGCCTGCGAGTTAAACGTCTCGCAGGGTCACATACGACCGGGCTGGGTCTAAGTCGCGGCGGTCCCTTGCCTGAAAGCTCCCCTACTTCGGTGGCGAGGATTCTGTCTGAAGCGTTACCCGCACCATGGAAGGGTAAGTACAGTGGGGGGGGGGGCGGGGTCCCAGGGCAGAGGATGCAGCAGAGACCTCTGGGGCCTCCCCCGCTATCCCCATTCTGTAACAATCCTGGGATAGTGTGTCAATGTAAAGTTGTGAGTGTACAGCTTGAATAGCAGTGTACATTTGCTGTCCCCTCAAAATAACTTAACACACAGCCAATAATATGTAAACCGCTGGCAACAAAAGTGAGTACACCCCTAAGTGAAAATGTTCTAATTGGGCCCAATTAGCCATTTTACCTCCCCGGTGTCATGTGACTCATTAGGGTTACAAGGTCTCAGGTGTGAATGGGGAGCAGGTGTGTTAAATTTGGTGTTATCGTTCTTACTCTCTCATACTGGTCACTGGAAGTTCAACATGGCACCTCATGGCAAAGAACTCTGTGGAGCTGAGAAAAAGAATTGTTGCTCTACATAAAGATGGCCCAGGCTATAAGAAGATTGCCAAGACCCTGAAACTGAGCTGCAGCCCGGTGGCCAAGACCATACAGCGGTTTAACAGGACAGGTTCCACTCAGAACACGAATCGCCATGGTCGACCAAAGAAGTTAAGTGCACGTGCTCAGCGTCGTATCCAGAGGTTGTCTTTGGTAAATAGACAAATGAGTGCTGCCAGCATTGCTGCAGAGGTTGAAGGGGTGGGGGGTCAGCCTGTCAGTGCTCAAACCAAATGCTGCACACTGTATCAAATTGGTCTCCCTGCCTGTCGTCCCAGAAAGAAGCGTCTTCTAAAGATGATGCACAAGAAAGCCAGCAAACCGTTTGCTGAAGACAAGCAGACTAAGGACGTAGATTACTGGACCATTTCCTGTCGGCTGATGAGACCAACATAAACTTATTTGATTCAGATCGTGTCAAGTGTGTGTGGCGGCAACCAGGTGAGGAGCACAAAGACAAATGTGTCTTGCCTACAGTCGAGCATGCTGCCGGCACTAGGGAGCTAAAGTTCATTGAGGGAACCATGAATGCCAACATGTACGGTGACATACTGAAGCAGAGCATGATCCCCTCCCTTCAGAGACAGGACAGCAGGGCAGTATTCCAACATGATAACGACCCCAAGCACACCTCCAAGATGACCATTGCCTTGCTAAAGAAGCTGAGGGTAAAGGGGATGGAATGGCCAAGCATGTCTCCAGACCTAAATCCTATTGAGCATCTGTGGGGCATCCTCAAACGGAAGGTGGAGGAGCACAAGGTCTCTAACATCCACCAGCTCCGTGATGTCATCATGGAGAAGTGGAAGAAGACTCCAGTGGCAACCTGTAAAGCTCTGGTGAACTCCATGCCCAAGAGGATTAAGGCAGTGCTGAAAAACAATGGTGGCCACATAAAATATTGACGCTTTGGGCCCAATTTGGACATTTACACTTAGGGGTGTACTCACTTTTGTTTCCAGCAGTTTAGACAATAATGGCTGTGTATTGAGTTATTTTGAGGGGACAGCAAATTTACACTGTTATACAAGCTGTACACTCACTACTTTACATTGTAGCAAAGTGTAATTTCTTCAGTGTTGTCACATGAAATGATATAATAAAATATTTAAAAAATGTGAGGGGTGTACTCATTTTTGTGAGATACTGTATGAACAGGGATGGTGTCCATGGTGATGCTGGGTCCAAAGTCTAGGCGCTCCTCCGATCAGTAGGGTGAGTCCTTGAGGGGTCCCTGTTATCTCTCTCACTGCTGATAGGTACCCTGAGCCTTGGGGGGATCCTTTAGTGGTGCCAAAAGATCGTTTCTCTATCATTCATCGACAGACGCAGCTCCTTATCTTCATGACTCATAGGGTTATGCTGCTCCTTCTTGGAATAGGCACTAAGCAGGAAAAAAACGTTACCACGCCTGTGGGGGCTGTTCCTGCAGACATAACGCCACACACCCTGCTATCATCAAACAGTTTGTTCTGCCTAGTGTTAGGAATAGGACCTAGCTCCCTGCTAGGACTTTGGTCTTAGCTGTAACAGGGAAATTTGTGATTTTTAATTTTTTTTTTTAACTAGTTAGTTTTGGAGGAAAAAGATCCAGAGGAACTAAAAGCAACAGCCAGCTGCAGTTTCGCACTGGATAATCTAGATCCTTAAGGTCTCCCAGCCTGGCCAGCGAGCGTGAGCAGGTTATAGTCCAGAACTAGGCCTCGCCACGACAGTGCCCCGATGGATGGGTAGGAGCCTGCAAGTGGACAGTCTCGCTGGGACGCATTAACCTGGAATGCCCTGAGTCACAGCTTCCCCTTGGCTGACAGCACCCCCACCCCGGGTGGGAGGTGATCTGTTTCGGAGTGGCACCCACCTGGTACCGTGGTATGGTGAGTAAGATTGGCACTCATCCTCGATCCTTTTCTGTGGCTCGGATCTTAACCTTTCTTCAACAGGGCCATTGACTAGAAGTTGGCCTTGAGTACCATCAAGAGCCAGGTGTTTGCCCTGGCAATCTTCTTTCAGTGACCCCTAGCCACGCACTCTTTCATCGTACCTTCATTCAGGGGGTTTGACATGTGGCTCCCTGTACGGTCTCTTTTGCCACCATGGGATTTAAATTTAGCACTTTCAGTTCTCCAGAAACCTCCATTTGAGAATATTTGGGAGATTCCCTTGCCTACGTTGTCCCAGTAGGTAACATTTTTGGTGGCTATTACCTCGGCGCGCAGGGTATTGGAATTGGCGGCATTATCCTGTCGCAGTCCCTATTTAGTGGTCTATAGGGATAAAGTGGCTCTTCATCCCTGTCCATCATTCCTGCCCAAAGTTTTCCCTGACTTCCATCCCAAGGAATTTGCTTTGCATACCTTGGATGTGGCTCATGCAATTTGGGTGTATCTGGCAATTACTGAGTCCTTTCAGAGGTCAGACTCGCTGTTTGTGGTTACGGACGAACCAAGAAAAGGACTGGCCGCTTCTTTGGCTACCATCTCCACATGGATCAGACAGGCGGTGACTTAGGCCTATTCCATTAAAGGTCAGGTTGCACCTTTCTCTGTCACGGTACATTCTTCTCAGGCGCTGAGTGCTTCTTGGGCCTTTCGTCATCGTCAATATCGCAAGTTTGCAAGGTGGCCACCTGGTCATCTGTGCATACCTTCACAAAATTCTATATGATAGATACTTTGGCATCTGCGGATGCTTCTTTTGGCTGCAAAGTTTTGCAGGCTTCTGTTTAGGAGGGGCTGTTCCCTCTTGAGGGGTGTTTTTCTTTAAACTTTTTTTTTTTTCCCCCCGACGGGGCTCCTGTTAAGGGCTCTTATGTTTAGCCTTGCGTTATTTTCCCCACCCCTCATTTTCCTTTTGGCACTGCTTTTGGACGTCCCAGTAGTAATGATTTATGGAGCGCTGTGTCCATCTATGACTCCCACCCCTCTATGGAATTCTGATACTTTTAATACTGCTTGCTACTAAACTAATTACCTAGAGCAGAAAGGGGAGTTATATACCAGCGGAGGACGGCCCATGGGCGTAGTCAGGTGTTTTTTTTTTTTCTGCCTAGTCCTACTTCTGGAGGAGGCAATATAAGCCAGTAGTTATGATTTATGGAGCGCTGTGTCCAATCAGCTTCTATCTTCAGCTTGTTCAGTTATGCTTTAAAAATGTAAGTTAGAAGCCAACTGGTTGCCATGCACATCTATTCCAGAATCTTTCTGCTCCAGTCTTAGTTAATTTCCCTCAATGTATCTCTTCCTACTCACAAGAAACAGTACTGGTGTGGGTTTTCAGAGTAGTGAGCACTGTGATTGGCTTACCACAGTGATCACGTGAGCGAGAGCCAGTCCTCCTGTCTCCCAATCCTTTGTACGAGACCAAGAGCTGTCAGGGACAGCTCAGTGTCTGTGCTGTGGGTGTCCAATTAAATGCGCAAATACAGTATGTGGCACCCAGATTGACAGCCCGTTTTCTTGACACTGCATATATGTTATATGTATTGCGTGGTGGTAAATTATTAAATCAAACATTGCCTACAGAGGTTGCAAAAAATTACTGGTAAAGGGCTTCAATCCTGAAATCCTCCTAGAGGCCATGACAAACCTCTACCCAGTCTTGTTGTAAGAGATCGAATTATGTAAATACTAAAACCTTTAGGACTTGCATTGTGACATTGATTTCTGGATAGTATTGACATTTCACTAAAGAGTATTGCTTGGTATCTGGAGTTGCTCTGATCTAATCATCTCTAGCCTGTTTGTTTACCATCGGATGGTCACAAGCGTATTACTAAATGCATTGGTAAGGGATTCCAATAAACTTGCTTTATATTTCAGAAGGCTGTCCATTACAAATAAAATATACTTGTAAATCTTTTTTTTAGTGGTGCATAGAAATGAAAATTACAGTACTGAAACTGAAAATGTAGGATGCACCTGAAAATCAAAACAGGTTTTTAAAAATAAAAAAAAAATGTTTAATTTGACCCCTTGGAGCTGGTGCCTCCTGGCCCTTTAAGGGTTTAGGATGCCGGGATGTATGATCATGTGACCGCTGTGATTGGTTGTCATGACGGTCATGTATACGGAAAGCTCTCCACCACAAGCAGCGATTGGGAGCTTTCCATTAATCGGCGCTACCTGTGCTGGGAACGCGTAGGGCATGCGCTCTCGGCACAGCTGTTTTTGTACTAATGCACACAAATATGTGGCCACTTGGCGCAAAGTCCCACCATATTTGCGCTGCCGGATCCAAGAGGTAATGTGACTGGCCTTTTTTGAATTAACCACTTCAGCTCTGGAAGGTTTTACCCCCTTCCTGACCAGGCTATTTTGCGATACTGCACCGCGTTGGTTTAACTGAAAACTGCGAGGTCGTGCGACACTGTACCTAAATAAAATTGATGTATTTTTTTTCCTCACAAGCAGAGCTTTTTTTGGTGGTATTTGATCACCTCGGCGTTTTTTTATTTTTTGCGCTATAAACAAAAAAATCCCAACCATTTTGAAAAAAAAAAAAAAAGTTTCTCTTTCATTTATTGACAGCTCCTGATATTCATAACTTGGGTTTTACTGCCCCCTACAGGAGCAGGACACTAGGAAGAAAATAATACTGTCTACACCCATGGGCTGTCCCAGGTGGGTATACTCCCTCTCTGTGCTATAGCCACTCAGTTTTTTTCTGCCTAGTCAGGAGTAAGGACCTATTTCCTTGCTGGGATATTTGGTCCTTGCAAAAGTTTTTTAGATAGAATTTTTTTTTCTCCTTGATTTCTTTCCTGTGGGATCTACAATCAACTGCCGGACTGGGCGATGGGCTGGATAATCCAGATCCAGTGGTCACCCAAGTCTGGCCAGCCAGTGCACACAGATCTCAGCTCTGCGCTAGGTCAGCCACGACAAAGCCACACTGGACAGGGGCTGGCTGCGAGTTAAAAGCCTTGTGAGGTCTCTGCCCGAGTCGCAGCGTTCCTCCTGGCCGACAGCCCCCCATTTAGATGGAGAGGGGTTCAGTCTGGAGCTGTGCCCACCTGCTTCGGTGAGTAGCTGTCCGCCCTCTCCCCCCGGAGGGTTTTGGGGTGTATCTGGGACCCTCCTTGGGACGCTTGGACCCCCGGGTTCCCCTCCTTCCTCCAGGCACCCCCTCCCTTGCCAAGTACCTCATCCTGCCCCTTCGCGCTGGGGATGTTTGGGTGGTCTTGCCACTTGCCTGGGGGGTCCTGGGATCAGGGCCCCAACTGGCGATGGGGGCCAGGGGGGTGCGCCGCCGGCGACTGGATGATCGATTATGCATAGGGGGGAGGTTGTACCTGGTGGGGGCTCCTGCCAGGGCCCCCCGTCCTGCCTGGATCTGTCCTTGAGGCCTGGTCTCCCTCCTGGGTCCCTGTAAGCCTCGTAGAGCCACCATTTTGTTGTAGCCTGTGTGTTTCTATACACGGCGACTATGTTTGTGTAGTCCGGCGGCCATTTTGTTGTGGTTTGCCATTGAAAATAGCGTGACAGTGGAGCCCTATGGGCGAGGATTTCAGTGGTGGGAGCTCCTCCTCATTCCTTGTTGCTGAATCCTGGATCATTTTAATTCCTTATAGCCACTCGGGTAGTGCAAATTCCCCTGTTGGCTGCAGGTGCCTGTTTCTGTGGGTGGTGAGTCTGGTGGGGTCCTCTCCCTCTCTGCTGAGGATCTCTTGGTGCTTTGTGCCTGGCGACCGGGTGGTGCTGCCAGCGCGGTGGGGGTTGTCCTTTACCAGTGTTTTACACTTTTTGTGGGGTCCCCCTGGTCACTCATGGAGTCTTTGGAGCACGTTTCCCCACCTGATCCCCTCTCTGAGGCTGCGGGTCTCTCCGGGTCCCAACCATCCATCTATGCACTGACGGCGATCCTGGAGTCCCTTGTTTCCCAAAGGAGGCAGTTTACGGCGGCGGGCTAGCAGAAAGTGCCCTCCGCCTTCCCCTGCCTCATCTGTCTTGTCAGATCCTGAATTAGGTCGCTGCGGACGTGGGTCACCCTGCTTGGTCTGCAACCACGCGCCTGGAATCCTCTTATAGTGAGGATAATTCCTCCACGTCTGTGACTGCACACGAAAAGGCGCTGGTAGATGCACTGATTGCATCTGTGCGTGAGACCCTGAAGATGGAAGACGCAGCTGACCCAGGTGCCATTTGGCACTCACAAGCCATTCAAATCTGTTTCCTTGCCCTGCCTATTTTGACAGATTTGTCGCTAAAGAGTGGCGGCGACCAAAGGGTCCCGTGGGGTCCCTAAGCACTTTACTAGGCGTTACCCCTGTCCCTTCTTAAGAAGTTGACTATGCCAACGGTGGTGGACCCTCCGGTTTCCAGATTAAACAAGGCAACCATGATTCCGGTTGAAGAGTGCCTGGCCTTTAAGGATCCAGCTGACCGGAAGGTGGAGGCTGTGGCCCACACTATGTACACTCTGGCTGTTTCGGCAATGCGGCTGGTATTCACCATTGCCCTAGTATTGCAAACTCTGGCTGAGTGGGCTAAGCTCCTACACCGTGACCTGGAGAGGGAACAGCTCCCCCCCGCCTTTGCCGAGCTGGCCGCCCAGGGGCTTCAGTTTATCTGTGATGCTTCTTTGGATGTGGTTCCCCTGATGGCTCACCTCTCTGTTTTGGCATTGATCCTTCGGCGTGTTTTTTGGCTCAAGTGCTGGTCTGCGGATCATACTTCAAAAAAAGGCCTTGACTGATCTTCCTTTTCAAGGAGACCGCCTGTTTGGAGCTACCCTGGATGACATCATTAAAGGTCTCACGGAGGAAAGAGTACTTTTTTTCCGCTGGCTACAAAAGGCGAAGATCCTCGTCATAGACGTGGGCCTTCCTTCTCAGCTCATAAGAAGTTTTTTTCGTCCCGAAGGGTCAACTGACAAGGGCTCGAAGCCTTTCAGGGCCTCTTCTGGAGGATCCAAACGAACCTGGTCTGGCAAACCAAGATCGGGCTTCTCCAGACCCGGGTACAAGGCTCCTTCTGCATGAAGTTGCACCCTCACCCATATTGGGGGTGGGAGGACGCCTTCGCTGGTTTCCGGACCCATGGACTTCCCAGGTTCAAGACAAGTGGTTCCACGAAGTAATTCGGTCTGCTCTTGTCCCCCGGCAAGGTTTTTTCCTTCAAACTTGTGTCTGTCCCCAGACCGCTTACAGGGCCTGTTTGGGGCAGTACAAGACCTGTTCCTACAAGGGGTGATTGTCTTGGTCCTGTCCCCGAAACCTTTTCATGGGTTTTTTACTCAATCCTGTTCCTAGTTCTTAGGAAGGAAGGCAAAGTGCATCCAATCCTGGACCTCAAGGTGTTAAACTTCTTTGTGGGTACAGAAGTTCAGAATGGAGTCCATTTGAACGGTGGCGGCATCTATCAATATCAAGGATGCCTACCTTCACATTCCAATATGTGCCAGTCAACAGCGTTTTCTCTCCGCTTAGCTGTGGGAGAGGAGCATTATCAGTTTCTGGTGTTACCCTTTGGTCTCCCATCTGTTCCTCGGGTCTTCACAAAAGTGTTAGCCCCGGTGCTAGCTTTGCTACGCCAACGGGAGATTGCGGTACTGGGCTTCTGCAAGCAGAGTCTCCCTCTGCTCTGGTGGAAAACTTGCAAATCACAATACGAACTCTGCGGGAGTTCGGCTGGATTCTGAAATTTCAGAAGTCTTCTCTGGTTCTGTCCACAAAGCTGGAATATCTGGGCCTGACTCTGGACTCGGCCTTAGCCAGAGTGCTCCTTCCTCTGGACAAACTCCAGAAATTGCAGGCTGCAATTCGCCGCCTGCTGTTCAACAAATGGTCATCCCTCCGGACTTACATGCGGGTGCTGGGCCTGATGGTGTCTACCTTCGAGGTGGTTCCATTTGCACAGTTCCATACGAGGTCCCTGCAAATGGATATTCTGACCAAATGCAACAAGACTTGGCAGTCTCTGGACAATCTAAGCCGGCTGAGTCGGGGCACGAAGGAGTCCCTGATATGTTGGCTTTGTTCTCCGGCGCTTCGGCTGGGAAATTCCTTCCTCCCCTTGTATTGGACAGTGGTCACCACAGATGCCTGCCTGAGTCCAGACTCCCTTTTAAAAGTCTTTGAACTCCAAGCGATCAGACTGTGTCTGGATCATTGGACGGATCGTCTTTAGGGTTGTCCAGTGCGCATTCAATTGGACAATGCCACGGCTGTGGCTTATGTCAATCGCCAAGGGGCACAAGAAGTGTCCTGGCGGCTCTGGAGGTAGCCGGCATGCTAAGGTGGGCAGAACGGTTCATTCCAGCCATCTCCATTGTACACATTCCCAGGGTGGAAAATTGTCAGGCTGATTACCTCAGTCGGCAAGCGTTGGACCACGGGGAATGATCCCTTCATCCGGAGAAGTTTCATCAGCTGTGTCTCCGGTGGGGCACCCCCGAGGTAGATCTGTTGGTGTCTCGGCTCAAAAGAAAGGCACAGAGGATTGTGGCTCAGTCAAGGGATCCTCTGGTGGATGCCACAGACGCGCTGGTGGCCCCGTAGGGTCAGTATAGTCTGATTTACACTTTCCCTCCTCTCGCTTCTGCCATGACTTCTATGCAGGATCGAGGCAGAAGGGATTTCGGTCATCTTATTGGCTCCGGACTGGCCTCGTCGGGCTTGGTACGCTGATCTGGTGCACCTGGTTGCTGACGTTCCTTGTCAGCTTCCTCTCAGGGAGGATCTGCTGTCCCAAAAACCGATCTTCCATTCTGCTTTACAGTCACCTGCTTTGACGGCTTGGCTGTTGAATGCCAGGTGCTGTAGGATAGGGGTTTATCAAAGTCGGTGATTCCTACACTGTTGAAAGCTAGGAAATCTACCTCCTAGGAAGATCTACCATTGTACGTGGAAAACGTACATTGCGCGGTGTGAGTCTCTTGGGGTTCTTCCTCACTCCTCGGTGGCTCGGATCTGGACCTTCCTTCAACAGTGGGTTGAACAGAAATTGGCCTTGAGTACCATCAAGGGCCAGGTGTCGGCTTTGGAGGTCTTCTTCCAACAACTTGGCCTCACACTCCCTTCGGGTTGTCCGACATTTGGTTCCTCCAGTGCAGGCTCCGTTGTCGCCTGGGGATCTTAATTTGGTGCTTTCAGCTCTCCAGAAGCCTCCTTTTGAAAATATTCAGGAGATTTCCCTGCTTATGCTGTTCCAGAAGGTGGCCTTTTTAGTGGCTATCACCCCTGCGCACAGGGTGATGGAACTTGCAGTGTTATCCTGTCGTTCACCTTACCTGGTTATTCACAGGAATAAGGTGGTTCTTCGCCCCTTTCCGTCGTCCATTCCAAAGGTTGTCTTTGATTTTCATTTGAATGAGGAAATTGTGTTGCCTTTCCTGTGTCCCAGGCCTAAACATCCGAAACAAATTGCCTTGCTTGCCTTGGATGTGGTCTGGGCAATTAGGGTGTACCTGGCAGCTACAGGGTCCTTCAGGAAGTCAGGCTCTCTCTTTGTGTTCACGGATGGACCTCGAAAAGGGTTGTCCACTTCCTTTGCGACAATTTCCAGATGGGTCAGACAGAGGGTGGTTCAGGTCTATTCCATCAGGGGTCAGGTTCCTCCTTTCCCTGTCAAGGCGTACTCTACTAGGGCACTTAGTGCCTCCTGGGCCTTTTGTCATCAGGCGTCAGTGACGCAGGTTTGCAAAGTGGCCACTTGGTTGTTTGTGCCCACTTTCACTAAATTCTACAAAGTGGATTCGTTGGCATCTGCGGATGCTTCTTTTAGCCGCAACGTTTTGCAGGCTACTGTTTGAACACCTGATCCTCTTTGAGGGTGTGTTGTTTTTTTTTTCAGGTGGGTTCCAGTTGTTTGGTTGAGCTCCTGTTGCCTGGTTGGCTAATGTTTAGCCTTGGGAATTTTTTTGATGTTCCCACCCCTCATGTTTAACACTACTTTGGGATATCCCAGTGGTTATGAATATTAGGAACTGTGTCCGTCAGTGAACGAAAGAGAAAATGGGACTTTTGTCTTACCGTAAAATCCATTTTTCTGATGTTCATTGACGGACACAGCACCCGCCCCTCTGTGGAGTTATAATTCTCCTGACACTGCTTGAAACAAAACTAAGTTGCTTAGCAGAGAGAGGGAGTATACCCCCTGGGACTGCTAATGGGTGTAGCCAGAATTCTTTTCTGCCTAGTGTCCTACTCCTGTGGGGGGAAGAATAACCCAATGGTTATGAATAGCAGGAGCTGTGTCCGTCAATGAACATCAGAGAAATGGATTTTACGGCAAGTCAAAAATCCAATTTGTTCTCTTTCTGCTATAAAACATATCCAATAATAAAATGTAAAATTTCGAATTTCTTCATCAATTTAAGCCAATATGTATTCTACGTTTTTGGTAAAAAATCCCAATAAGCGTGTATTGATTGGTTTCGCAAAAGTTATAGCGTCTACAAACTGAGATAGATCTGTGTACTTTTTATTTATTTTATTTTTTTATACTAGTAATGGCAGCGATCAGCGGGACTGTGGCAGACAAATCTGACAATAAGCGACACTTTTTGGGGACCAGTAACACTTATAACTGTGATCGTTGCTAAAAATAATGCACTGGCAGGGAAGGAGTTCACATCAGGGGCAATCAAAGGGTCAAATGTGTGTCCCGAAAAGTGTTTACCTTGTGGGGGATGATTGCACTATAGGAACACAGAGAACCGTGTTCCTGCTTGGCAGAAACACAATATCTGCATCTTCCTTACTAGCAGGACAGCACCCTGCCTTGTGTACATAGGCAGGCCGCCGTTCTGCCTCTCTTTGAACGATCACCGGGTTTCTGGCAAACATCGGGTCCACAGGACCCGCTGATTGGCTCTCGCTGTGTCCAGTCACAGCAAGTGCTGGGCTCCATCTGCATGTGCGCCCTAGGCAGGGCAAGAAATCACGTACAGGTATGTAATTTTGTGCTTAAGGGCCACCCTGCCGCAGTAAAAGTACGTGGGGCGGTCTTTAACCTCTTGATGACTGCCCACCACAGATTTACTGCGGCAGCCGGCCGCTCCTGGGCAAACCGACGTAGTACTACATTGCTCGCTCAGGAGACTCTAGGGGGCGAGCGAGCGTAGCTGGCGGCACGCTCCCGTCCCTGCTCGTCAGCCGGGGGAGCCAGTGCGTGTGACAGGCGGCTCTGATGGCCGCTGGCCACTCTCGATCTAGCCCCGCTGACAGAGAAGGATGGACGGCTGATGTAAACACAGCGGTCTGTCATTCTCCCTGAAGTGATCACAGAGGCTATGTGATCCTGCTATATAGGATCGCATGTCTCTGTGATGATCTCACAAGCCCAACCCCCCCACAGTTAGAATCACTCCCCTAGGCTTACATTTAACCCCTTGATCACTAATAGTATTAACCCCTTCCCTGCCAATGGCATTACAGTAACAGTGAATATTTTTAGCACTGATTACTGTAGTAATGTCACTGGTACCCCCAAAAAGTGTCAAAAATGTCAGGGGTCCGATCTGTCCGCCGCAATGTCGCAGTCCCACAAAAAATCGCAGATCACCGGCATTACTAGTAAAAAAAAAAAAAACAACAAAAATTACATAAATCTTTCCCGTAGTTAGTAGACGCAATAACTTTTGCGCAAACCAATTAAAATACGCTTATTGCAATTTTTTTTTTTTTTTTTACCAAAAATATGTAGCAGAAAACAAATTGGCTTAAAATGTTAAAAAATTTAGATTTTTAAATTTTTTTTTATGGGAATGTTATATAGCAGAATGTGAAAAATATTGTTTTCTTTTTCAAAATTGTCGTTCTTTTTTTTGATTATAGCACAAAAAATAAAATCGCACAGGTGATCAAATACCACCAAAAGAAAGCTCTATTTGTGGGAAAAATAGGACGTCAATTTTATTTGAGTCGCACAACCGCACAATTGTCCGTTAAAGTAACACAGTGCCGAATCGCAAAATAGGGCCTGGTCATTAAGCAGCAAAATCCTCCGGGGCTAAAGTGGTTAATCAGTTAAAGTCAATTGGGGGCGTTGACAGGTAGATGACAGGTTTGTTTCCGCTCACTGTGCAGAGCAGAGACGGACAGAGTCCTGTCCCCCCCCCCTATGGGGAGACTGGGTGAAAAAGGACTGCCTGCCCGTTTTCACCCGATCAGATCCAGCATTCATCTGGATTTGGCGGACAGGGTCGGATAGCGGCAGGTGTCAGCAGACATGTCACCGCTGACATCCGCGGCTCCATAGGGGTGAATGGAGGGTCCGATCTGGTCCGCCTGAAAAACTGACAGGTGGCGCTGATCAGACCACCCGTGTGAAAGGACCCTTAGAGTTGCATTTTAAAGAAAAATGACCAAAATTAACCGCATATTCATGCAGGGATTTCTGTACAGGTTTGTCTTGTGTCTGTGCTTGTGTTGTGTACACAATCGGTATTACCAAATCATTTATCTTTTCTATTATGCCCAAATGTTTTTGTTTCTTTTACTGTATGTTACCACACCTGTATTGCAGTTCCTATTTTGATAATATAAGTAATGATATTCTTCTACTTACAGGCTCTGTTCCTCCGAATTAATAGCAGCTGCAGGCTTCACTTAAAGAGTCAGCTGTGTCACCTAAATGTCACCAATGACGGAGGGCCACTGCACGGGTGAGAGATCCTAACATTCTTTAGCAGCAAATAAGGGACGTGAGCCGTGTTCTTTTTCCGGAGAGACATCTTTTGGTTTTAAAGCTTTTTTAATCTGCGAGGACAGACTGCAGACCTTACACCTTAAAGTGAAACTTTAGTCATAAAATTAAAGTGTTTGTAAAGGCTGAAGGTTTTTTAACTTCATGCATTCTATTGGCTCCCACTGCTGTTAATCACAGCCAGTAAACCAATTAGGAGACGGAGGCGGCGGGGCCGAGCCACAGCACCATATGTGAATAGACACACAGAGCCGTGGGTCAAGAGGGTGCCTACTTGAGTGCCCCTAGAGCAAGCTGCTTGCTGTGGGGGGAAGGAGGGAGAAGCCAGAAGCGGCAGCATGGGACCCAAGAAGTGGAGGATCCGGGCTGCTCTGTGCAAAACCATTGTAAGTCATGTATACACAATACATAACACATACAAGTACAGCGCAATCATAATAAAACACTTTTCCACACAATCAATGGAATAATGGATAAAGATGTGCATCAATCCATTAATCATTACATCAAGCATGCCAAATGCAATGGAAATCAGATATATATTAGTCCATAAAGTGAATAAACAGAGCAGACTCCTCTTAATGCAGGCTCTAAAGAAGGTATGAAAAACAGTCCCCCAGAGTGCAGTCAAGGTGCTGATGATCCATGCAAGTGATGATCAAAGTGCTCTTATGATCCCATCACCATGGCATACATATATGCTCACCTCCAAAATCAGACGGACAGCATATCAGGTCACACAGACTCCACTCTTCTCTACCTCTGGATGGCTGCTTCTAAGTTCCTCCACAATCAGTACATGCATAAAAGGAAGCAGACATCTAATGCTCTCCGTTTGAAGATTTTTATTAAAGGGCTAAAAATATAACACTTACAAAGGGCAGCGTTTTCCAAGCAAGTAAGCACAGCTGATTCTCATATCCACGCATTGTCTGATATGTACTGTACTTTTTGTGTATACACGACTTACAGTATTTAGTCATGTTTATTTGCACATATGCTTGGTGACTTAGACCTTTGTTTGGTCAGTTTCACCATTTTTAATGAGTATTGGTTTTAACTATTGAATTAATAAATGTGTTTTTTTTATATATCTGTGCCTAAGCCTATTTTATGATGTGCCCTTAAAGTCCACACATATTTGCAGTTGTCTTCTACAGCTGTTGTTTTCCTGTAAGTATAACATGATTTTCTCTTTCGTTTATCAACGGACATAAATCATAACTACTGGGTTATATTGCCTCCTCCAGGAGTAGGACTAGGCAGAACAAAAAACACCTGGCTACGCCCATGGGCCATCCTCAGCTTGGTAGATAACTCCCCTCTCTGCTCTAGGTAATCAGTTTTAATCTGTCTAGTCAGGAGTAAGGACCTAGGCTTCCGGCTGGGATCGCTGGTCCTAGCAATTTTTTTTTCTCTTTCCTTGCATCTTTTTTGTATTTTATCTCGGGGGATCTACAATCAACTGCCAGGCTGGGCGATTGGCTGGATAATCTAGATCCAATGTTCCCCCTAGCTCAACCAGCTAGTGCGTGCAGACTGCAGCTACACACTAGGTCGGCCATGACATAGCCTCGCAGACAGAGGCTGGCCCACGAGTTAAACGTCTCGAAGGGTCGCATATGACCGGGCTTGGGTTCGAGTCACAGTGGTCCCTTGGCCAACAGCTCCCCTACTTCGGTGGCGAGGATTCTGTCTGGAGCATTACCCGCACCATGGAAGGGTAAGTACAGTCCTGCCTCTCCCCTTTTGGCGTTTTTTTTTTTTTTTTTTGGGTGGATGCGGGTAACCTCTAGGGATGGTCAGACCTGCAGGTTCCCTCCTCCCATCCTTTAAAATTCCTCAGTGAGCTGGGCTTTCCCCACTCCCTTTCTCCCCTGTCTGGACCTGGAGTCTGGTGGGGGCCCCATGGCAAAGGATGCAGTAGAGACCCCTGGGGTCTCCCTTGATATCTCCACTCTGTAAGGGTCCTGGGATAGTGTGTATTGTCCTGGTAGTCTGGAGAGGACCCAGTGTTGGAAACCCCTAGGGGCATGCCCCACTATTTGCATTGAGGCTATAGTGCAGGGGGATCCCAGTGCAGAGTGGCAGCGGAGTCTCCCCTAACGTGTGTCCTACCTTCAGGAGGGGGTCCCCTTGCAAAGGGTGCAGCGTTGCAGAGGGCACAGGGAAGATCTTGGCAGCATGTTGTAGCTGATGGCCATTTTCCCTTAGTCTTCCTGGTCTCCGGTTGCCGGCCATGTTGTGAAGCCTGATGATGTCACGGGGGCCGTCTTCCATTTGTCTGGCTGGTCTCCAGTTGGCGGCCATGTTTGTGTAGCCCGATGTCACTGGGCCATTTTCCCTTAGTCTGGCTGGTCTCCAGCTGGCAGCCATATTTGTGTAGCCCGATGTCACGGGGGGGGGGGGGGGCATTTTCCCTTAGTCAGGGAAACGCTGAAGACGACCAAAGCCTCGTGGGAACGCAGAGGCTCCTCCTCTTCCTCCTCAGTTTCCTCTTTTTTCGGGACATATGAACAGGGATGGCATCCATGGTGAGGCTGGGTCCAAATTTTCGGCGATCCACCGATTGGTAGGGTGAGTCCTTGGGGGTCCCTGTTATCTCTCTCTAATAGGTACCCTGAGCCTTGGGAGGATCCTTTAGTGGTGCCAAAAGATTGTTTTTGTACTGCAAGGTCTTCCTTTCCTTATGGAGCCTCAGGGTCACATGTCCCCCGCTGAACCCCTCATGGAGGTGACAGGTCCCTCGGAACCCCAGCTTCCCATGGTTGCACTGGAGGTGGTCCGGCAGTCCTTAGTGGTCCTGGGTGGAAGTGGTGTGTAGGCAAAGGCCCAGGAGGAAGTGTCCCCCGCCTTTCCCTGCTCAGTCTGTCTCATCTGATTCTGAGCCTGATGCCTTCATGGACGCGCGGCCCTTCCAGGGGGGCTTAATATCACACCCATAGATCCATCCGCTAGTGAGGATGATTCCTCCATGGTCGCAGCACTGAATAAAAAAGCGCTGGTAGACACACTTATCACTGCAGTGCGTGAGACTTTAAAAATGGACGATGCAGCTGATGTAGCCACGGACGCGACTGTGTCGTATGGTACACATAAGTCACCTTACACTCCAAAGGTGTTTCCTTATGTGCCTTATTTTGACAGGTTTTCCTATAAGGAATGGGAACAACCAAAATTACCCTTTGTGGTCCCCATATGTTTTGCTGTACATTAACCTTTTGAGGAGTCACTTTTAAAAAAGTGGACTAGTCCACCAGTGGTGGACCCTTCTGTTTCTATGTTGAACTAAGCTACCATGATCCCAGTAGAGGAATTACCGTTCTTTAAGGACCCGGCTGACAAGAAATCGGAGGCTGTGGCACGCAGCATGTTTACTATGGCTGGTTCGACATTGCAGCCAGTCTTTGCCTCAGCCCTGGTGTCTCAGACCCTAACTGAATGGGCCAAGCTTTTGCGCCAGGGCCTGGGGGGTTAGCATTTCCCCAACTGCTTATGCTGGTTTAGCGGACTAGTTGGTTCATGGAATGCAGTTTATTTGTGATGAAGGCAGACAAGACCCCTTCAGCATTAACGTCTGCCTTCACCCATTATTGGGGTAGGGGGACATCTTCGCTGGTTGCTGGCCTCGTGGACCTCCTTCATAACGGTCAAGGGGATCCACAAAATGATTCTTTTGGGGGTACCCAGAAAGGATGACAAAGCTTGTCCTTTTCTGTTTTTTTAGGTCCTGAATCTACTTGTGCGTATTTAATTCCTGCCAAGGTTAAGGTGATGTCCGAACTACCTAAGTTTCCCCTATCCCCCTGTCCAGGGAATTAATTTATCTAGGTCTGATTCTAATTCTGACAAAGGTGGTCCTTCCTCTGGACAAACTTCAGGAACCACAGGCTGTGATTTACCGGCTGCTGTCAAACAGATAGTTCTCTCTCCCATTTTGCATACAGTTTCTGAGTCTGATGGTATCCACCTTCAAGACAGTTCAGTTTGCACAGTCCTACATGCAGCTCCTTTAGCAGGCTCTGCTCCACAGGAGGATATCTAGGTTCATGGCAAGATCACAGGTTCCTCTGTCAAATGCTGCAGGAGTCCAAGGGCCACTGTAATGCCAGTATCATCCTCTGCTCAGGCTTCTTCCACAATTCCTGCAAGGAATCAAGGGCGAGGATCTTCCAATCAGTCTGGTGGCCCTTTGGGGCTTCCTCTCAGAGAAGACCAGTTGTCCCAAGGGCTGATCTACCATCCTGCTTTACAGTCACTGGTTTTAATGGCTTAGCTATTGAAAGCCAGGTACTGAGGGATAGAGGTCTGTCTGGATCAGTGATCCCCACTATGGTGAAGGCGAGGAAGTCGTCTTCCAGCAGGATATACCATTGTACGTGGAAAGCGTACATTTCTTGGTGTGAGTCGATGGCGCTCATCCTCGATTCTTTTCTGTGGCTCGGTTTGTAACCTTTCTTCAACAGGGCGTTGATCAGGAGTTAGCCTTGAGTACCATCAAGGGCCAGGTGTCTGCCCTGGCAATCTTCTTTCAGCGACCCCTAGCCATGCACTCTTTTGTTCGCACCTTCATTCAGGGGGTTCGACATGTGACTCCACCTGTATGGTCTCTTTTGCCACCATGAGATTTAAATTTAGTACTTTCTGTTCTCCAGAAACCTCCATTTCAGAATATTCGGGAGATTCCCTTGCCTACGTTATCCGAGAAGATGACATTCTTGGTGGCTATTACCTCGACCCGCTGGGTATTGGAATTGGCAGCATTATCCTGTCGCAGTCCCTATTTAGTGTTCAATAGGGATGAAGTGGTTCTTCGTCCCTGTCCATCATTCCTGCCCAAAGTTGTCTCTGACTTTATGAATGAGAACTTTGTGTTGCCTTTCTTGTGTCCCAAGCCAGCTCATCCCAAGGAATTTACTTTGCATTTCTTGGATGCGGTTTGTGCGAGTCCTTTCGGAGGTCAGACTCCCTTTTTGTGGTTACGGACAGACCAAGAAAAGGGCTCCTGGACGCTTCTGCTACCATCTCCATATGGATCAAACAGACAGTGACTCAGGCCTATTCCATTAAAGGTCAGGTTTCACCTTTCCCTGTCACGGCGCATTCTACTCAGGCGCTGAGTGCTTCTTGGGCCTTCCGTCATCAAGCATCAATATCGCAAGTTTGCAGGGCGGCCACTTGGTCATCGCTGCATACCTTCACAAAATTCTATAAGGTAGATACTATGGCATCTGCGGATGCTTCTTTTGGCTGCAAAGTTTTGCAGGCTGCTGTTTGGGAGGGGCTGTTCCCTCATGAGGTGTTTTTCTTTAAACTTTCATTTTTAAGACGGGGCTCCAGTGACCCGCTTAAGGCTTCTGTGTCCTGGTTAAGGGCTCATATGTTTAACCTTGGGTTATTTCCCCACCCCTCATTTTCCTTTTAGCGCTGCTTCTGGGCGTCCCAGTAGTTATGATTTATGGATCGCTGTGTCCGTCGATGAACGAAAGCGAAAATTGGGTTTTTGTACTTATCGTAAAATCCTTTTCCCAGAGTTCATCGACAGACACAGCACTCAACCCTTGATGGAGTTCTGATACCTCTAATCCTTCTTGCCACTAAACTGATTACCTAGAGCAGAGAGGGGGGTTATATACCAGCTGAGGACGGCCCATGGGCGTAGCCAGGTGTTTTTTGCTCTGCCTAGTCCTCCTCCTAAAGGAAGCAATATAACACAGTAATTATGGTTTATGGAGTGCTGTGTCCGTCGTGGATTTAAACGGTAAGTAAAAAAAATCCCTTTTTTTTTTTTCTTTTTTTTTTTAAACAATACTTTAATATTGCTTCAAGTCCTGCTAGATCACTTCAGCAAATGCTGATTTGGGCTTTAGCAAAATGGCAGCAAGAAGAAACAGGAACAATGCTGTAGGCAATTTACAGCACACGCTAATTTTGGTATCATAATTAATAATGAGGATATGTATGTTCTTTGCTAAAGAACATTATCTTTTATCAAGTTGTTATGGGTAAAGTTTCACTTTAATGTATATTTTTTCAGACTAAAGATGGCTTGTGTTTTCTTTTTTGGATTGCGGAAAAATGTCTAGTGTGTCACATCCATGAGATACGTTGCTATAAAAAGTGCTAATAGAATGTGTATTAATCTTTATTTGTCCCAGTTCGGTTCCTTTCACACAATGGTGCGCGTGACGGAGTCCGTTCTGCTCAGTGGGGGATCGATCCCCGCTAAGCAGGCGGATGACAGCTCCGTCTCCGCTCTGTGTGCAGAGACAGAGCTGTCAGATTCCTGCTCTTCTCTATGGGGAGATTGGATGAGAATGGACCGCCTGTCCGTTCTCATCCGATCCTATCCGATTCTCCAGACAGATGGAAAATAGGGTTTCCATCCGTCCGGATTTCACAGGAAGGATCAGATCGGAGAGTAGCGGGTGTCAGCGGAGATGTCTCAGCTGACATCCGCCACTCCATAGGGCTGCATGGAGCATCCGATCCGGTCCACCTGTAAAACGGACAGGCAGATCGGATCGAAAAGCCCATTTGAAAGGGGCCTTATGCTCATTTTCTAAGCTGTACTTTATTCTGTTTCATTCCCACAACCTTCACATCACCCCATTTAAAGGGAATAATAATCTTTTGAAAAAAATCTATAGATATTAACATGTAGGTCTCTTGGATATAGGGCTTTGTTGCTGGGCACTTCAGCCTAATGTTTCTGGTAGTCTTCTGCTAAAATTGCTCACTCCTTTAGAACCCTCTCCCTTTGCACAAACAGTACTGTGCAAAAGTCTAAGGCAAGTGTGAAAAAAATACTGTTAAGAATGCTTTCAGAAATACATGTTAACCACTTGCCGACCGCCGCACGACTATCTACGTCGGCGGTCAGCCCCTCACAGGCAAACTAACGTAGGGCTACGTTGCTTGCTTGTGAGGGTCTAGGGAGCGAGCGCGCGCCCCCGGGGGCGCGCTCCCGCTCCCGCGTGGTCACGGACCCCCCCCGCGCGTGTGACCAGCGGACCCGATGTCCGCCGGCCACTCGGCGATCGGCGGGGGAGAGGGAGAATGTCAGGCAGCTTGTGTAAACAAACTGCCTGTCATTCTCCTCGCTGCAAAGACACTGATAAAACGGATCTGGTATGTAGATCCGTTGATCAGTGTCCTTACAGCTAGAGCCACAGCCAATCACAGTAGAAACCACGCCCCTAGGGACACACACAGCCCCTCCCTTCCAAATAAAGTTAACCCCTTCACTACCAGTGTATTTTTACAGTAACAGTGCATATGTATAGCACTGATTACTGTAGAAATGTCACTGGTAACCCCAAAAGTGTCAAAAATGTCAGTCAAGGGTCCGATCTGTCCGCCGCAATGTCGCAGTACCGCAAAAAAAATCGCAGATCGCCGCCATTACGCGTTAAAAAAAAAAACAACAAAAATGACAAAAATCTTTCCCTTTGTTAGTAAACGCGATAACTTTTGCGCAAACCAATCAAAATACGCTTTTTGCGATTTTTTTTACCAAACATAGGTAGCATAAAACAAATTGGCCGAAAATTTTTAAAAATTTTGATTTTTACATTTTTTTGGGGGGGAATTTCATATAAAAAAATGTGAAAAATATTGCTATTTTTGCAAAATTGACGCTCTTTTTTTGTTTATAGCGCGTGATCAAAAAATCGCACAGGTGATCAAATACCACCAAAAGAAAGCTCTGTTTGTGGGAAAAAAAGGACGTCAAATTCGTTTAGGTACAGCGTCGCACGACCGTGCAATTGTGCGTTAAATTCACGCAGTGCCGAATCGCAAAATACCCCCTGGTCGGAATGGGGGTAAAATCTTCCGGGGCTTAAGTGGTTAATTTATTTTTATGAATTAACAAAATGGAAAGTAAATGAACATAGGAACTGGGGTGCAGAAAAATTGCAGCTGGTGTAAATATTTGGCTGTTGCAAAAGGCAGTTTAATGGCAAAGGGCTGGAAAGCAGTATAATAATGAGTGTATGCAGGCAACAGTGAAGCATGGTGGAGGTTCCTTGCAAGTTTGGTGCTGCATTTCTGCAAATGGAGTTAAAGATTTGGTCAGGATCAATGGTGTTCTCAATACTGAAAAATATAGGCAGATATTTATCCATCATGCCATACCATCAGGGAGATGTGTGATTGGCCTTAAACTTATTATGCAGCTGGACAATGTCCCCAAACATACACTAAATGTCATTAAGAACTATATTCAGCATTAGGAACAACAAGAAGTCCTTGAAAATATGATTTGGTCTCACAGTGCCCTGATCTCAACATCAAGTCTGTCTGGGATTACATGAAGAGACAGAAGGATTTGAGGCCGCCTACGTCCTCAGAAGATCTGTAGCAAGTTCTCCAAGATGTTTGGAACAATCTACCTGCCGAGTTCCTTAAAAAACTGTGTGCAAGTGTACCTAAAAGAATTGATGATGTTTTGAAGGCAAAGGGTGGTCACACCAAATATTGATTTGATTTGGATTTCGCTTGCTGAAAGCATTCCTAATTTACAGCATTTTTGTTTTTACACCTGCCTAAAACTTTTGCAAGATACTGTACAATTATAACATTAGGCTGATCATGCATAATAAAGCACATATTGTGAAAAAATGCTAGGTTTCCCCACAAGTAATACAAGTTGAAGAATAGTCTATGGGTCATCATTTAAGGTTAACTATAAAGTGATGAATTTTTACAAGTCTCTTTTTTTTTTTTTTGCCCATTGCAAACATTAAAGTTATATGATTGCCTAGAGGAAGATTGGGCATTGACAACCAATAAAACCTGTAGGTCAGCCTAGAATTTCTCAGATTTTGCTAGTATCCTAGGAGGGTTTTTTTTTTTTTTTTTAGCTAATTATTTTCCCTTCAGTTAAGATTTGTGTCTGTGTGTAGTAGCTGCAGGAGGTCTCTTAACTTTCTTGCACCTACCCAGGACAGTTGCACTCAGACTTGACTTATGTTCTTACTGTGACTAGAACTCACTGGATTGGACATCATAGGGCATGCTACTAAGTGGCCCTTGGTCAGTGGGCCCAGCGTGAGAATTTTACTGACTAGTTCTTACTAAGTTAGCTGCAGAGCACTTTCCAGGTTCTGAGCTGTTAGTATTGCCTTTGCGCTTGTTCTGTTTCTGAAGTCTAATTTATGTAAGTGGGCTATTTGGTCCAGGCACCAGAAGCTCCCTCGTTTTTATTGGTCGCTGCATGCCTAA
Organism: Pelophylax lessonae; assembly: GCF_965119305.1. Lineage (NCBI taxonomy): Eukaryota > Metazoa > Chordata > Amphibia > Anura > Ranidae > Pelophylax > Pelophylax lessonae. The sequence continues at coordinate 579,109,350 of NC_138770.1, read as the reverse complement.
TGTGAATCTTCCTTTTTCTACTGGCTTGCCATGAAGGGAATTAATGCTGACATTCTGCTGTATTGCTCGTGCACTCTTCAACCTCTTTTTACTGCCAGACTGCATTCTCCCCACTGCTGCTCCTGGAGCCACGTGGAACTTCGATCCCAAGTCTGTCCTTCCTGTTTGCCTGCAGCAACACTTGGTCACCCTCAGCCACTTGTGGCATTCCCCCAAAAAAAAAAAAAAAAATCCGCTCAAGGGACATTACTTAGTCAGTAGGATGTGTCCCTTGTGCTGATGTCTCTTCTGTATCTGAAATCCTCCTGCATCGATAATTAACACCCCCACCATTGGCTGCAAGCACTGATCAGCTGTTGGTTTTCCCAGCATGTCTGTTTGACAAAAGCCGGATAGGCTGCTGTACACACTGGCCAAATGTCAGGTGGTTTCTATTGACCTGTCCAATACTACATGACATTCAGTCCATATGTACCAGCCATTAAAACAAGATAAATGCCATACTCATGTGCCTGTGAGCCAAGTGGATTTGCACCACATCCCTGTATATGTAACATTTGCAAATTTAGGAAAGAGTGGGGGTGTCCAAAACCATGGGCCTAGATAAGCCCCAACAGGCCCATATATGTATTGGACACACACTTTGTGGGACTTTAAAGGTGGAATTCACTTGGCATATAAAGATAAATAATAATACAAAATAGTAAATAAAATACAAAAAGTTTATTGATACAAATCCATATTGGAATAAAATCAGAAAATGATACCAAATGTCAATGCATTAGTGTAATACAATCGAAGAACCGTATCTTGTGGTATTAGGATCACATGGGTCCGACATGTTTCGCCGCCAATGTATCGGCTTCTTCAGGGACCTTTAAGAATTGGTGACCTCCAAGTAGGTTCTAAATACAGACAACAGTTATCATCTTTAAAACATTTTCTTTTGTTACATAGTGAAAAAATGAAAAACTATACAATTATCACAAAATTCATAATTGCTCACCAATTATTATATCCGGGGCATGTATATATCTATGCTCATAGGCAGAAACTGTGCGTCCATCCAAGGAATATAAAGCTCCTGGATAAAGTCCAGCTGAACATGTCCTCCCTGAGAAACAGAGACTGAACCGAACAAGGCTAGACCACAGGAATTTCCATAGCTGAACAAACCAACCATAAAGCGGTTGTTGCCTCCTTGAAATTAGAAAGGAAAGGAATCGGATATATGATATATGGCTGTATAATATTTGAAGCCAATTGACAGCATGGACAGGGTGCGTCTGAATATAGGGTGACCAGAAAAGGAAGGTGTTGTAAGGAATGATTGGTGACCACTATAAATAGTATAAAAAGAACCCATGTACAAATAATAAATATATATAATAATGGTGATATGGCCTGTATACTGACCACATAACCACATTAAGGGTGTGCGTTTATGAGAAAGACCGCGTGTGCCTAAGTAATGCCAATATGACATACTAAAGTGCGTGCAAGAAAATAAATAGGAAAAGATAGGCCACAGGAAAAGCATAGAGAGAACCAGAGGATTATAGCCCCGAGCGCAGTGGAATGTTCCCAAACATACCTCCGGAAGAAATAGACCGATTGTTAGAAAAGCCAGTGACTAAGTGCCGCAAAAGAAAGGGTCCATGTTGTCTATTGCATAGCCACATGTTCAATAACAATATACTTACGAATATATCAAAGTGTCATCAACATTGGTACAGCAGACAGCGCCACCGTAGTCGTGGCCTGCTTGTACCGCGCTGTGTCCGGCATTAAATGCTCAGTCCCACCGGAAGTGATGCGGTCGTGACTGACCTCTAACTATCACTTCCGGTGCGGGCGCCATTTTACGATCCTCTCCCGCGCTACCGCCAAAAGGAAGAGGCGGGGCGGAGGGAGCGGATCGACGCACATCCGCCCGGAAAGGGGCGGACTCGGGGATCAATATGGGAGGAGAGCAAGATGGAGAATTGTTCTCAACTCACCAACCCCGGCTTGGCGCCCGAATCTCCGTTAATAAATAGGGGGGAATCATTGTTCAGCCAGATGGATCCAACACAGCTTAGCAGCCCTGATTTAGAGCAGAAAAATTGTGCAATTACAATTACAGAAACAAAAAAGGATATACATACTTATCATGTTATCATAAAGGAATGAACAAAGAAGTCCATTAAAACATTATACATAGTGTGCATAACAGAAATTATTATGTCACTTCTTGAATTAAAGTGGCATAGAAATACGTCAACTCCGTATGGGGGGGATTTTTATTATTTTAAGTTCAAGGTGGTTCCCTTGATAGTCCATATACCGATATATACTTATATTGATGTAATCAATATATATATTATACCTTGTCTTCTAACTAACATACAACAGAAAAAGAAAAAGGGAAAAAGTGCAACTGTTGGATCATATTTTGAGATCGAATGTTTTTACATTCGGTGAAACCACTTACCTCCAGGTACAGGGGGTTAGCGATGGGGACCTCGTGTGCCCCATCGTACGCCAACCTGTACCTGGGGGGGTGGGAAAGGGAGTTGTTTGCTAATGATGCCGCCTCGATGTATCTGCGCCACCTGGCTTTGTGTCGCAGATACATCGACGATGTCATCATAGTCTGGACTGGTACAATCCAAAGATTATTACAATTTATTGAATTTATCTCTATTAACAGTTACAACCTTAAATTCACAGTTCAATATGACGCCAGTAAAATAGCCTTCCTTGACACTATGATTTATCTCAATCCGGACGGGACATTACATACCTCGCTGTACCGTAAGGATACAGCAGGCAATACAATCTTACACCATACTAGTAGCCACCCACATTCACTCGTGCGCAGTATTCCCTATTCTCAATATTTGAGAGTGTGACGTAACTGCGCACTGGACTCGGACTACAAAAAAGAGGCTAAGTCCCTGCAAGAAAGACTTTTAGCCAGGGGATACAGCAGGAATTTACTAAAGAAGGCCTTTAATAGGGCTAATATCCAGCCTTGAGACAAATTAATATTTGGTTCTCGTCAGAAACCAGCATCAAATACTACTAAATTAATTACTAAATTCAATTCACAGCACCTTATGGTACGAAACATGTTGGCCAAAAACTGGCATTTCTTAGCTGATGATAATGTAATTTCTAGATACATCAAACCATATCCTGAAGTGGTATATCGCAAAACAGCTTCCCTTAGGGACAAACTTGTCCACAGTCATTATCAATGAAGGGATGAAGGGACCCCTGGTGCAGTAGAAGGTTTAGGTACATATAGATGTGGACAATGTCCTGAATGCCCATGGGTAAGGGAGGGCTACCTCTTCCCACTACCAGGCGGAGGTACATTTAGACCCCGGTTCCATGCTACCTGCCTCACAGAGGGTGTGGTCTATTTGGCCACATGCCTCTGTGGGGCTTTTTATGTGGGAAAGACAATTAGACCCTGTGCCAGACGGTACATGATCATCTTTACTATATAGATACCGGCCTTATGTACACACCAATATGTAAACACGTGGGTTTACATCACAATTTTGACCCATATACTATACAATTTATAGTTCTGGAAGCTGTCAAACGAAATCCACGAGGGGGTAATTATGACAATGCTATCCTCAAAGCAGAGGTGAAATGGATATATAAATTACAGGCCACTAAGCCACCAGGTTTGAACACAGCTTTATCTTTTAAACCATTTTTGGAATAATACTGAGATTTAAAACATATTCCATCTCATATTCTTCTCTAAGCTGTGAATGCTTTTGAATTACCTGTCGCTACTTATATATTTCTCCTGGTCCCTTCCCTCATTGGGCTTCACTTTTTCCCTTTTTCTTTTTCTTCTTTTTCTGTTGTATGTTAGTTAGAAGACAAGGTATAATATATATATATTGATTACATCAATATAAGTATATATCGGTATATGGACTATCAAGGGGACCACCTTGAACTTAAAATAATAAAAATCCCCCCATACGGAGTTGGCGTATTTCTATGCCACTTTAATTCAAGAAGTGACATAATAATTTCTGTTATGCACACTATGTATAATGTTTTAATGGACTTCTTTGTTCATTCCTTTATGATAACATGATATGTATATCCTTTTTTGTTTCTGTAATTGTAATTGCACAATTTTTCTGCTCTAAATCAGGGCTGCTAAGCTGTGTTGGATCCATCTGGCTGAACAATGATCCCCCCTATTTATTAACGGAGATTCGGGCGCCAAGCCGGGGTTGGTGAGTTAACAATTCTCCATCTTGCTCTCCTCCCATATTGATCCCCGAGTCAGCCCCTTTCCGGGCGGATGTGCGACGATCCGCTCCCTCCGCCCCGCCTCTTCCTTTTGGCGGTAGCGCGGGAGAGGATCGTAAAATGGCGCCCGCACCGGAAGTGATAGAGGTCAGTCACGACCGCATCACTTCCGGTGGGACTGAGCATTTAATGCCGGACACAGCGCGGTACAAGCAGGCCACGACTACGGTGGCGCTGCCTGCTGTACCGATGTTGATGACACTTTGATATATTCGTAAGTATATTCTTATTGAACATGTGGCTATGCAATAGACAACATGGACCCTTTCTTTTGCGGCACTTATTTACGGGCTTTTCTAACAATCGGTCTATTTCTTCCGGAGGTATGTTTGGGATCATTCCACTGCGCTCGGGGCTATAATCCTCTGGTGCTCTCTATGCTTTTCCTGTGGCCTATCTTTTCCTATTTATTTTCTTGCACGCACTTTAGTATGTCATATTGGCATTACTTAGGCACACGCGGTCTTTCTCATAAACGCACACCCTTAATGTGGTTATGTGGTCAGTATACAGGCCATATCACCATTATTATATATATTTATTATTTGTACATGGGTTCTTTTTATACTATTTATAGTGGTCACCAATCATTCCTTACAACACCTTCCTTTTCTGGTCACCCTATATTCAGGCGCACCCTGTCCATGCTGTCAATTGGCTTCAAATATTATACAGCCATATATCATATATCTGATTCCTTTCCTTTCTAATTTCAAGGAGGCAACAACCGCTTTATGGTTGGTTTGTTCAGCTATGGAAATTCCTGTGGTCTAGCCTTGTTCGGTTCAGTCTCTGTTTCTCAGGGAGGACATGTTCAGCTGGACTTTATCCAGGAGCTTTATATTCCTTGGATGGACGCACAGTTTCTGCCTAAGAGCATAGATATATACATGCCCCGGATATAATAATTGGTGAGCAATTATGAATTTTGTGATAATTGTATAGTTTTTCATTTTTTCACTATGTAACAAAAGAAAATGTTTTAAAGATGATAACTGTTGTCTGTATTTAGAACCTACTTGGAGGTCACCAATTCTTAAAGGTCCCTGAAGAAGCCGATACATTGGCGGCGAAACATGTCGGACCCATGTGACCCTAATACCACAAGATACGGTTCTTCGATTGTATTACACTAATGCATTGACATTTGGTATCATTTTGTGATTTTATTCCAATATGGATTTGTATCAATAAACTTTTTGTATTTTATTTACTATTTTGTATTATTATTTATCTTTATATGCCAAGTGAATTCCACCTTTAAAGTCCCACAAAGTGTGTGTCCAATACATATATGGGCCTATTGGGGCTTATCTAGGCCCATGGTTTTGGAGACACCCACTCTTTCCTAAATTTGCAAATGTACCAGCCATTAATCAGGACATTTCCTTCATTGTTTTCGAGAAGGATATCTCCCATTACTGTCTAGATATGTTTTGGGCTGTTTGAGCCTGGATTTGTGTTTACGTGCCCCAAAAAAAAAAAAAAAATTCTGTGTCTTATAAAAAATGTAGATTTCATAAACATTTGTGCAAGGTGTTGATTTGTCTCATTTCCCACTTTGCGGGGGCAATGGGAAATTATTGCATAAAGTGTAATTTTAAAGATGTTTTCAACCAATTTATATGTAACTTCCAGTAAAATTGCTGCACCCTTCATCTTTACTTTATTTACAATCCATTTTTTTTATTTTTTTGCAGAATGGTAGCTGCAGATATTGCATTCTACACTGGAAATGTCCAGGCTCTGAAAGGACTCAAGGATCTTGATCTAAATATGGGGGACATTTGGGAGCAAAAAAGGTGATGTCTAACCAAAAGGAAACACTTGTCTCTCCAGGACTGGAAATGCTCCACACAGGACCTTAATGTTCATTTCCAAAGTACAAACTTGATCCAGCCTGCCTGTCAGGAATTACCCTTTACTACTTTAGTGAACAACAAGCTATTCACTGGACAACTTTATATTTCTAACCGCCTCAGGTTTCTTTGGACCAAATCCAAACAAGCGCATGGCTGTAACACAGCTTCCCTTATGTCCACTCTCTTGTATTTATAAGAAACAAGATCCCCTCCTGTTGAAGGCTTTCAGTGGTTTCCCCCCTGTCTTGATGGAACAGACTCCACTCAGAGATCTCAGAACACTTTAATTTAAAAAACTGTTGCTTTTCTTTCCTTTAACAAAATTTTGTTGGTTGTGTGCATTTTGGGAAATCTTGAAGCATTAATGGTAAAAGATGCAGATCTAATAAGCTTTATTTGGGCTGATGAGCAGAGGGATGGAAGTAGTAAGATTGCTTTGTTCATTTTTTGTCCTCTGACACTAGTTCCTTCCCCAAGCCTCCTGTCTGCTGAACATAAAGCTGAGAGGAGCAAAGATGCACTGAGCAGATGTTGGTCTTTTAGGCATTTGTCAACTCTGGTTCCAAGCTTAAATAGCTTTTTCATTAACAATAATCATGGAAAGCGCCTGCATTTGAAGGGGGAAAATTCTGTAATGAGTGGAAGACATTGAAGCGGTTATTGTTCTGTAGTATATTTAAAAGTTTCTCTTATCCTGTATGCTTCTGAACTATCTGAGTGTTTCCGCGGCAATGCAGCATGTAGGCTTTTACTGTGGCGGTCTACGGCTGTCATTTTTCATCTCAGAACATCACTGTCCAAGTCAGTTGCAGAGGGTTTCAACTTGTTTGTGAATAGTGAATGGTTCCTATCAAATGGTCGTAGACTTTTATTACAGGCATGTCAAACTGGTGCTTTCGTCAATAGTTAAAGTTAAGCTGTCTGCCATAATGAAATGTAGGTGCCTGCAAATATCCGACATCTTCATGGGTCAAGGGGCCCTGAAATCCATAACATTTTTAAAATGCAGTTTTTGATGACGTTTAAAGATTATCTGCTCTCTTCCACACCCTATTATTGGCCAATATTGGACTTAATGCGGTCTAATGGACTAGTAGACAGTTGCCAGAGGGGGAAGGCTGGTACTTGGGAACGGTATACATTAATTCAGATAGAGTGTAGTATAATTTATGATTAGGGGTACTTTAGGGTAACTAAGGTTCTACACAATTCTCCATAATACTTATCTTCTGTAAATAATGTTGTAGCTGAGGCGTTCAGAAATAAATCCGTAGCTTTTTGAAGTTGTTGTAATCAAATCCATTCTATAATTTTAAAAAAATATAGTATTTTCTTTATAATAGTACAATTTATATAATAATCCCCAGGGTGTTTGAGGAACATTTTAGATATATGCAGCTGTTATGGCCTTATCCAGCACTGTTCTATGGTCTGTCTGTGTTTGACATGTCTGTATTAAATGATAGATCTGGATGTGCCCTGGTCGGCACTCTAAAACCATATTCACAAACCATTAAAAGCTGCCTCAGCACATTATGGGTTAATAAACAGAAGAACATAAAAATATTATAGTGCTTGTACGAATATGGGTTGATTTTGGTGCTCCTGACCGCTTCTCACTCCAGCAGACCACATCAGGATACAGTATACGTTACTTCAGCTGCCCCGCAATCAGCAGTGAAGAGAGGGATGTGCGACCTCTTGATTAGTACTTGGCTTGTATTCTGATTTGTCTGCTGGGCTGATGAGGGTTCAGGATGACCTGAAATGTCCTCGGTTTTGTAAAGTGGCTGATATCTTTGAAGCAGAACTTAATGATTTTAGATTGTTTATCTTTAACCTCTCCTAGGATTGTATGAACTGCACATATTTCCATTTTACTTCCCAGCCTCACTGATAAATTAATGCATGCTGCTTTTCTTTTTAAAATGCTGCTAAATTAACACATCTGTGTTCCTATCTGAAGGTGGAGAAAACATTGTGAAATTCTATTGGAATGGAGGCATTGTCCATAACACTCATTGTTCATGCATAGGCTAAAAATTAAAAATATTGGCTGCTAGGAAGAAGTCCTTCACTTTACCATTATAGGGTTCCCCTTAGGGCTGCGATGAGAACTGTTGTAGTAGACGATATGTAATGTACAGGTAGCAAATGGCTCTCTAGTGATTGACCGGGAACAGCCTAAGTACAGGATCCAGAGTCTGCCAACCTTTGTTCCATATATCTCAGTGCCCCAGAAGGATCACTCCATAGCCCTGCTGCTGTGGTTAGCTGCACGATTAGGAAAGCTTGGGGAACAATAAGGTAAATTTGCTGGTATTTTCAATCAGTATTTTTGTACATTTTTTTTAATTAAGGTATTTTTGCCTTTGCCATATTTGGTGGAGGTGAGAGTATTTATTTGCAGTATCTGCTATGGATGTTTGTTATGTTAATATTTTCGGATTGCATTTTTAAAGTAAATTTCAATCAATTAAGAGTTTTGCTCATGTTTTTGCTTTAAAGCAATGTCTGGTAGTCAGACAGGGGATGCCATATTATGTACACAGGTAAAAACTGTATATATGATCCTGATGGCAATTTGTATATAAATTGTGAAGTGCCTGTCTGGCTGATAAGTGGAAATATCTAAAGGTTATTTTGTATTTGTGTGTCATTTCTATGCCAAAGAGGTGGCTAGCAGAATATATAACCCATCTCTGGCCAGAAGATGGCAGTAACTTTTGATGCATCTGTGAAAGTCTCATTGGCTTGCTGAGACAGCCAACATCCAGAACGTCAGGTTGATTCACTGTAAAAGCACTCCAGTATTAAGTGCCTGTGTAAAAATATGAAATAGAAACTCCTCTTAATGTTTTACTCCAAAGTAAAATGAGTGCCTACCTTTCAAACCTTGTGGATTTGGGCTTTGATTTCTGAGACTTGATTGTTCTAGAAGTTCTAAATCTGTACATTATGGAGTACATATGAGATCAGTCCACCGAAATCTGAAAACTAGAACAAAACAGAGCGCCCTGGATAATGCTGTCAAAAACATCCTGAAAATGCAATTTATTTTTATTTTAATAAAGTATTGACCAGATCAGAGATTGTAACTAGGCATGGTATCCTTCATTGGATGTCAGATCACCATACCTATACAACAACTATTACTTCTGGAAAGCCAGCAAGGATAGCTTACAGGTGTAAAACGCTGTAAATGAGGTGGATGTGTCTAGTTACAAGCTTTGATCACATTGCTGCATTGTAAGTGCAATTTATATTTATTTTATGGATTAAAGGGTGTTTTATATGCACTCTGTTTTGTTCTTTTAACTACTAGCTACTGTATATGCCTTTAGATATACATAGAGCTTTGGAGGAAGAGCGGACTGCTTTAGTTTCAGTGAGGCCTGCCACATCTCAAGATGACACCAAAATCTGATACTTGATATAACCAAAGACCAAACTTTTTTTTTTTTTTTTTTTAAGATTTGAAAAGGGTGATGAGGAGCTAGAATCAGTGTCATGTTTAAATTGCTGTGTGCTCATTAGGAAGATCTGCCCTTGCTACTTGTTCTAAAATATTGAGTTGCCATCATAACAAAGAAAAAGCGGAAATCTTCCAAACAGAACATTTATTTCCCATGACAACTGTCAAAGAGACATGTATATTAAAAAAGAATAGCGCAACCATGCAAAAGAAATGACTATTAAATATGGAGACAATCCATAAATAAAAATGGGGGTTTAGTCCCACCATATGGCCATATCGTGCTCAAGCCCACCACTGCGTCAAAGTACCCCATTATCAGTGGATCCTACACTATCCATAGAAAAGGGGTGAATCCAGCCTCTCCAACCCTTGGAGACAACACTCCTTGCTGGGATGGATGTGCTAATGCACTACAAAGGACTCCTCCTGTATCTACTTGATGGTGGACTCTGATAGAGTACAGGTGTGTGTGGGGGGTGGGATGCTCAACCACAGAAGTCTGGTCAGACTGAATACATAATAAACAAGCAAAAAATTGGGGGAGCAAGCCCTGAACATGTATATCTAAAGCCGGTGCAGCTATGGACCAAGCAACATGTATATTAAAAAAGAATAGCGCAATAGTCATTTCTTTTGCATGGTTGCGCTATTCTTTTTTAATATACATGTTGCTTGGTCCATAGCTGCACCGGCTTTAGATATACATGTTCAGGGCTTGCTCCCCCAATTTTTTGCTTGTAACTGTCAAAGAGAGGATCGGCCTCACATTGTAAAGCTATCTTCCAACTTCCTGTTTAGTCTACAAGCCAGGAATTAACGGAAAATCTCCCTAATACCTAGACACATATGACAAAATAAAATGTCAACCTTCTGCTGCTCTATTCAAAGTATTGTTTTACATATAATTTAAGTTTCAGGCAGTCATTGATGGAATGAATCGCTCAATAACTTCTACCAGCTCTTGCAAACTTCTATTAGCTTTTAGGGATTTTCAATGACAAGCTCTCTTTACTTACAGTTACTAGAGGGATCATAGTCACCCTGCTGGAATCTGCTAAAGGTAATCCCTTAGGAGTCATTGGAGGCTAAATCAATAATCCATTATGGGCTGACTGGTACACACTATTTGCTTTTTTCCTGGTTGAACGAAAAAAAAAAAAAAACTTCGGTCGGAGCCGCTATACTAGCTATGCAAAGTTAGTATAGTGATCTGCCCCGCTGAGCTATTGTGTTCTAACAGGGGGACGGCACCATACCAGAACTCTTCCCCCCCCCCCCCCCCCCCCAGGCAGAACACTGTGATCAGCGCACTCTGCCATTGGTTGAGAGCGCTGACCGGGAGCCAGTCATCTGCTGGTTTTCCAGCATGCATGTCCGGCAGAAGCCGGCCAGACCGACATACACACGGGCCACATTTCGTCTGTTTATTTTTACCCGGCAAATGTCTCTCGACATTCAGGCCGTGTGTACCTGGCTTAACAGTATATGGCATTGGATCACGATTACAAGTATCAGTCTATATTGACTGCAGAGACTGCTTAATGAATGGTAATTGGTATAACAGGAGTTAGCCATTTTGTGGGTTGGATGAAAGTCTACCTATCGAGTATAATGTATTTACTGTTTCATGGAGTACTAGTTCTCAGGCATACTGGTCCACTTTACAAAACATACAAATTTTTCTGTCCTTTATGCTTTTAAATGTATGTTTCTTGTGACACATACTCAACTCTAAATGCAGTTTAAGTTTAAAAAAAAAAGTTTGGTTATTTTTGGTTCAAAACATTTCTAATCTTAAAAGCTACAAACAAATGGCCACTGCCCTCACCTATATCTGGCCTTTGCAGCAAGGAGCACATAGAAGGGCAATGCATGCAAAATAAAACAAGAGAAATTCCCTGTTCAACTTACCGACCAGCCTGCAAACGTCCAAATTATTCTGTCTAACTGTATGCGACTGCAAATACATATGTAAACTACAGAGCCCCGTCAAGGCACCCCATTATTTTCTGTAATCCTAATTCTATAATTTGAGAGCCTCCACAGTGGAAGCACATGCATTATAATGAATACACAGAGGGCAGGGGAGCCTAGATGGGGCCCACTTCTCCTTAAAGGCACAGGGGCGCACTGGACACCTAGCACGTAGCTTTATGGCAGTTAAGGTGCGTCCCCTCACCAATATTTCAGTACAAATGGCTACTGCCCTCACCTATAACTGGCCTTTGCAGCAAGGACCAGAGAAATTCCCTGTTCAACTTACTGACCAGCCTGGAAACAGCCAAATTATCTGTTAAAACACATACTAAGCCCCTGTTTTTAATGCATGATGTTAGACAGGATAATTTGGTTGTTTGCAAGCTGGTTGTTAAGTTGAGCAGGGAATTTTGTTTTGTAATCTTAAAAGCTCCCTGTCTTTTGATGGCCTCCAAACTGCTCTCTTGGTCTCCAATGAGAGCCGAGCAGAAACAAACGAAGGAAGGTGACCACTCCCAGTATAGTGAGTCACCTCAGCAAAGAGGTTCCCTACACACTTGTTGAAATTGGAGAAAAAGAGGAATTTTGACTTCCCTGTAAATGCCACAACTTGAAGTACAGAACACAGGCATCTTATTCATACACCACCATTGTTTATAGGCTCATACCTTCAGGTGAATGGAGGAGACTGGCAAGCTTTTGAAGAAACACCCCTACCCCACCCTAAAACCCTATCCCACAGTCCTCAGTTTTGTGGCAAGCAGTGAGGAGTAACAGGGAGAGTAGGGAGGGTGGCATGTGTCTTGTACTAAACTCCAAGATATGGAATTCACAGGTAAGCCAACATTCCTCTTCTCTTAATCATACAGGACACAGGCATCCTATTCATACAGCATGGGACGTCCCAAAGCAATGAATACAAGGGTAAGCAATAACTAGGCAAATAACTGTGCCAACAGTGGAAAAAGATGAGGTAAAATGGCGCTGCCTAGCTGAATCCAAGTTATATAAGGAAGAGGTTAAATTCATTTTCACTGGGTGAAGTGCTTGTGTGCGTGTTTAAATGATCACATGCAGTCAAACAATATACACTATACATAAAAACATAAATATTAAAAAGTGTAAAAATGTCAAAGGTAATCTGATTAATATAATGGTGATAACAACAAAATTAAAAAATGTAATGATCCAACAAAGGAGATAAGTAGTCCATAAAGTGCTATAAAAATTTAAAAATGTGACGATCCAACAAAAGTGATAAGCAGTCCATAAAGTGCTATAAGGTGAAAGGGTGTTTCAATAAATTTTGTAGGTGATCACCATTATATTTGTTGTTATCACCATTATATTAATTTTTCACTGGCACACAGGCTTTTGCCATCAATTTTATTTATCTATTTATTGCACTTATCACTTTGAGTACACATTTAGTGAGAGTATACTTTAATCAGATTACCTTTGACATTTTTACACTTTTTAATATTTGTTTTTATGTATAGTGTATATTGTTTGACTGCATGTGATCATTTAAACACGCACACAAGCACTTTACCCAGTGAAAATTAATTTAACCTCTTCCTTATATAACTTGGATTCAGCTAGGCAGCGCCATTTTACTTCATCTTTTCCCACATTTATTGATATATTTTGAGGTTGGCTGCAGCCCACTCCTTTGTCCATAAGCGCAGAATTTTTTCTACACCTTTATAACTGTGCCAACAGGCCCAACAAAAATGGGTAAAAACAGAGTAATCTTGCAAGAACAGGCTTAGCGACCAAAGCTGCATTATCAGAAGGTAGAACATGCACCTGGTAACTTGAAACAGAATGAATAGAAGACATGATATGGTGGTCTAACAGGATTGGGCACCAGAGTCTCAATACCTGAAAGTCATGCTTCAACCAGTGTGGTGGAGTGTGCACATAACTTTGCAGGAGGAGGTGTTTTTAGTACTGACAATCAACTATTGGGTTTGCGGTGTGGTGCCCTGTATTTGGGGTAAAAACAATTATGGACTCTGTCTAAAAGAGGAGCGGTATGCTTTATTGGTTCTGACAATGTCCAGACACTTCTTTAGGATGCTTAATAACAGACAAAAGGATGGCATACAATGCTGTCATAGAAATGGAACGCTGAAACCACCTTAACCACCAGGAAAGAGCCGATAGTACAGACATATGCCTAAGAGAGGGTTTGGTTACCGGAAAAGGTTAATATAATGGTAAGAGATTCTCAGGAAATACAATGCATCCAGAAAGTATTCAGAGGGCTTCATTTTTTCCACATTTTATGTTACAGCCTTTATGTTACAGCCTTATTCCAAAATTGGTTCAATTCCATTATTTTCTTCAAAATTCTATAACCAATGACAATGTGAAAAATGTTTGTTTGAAATCTTTGCAAACTTATTAAAAATAAAAACCAAAAAAAAAATCACACAATTCCTTCCAAGGACACCGATGATGGGGCACAATTCCAACCAAAGACACCAATGATGGGGCACAATTCCGACCAAGGACACCAATGATGGGGCACAATTCTGACCAAGGACACCAATGATGGGGCACAATTCTGACCAAGGACACCAATGATGGGGCACAATTCTGACCAAGGACACCAATGATGGGGCACAATTCCTCCCCATGAAACCAATGATGGGGCACTATTCCTACTAATGGCACCAATGATGGGGCACAATTCCTACTAATGGCACCAATGATGGGGCACAATTCCTACTAATTGCACCAATGATGGGGCACAATTCCTACTAATGGCACCAATGATGGGGCACAATTCCTACTAATGGCACCAATGATGGGGCACAATTCCTACTAATGGCACCAACAATGAGGTATAATTCCTACCAATGACAACAGTCATTGGGGATTGTTACTGATGCTGGGACATTTTTGTACTCCCGATGGCCAGAGTCCGGCCCCCCTAACGTCTGAAGGACAGTAAACTGGCCCTTTGTTTAGAAAGTTTGGAAACCCCTGTTCTAGTGGCTAGAATATTCATTTGTTCTAGCCACTAGACTAATATTATGCACATACCTGCAAGTTTGTATGTCTATATGTGTGTATATGCTTAAATGATGTCAAGAAGCATCTCTCTGAATGCTGTTATAAAATAGGATTCTAAATGCTACAATGTGCATGGACATATTGGCTAATATAGAGCTGCATTCAGAGGCATACAAAAAAAAAAAAAAAAATCTTCTAAAGGCGGCAGTTTGCCCATGTGCATGAGGCCAAAATTTGGCAAGTAAAGTAGATAGAGCAGATATGGCTGTTTTTCTGCGTTATATTAAATATTCTACTTGTTTTTATTAAATATTCTGTTTTGTTTTTCACCTGTACCTACAGCTTATCAATTAAAAGCATCTCTAATAAATGTAGATAGTCTAAAAATATGGTACAGCTTTAAACAAAACGGTTTCGGATGATTTTTTTTTTTTTGTACAAAATATGGTGTGTTTTATTGAATCCAGCTATTCCACTGTCTATGAAGAAAATTGTGCAATTCTTTTCTGCAGAATGAACACTCATTCCGTGTATTTAGAAGAAAGAGCTGCTAGATTCCAGTTTAATGAATATTTAATACCACACCTCTGTTACTGCTCTGTGTCACCATACTGCTGTCAGACGTGATGCAATGTGAGAGTTTCACCGTGGAGAAACGTTACACACCCTGTGACAACGTCCTGCTTCAAGTATTGAGTGTTTTTTCCAGTCTATGTGATATTATAATGTCACCAGACCAAAATGTTTCAGCTCTCGAAAGAATAAACAGTCATTATTGCTAGAGGTCTCCTACTGAGCAGAGATGGCTCATGGTTTTCTGGCCTGCAGTGTACCAGTATGAACTGCTTGATATTCTAATAATATTCTTTGCTGAAGCATGCAGAGTTTTTAAAGCTAGATAGTAATATAAGATTATTTTTTTGTTTTAAGGCAATCCTGCATTATTAAAATGAACTATAGACACTAAGAATGACTAGTTCCTGCCACATACACCTATGTCCAATACGTTTTTTTTTTTTTTTACCACCCACCCAACATTGAGTATGTCTTCCTTTTTTCCACCTAAACAGCCCTGATCCCTCAAAGGCATGGGTGCCACTAGACCTCTGCAGGTATGCTGTGGTATCTGGCACCAAGCCATCAGTGAGTTTTGAGGTGGGACCCCCATGGTTTGGACTTGTTTTTCCAACACATCCCACAGATGCTCAATGAATTGAGATCTAGAGAATTTGGAGGCCAAGTCAGTATTTCAAAGTCAAACCATTCTTGAACCATTTTTTCAGAGTGGCAAGGCACTTTATCCTACTGATAGAAGCTACTGCCATCAGGGAATACTGTTTCCATGAAGGGGTGTCCTTGGTCAGAAATGTTTAGGTAGGTGATACCTGTCAAAGTAACACTCTCATAAATGGCAGGACCCAAGGTTTCCCAGCAGAACATTGCCCAAAGAATCTTCCCATAGTGAATCCTGGTGTCATCTCTTCCCCAGGTAAGCGATGCACCCGACCTTGACTGACTCCAAAGTCGCTCGACTTTCAGTGCAACACTGGAGTCCAACTTTGATATGACTTTGATGTGACTTTTTACACTCCGTGGCACTGTAGTCGGACCAAACAACCTTTTCTAAAGTTGGACAGACTTGTGTAGTATCAGTTAGGACAGCTCTCATAGGGAAACATTGAATTTCACATGTCATCTGGCATGGGTTCTCACAAGATGCATTCCTTTGTCGCATCAGTGTGAACTGAGAAAACTTAATTCTTCAGACCAGGCCACCTTCTCCCATTGCATTGTAGGAGCTTATGGCTGTGTACATGGGTCATCATGGGCACTACAAACAGCAATGCCCAATTTTTCTGCTTTCACATCAACTTCAGGAAAAACATGTTTTCTTGATGCCCAATGTATTCCACCTGTTTTAAGATGCCATTGTAACAAGATGATTCATGTTATTTACCTTACCTGTGAGTGGTCAAAAAGTTATGACAAAGCCTTATTTCCAGGTAGTAGGAAATAAGCACACTGCCACATCTGCATCACACAATGTTACACTCTAATTACCTGGCCTTAAAGAGGAACTAATCTGGCCATAAAACAGTTGTGATATGCATATTGGATTTGGGGTTCTTAAACCCTTAAGATGGTTAAAAAGCTAATTTATTAGTTAAAAATGCAGGGTTGGTTGGGATGCAAGGTCAATATGACCAAATTACCTACATGCAGACAGTAGTACACCCATCTCTCCATCTTTTATGCCATTTTTTGTAACAGAAACAGATATATTGTTTCCCCATTACTGGAATACTTGTGTAATAACAGACCGCCTACAGTGGGTACGGAAAGTATTCAGACCCCCTTAAATTTTTCACTCTTTGTTATATTGCAGCCATTTGCTAAAATCATTCAAGTTCATTCTTCTTCCTCATGAATGTACACATAGCACCCCATACTGACAGAAAAACACAGAATTGTTGACATTGTTGCAGATTTATTAAAAAAGAAAAACTGAAATATCACATGTTCCTAAGTATTCAGACCCTTTGCTCAGTATTTAGTAGAAGCCCCCTTTTGATCTAATACAGCCAGGAGTCTTTTGGGGAAAGATGCAACAAGTCTTTCACACCTGGATTTGGGGATCCTCTGCCATTCCTCCTTGCAGATCCTCTCCAGTTCTGTCAGGTTGGATGGTAAACGTTGGTGGACAGCCATTTTTAGGTCTCTCCAGAGATGCTCAATAGGGTTTAAGTTAGGGCTCTGGCTGGGCCATTCAAGAACAGTATGGAGTTGTTGTGAAGCCACTCCTTCGTTATTTTAGCTGTGTGCTTAGGGTCATTGTCTTGTTGGAAGGTAAACCTTCGGCCCAGTCTGAGGTCCAGAGCACTCTGGAGAAGGTTTTTGTCCAGGATATCCCTGTACTTGGCCGCATTCATCTTTCCCTCGATTGCAACCAGTCGTCCTGTCCCTGCAGCTGAAAAACACCCCCACAGCATGATGCTGCCACCACCATGCTTCACTGTTGGGACTGTATTGGACAGGTGATGAGCAGTGCCTGGTTTTCTCCACACATACCGCTTAGAATTAAGGCCAAAAAGTTCTATTTTGGTCTCATCAGACCAGAGAATCTTATTTCTCACCATCTTGGAGTCCTTCAGGTGTTTTTTTTAGCAAACTCCATGCGGGCTTTCATGTGTCTTACACTGAGGAGAGGCTTCCGTCGGGCCACTCTGCCATAAAGCCCCAACTGGTGGAGGGCTGCAGTGATGGTTGACTTTCTACAACTTTCTCCCATCTCCTGACTGCATCTCTGGAGCTCAGCCACAGTGATCTTTGGGTTCTTCTTTACCTCTCTCGCCAAGGCTCTTCTCCCCCGATAGCTCAGTTTGGCCGGACGGCCAGCTCTAGGAAGGGTTCTGGTCATCCCAAACGTCTTCCATTTGAGGATTATGGAGGCCACTGTGCTCTTAGGAACCTTAAGTGCAGCAGAAATCTTTTTATAACCTTGGCCAGATCTGTGCCTTGCCACAATTCTGTCTCTGAGCTCTTCAGGCAGTTCCTTTGACCTCATGATTCTCATTTGCTCTGACATGCATTGTGATCTGGAAGGTCTTATATAGACAGGTGTGTGGCTTTCCTAATCAAGTCCAATCAGTATAATCAAACACAGCTGGACTCAAATGAAGGTGTAGAACCATCTCAAGGATGATCAGAAGAAATGGAAAGCACCTGAGTTAAATATATGAGTGTCACAGCAAAGGGTCTGAATACTTAGGACCATGTGATATTTCAGTTTTTCTTTTTTAATAAATCTGCAACAATGTCAACAATTCTGTGTTTTTCCGTCAATATGGGGAGCTGTGTGTACATTCATGAGGAAGAAGAATAAACTTAAATGATTTTAGCAAATGGCTGCAATATAACAAAGAGTGAAAAATTTAAGGGGGTCTGAATACTTTCCGTACCCACTGTATTATCTTGAAACAAAGTTACACAATTTCCTCTGATCCCATGTCATCCTGGACCCCCCTACTAGCCTTTGACTGGATAGTGAAAAGAAGCACAACGATAGGCTCATCTGACTATCAGTTTGATCCCTCTTCCTATTAGCATATTTCTTGTCAGCACATGTACCGATTGGCTCCTTGTACTGTGTCTTATCACATTCCAACTCTGCTATACACACAGTTTACATGTAAAATACAGTAATAATGTATTAAACACTTGCTGACCACCGAATGTAGAAAAATGTCCTCCTGTCAGCAGGTGGTTGTAAGTTCACAACTGCAGCCATGAGCTTGGCATCGTTTTTTTACAACCAGCTAGTGGCAGTTCAGTAAAAGTGACGTGGTTGCCTCTACCGCCACCTGATCTCTTTTACGGTGCTGAGAAGGGCTGATCCCCCGCCAACCCAAAGAGCTCAGGACCATAGTGAATGGCCAGGATAGCTAGATACAGAGCCATAGGTGACAATGATTTCATCACTTCTAGGTTCAGAGCTGTCATTCCCTGGCAGCTATGATCTGTGCTTGATTAGCTGCTATGGAGGATAAGGAAGACACTGTGGGTCTAATAGACCCCTGATGTCTCTATAAAGAGCTTGTTAGCCCCCTTCTAAAAGCTATAAAGTGAAATTTAAAAAAAAATGTGAAAAAGTGTAAAAAAAATAAATAAATAAATTTACCTACCATAGTTTGTAATATGCAATTTTGAGCCTTTGGTATCGGCATAACATTCTTTGAAATTTTACCCAAAAAAATTGGTATTATATTGTGTCTGTGTGTGCTAAAATTCATTTTAGTGTATTTTTTCCTGAAAATTTGCATTTGATAAATGGCTGCGCAGATATCGTGTGACATAAAAAATTCCAACAGCCACCATTTTATTCTCCAGGGCTTCTGCTTTCAGAAAGTATACAATGTTTGAGGTTCTAGGTAACTACCAAAAAACAGCTGATTTTAAAGTGTGGGGAAAATTGCTGGTTAAAAAGTGGTTAAGGGTACAAAGCTGCATCAATCAGTATCTTTTATATGTAAATCAGGGACACTGGCGAGCTGCTATGGTAAACTAGCTAGTGATGAGACCAAAATTGCTAATAGGAGTGTAAATTGCTGCTACCGCAAAATCAAGCCCTCTGAGTCTTGAAAGAAATGTACAACAGTGAAGTGGTGCTCTGTTCAAATGAAAATGTACTTTCAATGAAGTTACATTAACCACTTGCCTACAGTGCACTTTCACCCCCTTCCTGCCCAGACCGATTTTCAGCTTTCAGCGCTCTCACACTTTGACTGAGAATTACTCAGTCATGCAACACTTTACCCATACAAAAATTGTGTCCTTTTTTTCACACAAATAGAGCTTTCTTTTGATGGTATTTGATCAATACTGGGTTTTTTATTTTTTGTGCTATAAATAAAAAAAGACTGAAAATATCGTGAAAAAACACATTTTTCTTTGTTTCTGTCATAAAATTTTGCAAATTAGTCATTTTTCTTCACAAATTTTGGCCAAAATTTATACTGCTACTTATCTTTGGTAAAAAAAAAACCAAATAAGTGTATATTATTTGGTCTTTGTGAAAGTTATAGAGTCCACAAGTTATGGTGCTATTCATTGAAAATTGATCACACTTGATCACACCTGATGTACTGAAGGCCTATCTCATTTCTTGAGACACTAAAAGGTCAGGAAAGTACAAATACCCCCCAAATGACCCCTTTTTGGAAAGTAGACATTCCAAGGTGTTTAATAAGGGGCATGGTGAGTTTTTTGAAGTTGTAATTTTTTCCCACAATGCTTTGCAAAATGAAGATTTTTTATTTTTTATTTTTTTTTTTTTACAAATTGCCGTATTAACAGGTTATTTCTCTCACACAGCACATGTATACTTGCAACTACACCCCAAAACACATTCTACTACTCCTCCTGAGTATGGCGATACCACATGTGTGAGACTTTTTCACAGCCTGGCCACATACAGAGGCCTAACATCCGAGTAGCAGCGTCCGGCATTCTAGGAGCACAAATTACACATATAATTTCCTGACAACCTATCGCACTTTTGAAGGCCCTGGAGCACCAGGACAATGGAAACCCCCATAAAATGACCCCATTTTGGAAAGCAAACAGCCCAACGTATAATTTTTGAGGCATAATGAGTCTTTTGAATATGTCATTTTTTTCCACAAGTTTTTGGAAAATGTGGAAAGAAAATGAAAACACATTTTTTTTTACACAAAGCTGTCCATTTATGCAATATTTCTAACACATCGCATGTACATAGCAAAACTTGCACCCCAAAATACATTCTGCTATTCCTCCTGAGTATGGCGATACCACATGTGTAACACTTTTTCACAGCCTGGCCACATACATAGGCCTCACATCCAAGTAGCGCTTTACACAAAGTTGTCCATTTATCCACTTTAAGACTGGGCCTATTTTTGACACTTGGTGTTTACAAGCTAAAATCATTTTTTTTGCTAGAAAACTACTTGGAACCCCCAAACATTATATATTTTTTTTTAGCAGAGACCCTAGAGAATAAAATGGAGATCGTTGCAATATTTTTTATCACACCATATTTGCGCAGCAGTCTTCCAAATGCGATTTTTTTGAAAAAAATTCACTTTTTTGAACTAAAAAATAAGAAAACAGTAAATTTAGCCCAATTTTTTTCCATAATGTGAAAGATAATGTTACGCTGAGTAATTAGATACCCAACATGTCATGCTTCAAAATTGCGCATGCTCACAGAATGGCGCCAAACATTGGTACTTAAAAATCCCCATAGGCAACATTTTAAAAATTTCTGCAGGTTACTAGCTTAGAGTTACAGAGGAGGTCTAGGGCTCAAATTATTGCACTCGCTCTAACGATCGCGGCGATACCTCACATGTATGGTTTGAACACCGTTTACATATGTGGGCGGGACTTGCGTATGCGTTTGCTTCTGCGCGCGAGCTAACGGGGACAGGGCGCTTTAATTTTTTTTTTTTTTTTTTTTCCTATTTATTTTATTTATTATTTTTTTATTTTTACACAGTTTAAAAAAAAAAAATGTTTTGATCATTTTTATTCCTATTACAAGGAATGTAAACATCCCTTGTAATAGAAATAGGCATGACAGGTCCTCTTTATTGTGAGATCTGGGGTCAAAAAGACCTCACACCTCACAACTACACTAAAAAAGAAAAAAAAAAAAAAAATTGTTGAAAGAGGAAAAAAGAAAAAAGCAAAAAAAAAAAGCGGCCCTTTAAACCTGTTGCTAGGCAACGTCTTTTGACGTAGCTCCGGTCCTCCAAGACCATAGAGTTGAGTGAGGGCCATCTTGCCCTCACTCGACTTCCTGTCTCTGAGGATCCGGGACCGGATAGTTTTCCCCGCTGCCGGCGGGTCCGGTAAGCTGGGAAAACGTCTGGGACGCGGCAGGAGGGGGGGGGGCACCTCTTCCCCTGCACCGTAAGGGTAATTACGTGGCGAATCCGCCACTGGGACCACCCTTATCTGAAAGCCGACCGCCCGCCGTTTCAAAAAATACCGGGGTTATGGGGGCTATCTGCTGCCATAACCCCAGTATTTAGCTTTTAATGGCCGACGCATATAGTCGTTAGGCGGTCAGTAAGTGATTGCATGTATATGGCAAACAGGTGACGATGACTGATGGGGTGACAGGTGACGATGACTGATGGGGTGACAGGTGACGATGACTTATGGGGTGACAGGTGACGATGACTGATGGGGTGACAGGTGACGATGACTGATGGGGTGACAGGTGACGATGATTGATGAGGTGACAGGTGACGATGATTGATGAGGTGACAGGTGATGATGATTGATGAGGTGACAGGTGACGATGATTGATGGGGTGACAGGTGACGATGATTGATGGGGTGACAGGTGACAGTCACTGACGGGGTGACATATGACGATGATTGATGGGGTGACAAGTGACGATCACTGATGGGGTGTCAAGTGACGATGACTGATGGGGTGACAGGTGACGGTGATTGATGGGGTGACAGGTGACGGGCGATGGTCACTGATGGGTGACAGGTGACGGGCGATGGTCACTGATGGGTGACAGGTGACGGGCGATGGTGCACGGCGGTACTGATGGCAGTCTCTGGTGACCGGTGAACTTTCGGGCTACGTTCACATGTGAGCGTAGCAATCACGGGCAGAATCACTGCGATTCTGCCCGTAATCCAGAAATCATTGCAAATTGCGGGGCGCCTGTGCGTTGCCCGTGATTTGCAATAGCACCCCAAATGCTGTGCGATGTTGCTGCGATTTCTGGCTGCCGAATCGCAGTAACATCGCGCAAACAA
This sequence comes from Pelophylax lessonae, assembly GCF_965119305.1. Taxonomy (NCBI): domain Eukaryota; kingdom Metazoa; phylum Chordata; class Amphibia; order Anura; family Ranidae; genus Pelophylax; species Pelophylax lessonae. Next base: position 579,086,353 of record NC_138770.1, on the reverse strand, counting down.
CGCATTACGCTCCAAAGAAGCTCTTGTACCTTTTTTGGGCGTCATGCGATGTTTGCGCGATGTTACCGCGATTCGGCAGGCGGAAATGGCGGCAACATCGCACAGCGTTTGGGGTGCTATTGCAAATCGGGGGCAACGCACAGGCGTCCCGCGATTTGCAATGATTTCCGGATCGCGGGCAGAATCGCAGTGATTCTGCCTGCGATCGCTGCGCTCACATGTGAACGTTATGGGTGTCAATTTCTGGGCACTGATGAGGTGACTGTTGGGTGACAGGTGACATTGGGGGGGGGGGGGGCTGAGGACTGTGTGGGGACCTTTATTTGTGTGATTTTTACTTTTGACAGGTGTACAGATCAGTAACTCACTGTTTCTAGCTCTTCTCCCCTCATACTGGAAACTGTATGAGGAGAGAAGAGCTAGTAACACTGAGTTACTGCTCTTTGTTTACATTTTGTGATCGGCTGTGAATGGATTCACAGCCGATCACATAGTAAACAGTCACTGTCAGTGACTGTTTACTACCGCCGGTGACAGCTGTGTTCCTACGGAACACAGTGCCACCGACATGACCGCGCTGCGCGCTCCCGATCGCGCATGCGCGGTCATCTGGTGGGCGCCTTCATTGTGATCGGCTGTGTCATTGGAACACAGCCGATCACGTGGGAAACAGCCACGCCCATTGGCTGTTTCCCCCCTGCCGGTGACGGGGGGTGTCCCAGGGACACCCCGACACCGGCAGTGCAGGGCGGCGCGCACGCGATCGCGCGCCTGCCCTGCTTAAAGTGCCGCCGTCATATGACGGCGGCCCAGGATAATGGTCGCTCCGCTCCGCCGTCATATGACGGCGGGCGGGCGGCAAGCGGTTAATATTAGTATTAAGAGTGTCTTAAAAATCCATATAAAACTTGCAACAAATATCCATTCACAAATCAAAAATATCTAGTGTAAGGTGTACAAGAATCAGTGCACAATCATTATAGTAAACATGCATGAATAATGATACAATTGAAACGGATAAAAACAGAAAAAATAATCTTCTCCCTATAAAAAATCATCGTGCCTCCACAGTGCACCTAAAATGTTCAGTGATAATTAGTGATTTCTAAATTGTGTTATCCAACCACCTAGTATCCACCTCTAGGAGGGCTGTGGAGCACACATGCACCGATGATTCACGCATTTTGTCTTTTATTTCTGTTTTTTACTGTTTTAATTGTATCATTATTCATGCATGTTTATTCTAATGATTGTGCACGGATTCTTGTACACCATACACTAGATATTTTTGATTTGTGAATGGATATTGGAAGTTTTAAATGGATTTTTTAGACACTCTAATACTACATTAATGTAAATTAATTGAAAGTACATTACACGCTTTCATTTCAACAGCGCACCACTTCACTGTTTTTTAGTTGTATCTTTTATATGTGACTTCCGCTCCAAATCCATCTTTAAAGTGTTACTAAACCCACAACAGTAAAGTCAGTCTGTATATGCAGTAAAGCATGCTTGTTATACTCGCTGTGGAACCTAAGGGGTTAATCCTCTGCATTGGGTATAAAGGCTGTTTGATCCTGTCTCTTTTCTTTCACTGTCTCCAAAAAATAACCTGATATTTACAGAGCCAGGGGATGGGCTGCACGTGCTCAGTTTAGTGTGTATCGCTAAAGAGTTTTGTTTTTTTCTTCTTGGAAGAGTGCATGTGATCAGCACAGGGCCCATCAGCACTGTCCAGACAGAGGATCAGGGGAGAATGAAAACTCCTCCTACAAGCTTTACTAGGAACTGATACAAGTCACAAGGCTGCTATGCACTGCTGATGAGAAAAGGTATTTATCCATTTATATTCAATAAAATAATTGCATTTCCATGTTCTGTGTAATGTGGGAGACCAGATATAATGAATGCAGGCTCCTGGGTTTAGGAACATGAAGAAAGACCTGTTTTACACGGGCCTCAGCTTTTATATGACCAGTGTGAACAGCAAGCTTTGCCAAAGAATTTGCGAGCTTTCAGCAATCTTGGTTAAAGCTTTTAAGTTTCCAGTTTTTAAAAGTGGAACCCAGATTCTAAAGTGAGTGCTGATTGTCACTTTAGGCAAGCTGCTAGTAGCCTTGCAATAAACTTTAAGAATTTCTGAAGCCTGCTAGCAGCTTGTTTAATATGGCAGTCAGAACCAGGAGAAAGTCATGGAGGTAAAACATGTCCTTTCTGCCCTTTTAGTCTTCTTTCTCTTTCTATGTTCTGCCTGCAATTTACTTATGGAGTTTTTAAGATTTTTGTACTGGTGAAGCAGTTTGGTGCAAGCAAAATCACCCAATCCTGTGTCATAGGGGTTGCTGGAGGCGAGGTGTTCTGGCATATGGGGGAATGAGCACTCTGGAGGGTCACATGTTTGGCACTTGTGTGAGCACAATATATTAAAGATTTGATTAACAGTGGAGTTTTAAATATACTGCACTACTGAATGTTCCTTTTTACACGTGATACTGAGTGTGAAGAGTATTTGAACACTAGGAGTTTTTTTCCCAAATCGCCTTTCAGGACAGCACCTGGAGAGAGCGTAGCTCCACCTAATTTCCCAGGAAACACTGCAGTCATCACTTGAATGTCCAGCCCCTTCCACCATGGCCTCAGTTTGTAGTGTTTTCTCCACCATGGTGGAAGTGCTGCAGGGGACCAGGGGTAAGCTACACTCTCTCCAGGTGGAGAAAAGTAAAGGGCATACCTATATGCTGTTTTGTTTGTTAGGGCCATTCAAGCACCCCCCCCGACGGGAGGGAGGTGTTCCGGTGTCTCTTCTCCTTCTAGCCCAGTGAGGGCTGAGGCCGCCGGGGGTTCCGCTCCAAAAGACCGGGTGGTGTGGAGCTGGGAGGCACGGGCTGTGAAAGGCACAGTTGTCTTGTGTCCCGGGCTTCTCACTTATTCCAGGTTCCGGATGGCGGGCAACGTAATTTCTGGTGGGACTTCCGGCGGTGCGTGGCAGCTTCCGGTTCCGGCCGTTGGAACACAGGGGGAGGAGGCGGCCCCTGCTGGTGTATTTCTCGTCCTTGCAGTGGCAAAAGCACCGGAAATTTTGAAAAAAGACTGCTGGACGCATGCTGAGCACTCTGCAATGATGGATACAGGGGAACCAGCGGTGGTGGCAGGAGCCACGAACACCAGCCAGAGCCAGGTAGGCAAGACAGTGGCCTGAATGATTACTCTGGGTCTATATTAGTTCTCTCTCTTTTCCTTTCCTTGAGGGGGAGGTGGGGAGCCTACATCCCATTCCACAGTACTGGCTAGGGAGTGTGATTAAGATAGTGATTTGGTGGTATGGTTGTGTTGTTTTCACTATCTTGTTTTGGGGTCTGCTAGGGTGGAGACCTTTTGGGGGATGTTTATGTTGTGTTCATGTTTAATATCTTTCAGGCTAAAGCCAAGGAAAAGACTAAACATTCCCCCCCCCCCCTCCAAAAAGAAGTGTCCCTCTTGTAAAAGCATGCTTATGGACACTTGGACCAAGCTTTGTGTAAGGCCTGTATAGCGGATTAAGTCAAAGAGGAATCGTCCTCTGTGACTTCTTCTGCCCCGCCTAGTGAGCTTCTCCCTTCTTTTCAGAAAGAATTGGTGGATACTCTTCAATCGTTCGGGTCCTTTTTGGATAAACATCCGGTAGCACTACCAAATGGTAATCCACCAGCTAGTCCGCATCCCTGCACTTCTGCCCCTAGAGACAGTGATTCAGAGAAGCAGGGGGAAGTATTTCCCCGGGATCAGACGAAGAGGAGAAAGAGGTGTCTTCCTCTTGTTACAGACTGTCCCTGGAGGAGGTGGATGACCTTTTGAAAACCATCCATACTACGCTGCATGATAAGATGTATCAGGGTATGGGTGAGGTTAAGCATCATGTGTTCCTGGTTCACAGGGTACTACCAGGTAGGAAGAAGACATTTGGATTGATGGACCTGATGATTTTTTTTGATTGGTAAGGATTTAGGCAAAAGGGGAATCACAAAAGTCACTGATCGCTGGTGGTTACACATCAATGATGGTATACAGATATGTGAGCATGAGTTTGTAGCACTGCCCCAGTAAGGACTGTCAGATTTCACACCAGCGGTGGTACCAACAGTTTCTAATTTTTCCTCCTGACAGGCAGGATATACAGAGGATTACCACGCAGGAGGCTTTCTCTTACTGATGAGAGCTTCAGCCATGGACAGATGGTGCCCATGACTGCTATATCTATGACCTTCCTGCCTCAACCCTGTATGGGATAATATTGGGAAAATAAATATAACTGTTGGTACTGATAGCAGCCATTTGAATTCTACATCTGGATATAGGGACCCTGTGTTCTATCCTGCCACTCTTATCTTTGCGCGCAGCTAGAAATATCGGTCTTGTTCGGTCTCTCTGGGCCTGACGAAGCCTTATGCGAAACGCGTTGGCTTATTGGGACCCTCAAACCGAGTGTCATCAGAGACTTGCATCAACATCTGCATGAAGTATTCCATATTTCCTTGTATAGGAAACATATTTTTGTACTGCGCCTTTTATCCTATCTGTTATTGTTGTATGGGACTCTTTCCCTGGTGTCCCTTAATTTTGTACTGTCAGAATTAATAATTAATAATAATTAATAATATCTCGCTGTGCCTCCATTATGTCAGAATGTTTATACTGCTCTGAATATACAGTGTCTATTTATGGTTAATAATAAGCAAAGATCTGTGTGAAAGGAGAATCTCAACTTATTCCATAAATCTATATGTAGCAAATTCTTTTTATTGAATAATTTCTTTTTAAAAGCATATACCAATCTTAGTGAAAACAGTCTACAGTATGGAATATATAAAAGTTTTATTCACAAGACATGTAATCACGATAAATGATCAAACTTGAGATGACACAAAAAAAATAACTTCACAAAAATACAAACTTCAAATAATAAATGCAATGTGATGTGTAGCTCAATAATGAAAGTGAAACTGAAACAAAGTTAACCGCTTGCCGACCTCCGCACGACTATATACTGCGGCGGTCAGCCCCTCACAGGCAGAGTGACGTATCAGTACGTCACTAGCCTGGGAGGGTCTGGGGAGCGAGCGCGCGCCGCCGGCGGCGCGCTCCCGCGCGGTCACGGACCCCCCCCCGCGCGTGTGACCGGCGGACCCGATGTCCGCCGGCCACTCTGCGATCGGCTGGGGAGAGGGAGAAAGTCAGGCAGCTTGTGTAAACAAGCTGCCTGTCATTCTCCTCGGTGTAAAGACACTGATCACACGGATCTACTATGTAGATCCGTTGATCAGTGTCCTTACAGCTCAAGCCACAGCCAATCACAGTAGAAAGCACGCCCCTAGGGACACACACAGCCCCTCCCTCCCAAATAAAGTTAACCCCTTCACTACCAGTGTATTTTTACAGTAACAGTGCATATGTATAGCACTGATTACTGTAGAAATGTCACTGGTAACCCCAAAAGTGTCAAAAATGTCAGTCAAGGGTCCGATCTGTCCGCCCCAATGTCGCAGTACCGCAAAAAAATCGCAGATCGCCGCCATTACGCGTTAAAAAAAGAAACAACAAAAATGACAGAAATCTTTCCCTTTGTTAGTAAACGCGATAACTTTTGCGCAAACCAATCAAAATAAGCTTTTTGCGATTTTTTTTTTACCAAACATAGGTAGCATAAAACAAATTGGCTGAAAATGTTAAAAAATTTTGATTTTTACTTTTTTTTGGGGGGAATTTCATATAAAAAAATGTGAAAAATATTGCTATTTTTGCAAAATTGACGCTCTTTTTTTGTTTATAGCGCATGATCAAAAAATCGCACAGGTGATCAAATACCACCAAAAGAAAGCTCTGTTTGTGGGAAAAAAAGGACGCCAAATTCGTTTAGGTACAGCATCTGCACGACCGCGCAATTGTCCGTTAAAATCACGCAGTGCCGAATCGCAAAATACCCCCTGGTCGTTTAGCAGCCAAATCCTCCGGGGCTTAAGTGGCTAAAGTGAAACGAAAGCAAGATTACCATTTCCCCAGATGTAGTAGAAACCATATTTAATGTATATTATACAATCAGACCACAATTGTCTGCGCAATGCAAAACCTGATAATCACTTCACTGCAGATGAAGTGAGAATAAGCCATGCAAAACGGAAGACTTAAAATCGCAAATAATGCGCTTAATCTGATATTAATAAAAATGTTATAAAAACAAAAATCATCTCTTTAGAGAAAAATCTACATATGGTTTATACGGCTGGGATTGTACCCTCGTTACCCTTGAATATACAATGTAAAACATTTAAGGAAGTACATAAACAATATTGAATAATAATCAAATTATTAGCAAGGCATAATTACCATATTTAAAATGGCCGCTAGCTTAGAATAGTAGTTACCAGGTTCCTTAAGATGGCTGCTTTTCCAAAATGGTGGCCAATTAGGGAGGAGCTTCGTTTGGCGTCCCTCAAAGGTTCAGATACATGGCAGATTGAAAGGAAGTCTGTGTAGATGAGTCTGTGCATAGCTGTTAGTAGTGTGTATGTTGTAAGTGTGATGTATATTGGGCAAAATGTGATGTGATGTGTCATGTGTCTCTCTCATCTGGGCTTTTATATGGTATAGAACAATTACCATAAGTTAAACCCAGAGGGAGTTACATGATCATCATTGGTTGGAACATCTTATTCATTAACTGGTGATGTCATAGGGTGACACCTCTTGGTCAACCAGTATATTAAAATTAAATAAAGATTTCTCCATTTAAGACTATTATAATACAACAAAAATGTAACCATGCTTTCATCTACTAAATGTCCATTCAATCCACCAGGCATCTGAATAAAGAATTAATCTTGGTAACACCATTCTAATATTTAATATATCTTATTTAGATATATATAGGATTTTACTTTTGAAACCTAAGACTTCAATTACCGTAGTCAGCAAAATGGCAGTATTGCATTGCACTTAGGTTCAGTATGACAGCATTATTTATCTTCAAATAAACTTCGAACCTTTATATTGATCCATAGCTTACAACCAGACCTTCTAAATTAAACATCTGGCAAGGCCAGAAAAGTTTATGATGCTTTCTACGACTTACAATTTACAAATGTTTACTGAAGCCTGTTTTGACATACAGAGATGATTCATCAAATTTAGTAACGTTCGCTTTTTAGCAAAATATGAAACAATTATAATATATAACGCTTTCCTACATATTTATGTATGCTAGTTATATATACATTTCATATTTCAGTGTTAATATTATGTTACATATAAGATTATAACATATTTGTAAATTTTTAGTTTTACATAGGTCTAAGCATAGAAAAATACTGACTTGTTTTATGATTCCAAACAGAGATAAGATTACCTTGGAATAGTGTCTTAGACCTTATCTTAAAGTAAGTCAAACAGACTATTTATTTATACAGCCTGTCTGGGATAAACCTGTTGAATAGCCACTTTTCCTGCATAGGCACTTTTTGTTAAAGGAAATTTTAACCATTTAGTAACTTGACAAAAATGGATGTCATTGCTAATTCTATACAGATCAAAATATGACATTTCATTTCTATTTGTGAAATTAACTTCCCCAAATAATCCTGACAGTACATTGCTTTACATAGTTACATAGTTAGTGAGGTTGAAAAAAGACATCAGTCCATCCTGTTCAACCTATGATGTGTGTGTGTGTTTGCTGTTAACCGTACATTTGTATACCCCTGTATGTTGTGGTCTCTAAGGTGCCCATCTAATAGTTTTTTGAAACTATCAATGCTTCCTGCTGATACGACTGCTTGTGGAAGAGAATTCCACATCCTTACCGCTCTTACAGTGAAGAACCCCTTACGCATTTTAAGGTTAAACCGCCTTTCCTCTAGTTTTAGTGAGTGGCCACGTGTCTTATTGTATTCCCTTACTCTGAATAGTTTGTTCCTTATGCTAGGGTCGCCAGTACAGTATTTGTACATTGATATCATATCCCCCCCTCAATCGTCTCTTCTCCAGAGAGAATAAGTTCAGTGCTTGTAGTCTTTCCTCATAGCTGATGTCCTCCATTCCCCTAATTATTTTTGTTGCCCTTCTCTGGACTCTCTCCAGTTCCAGCACATCCTTCCTGAGGAGTTTTAGACTAATAAAATTAATTTATTGTATATGGTTGTTTTTGGTCCTCCTTCTCCCAAGTGACCTCTCAAAGCCCCTACTTTTTCTCTTTTTGCTTCATGGTGGACAGAGTTGATAAATTACTGGGAGGGGCTGGGCATGACTCAACTGTCCATTCATGTTCAGACCAATGACAGAATACATAGAAGATGGAAGATCCTTTAGAATCAATTTAAAGAACTAGGCTGCAAGTTGAAGGGAAGGATCTCCAAGGTTATATTTTCTGGAATATTTCCTGTGCCATGTGCAACACAGGAAAGGGTTTCTAGAGTACTGGGCTGACTTTTTGTTGGAGTAAAATCTAATGCTAAACATAATTTGCACCTGAATAGAAGGTCTGCTGTGCTTGGGGAGAGGTTTACAGGGAGGCTAAAGTAGTATTTAAACTAGGATTGAGGGGAAGGATAATAAGATCATAATGGGGCTAGTCAGTCAGAGATCAGACACTAATGGAGCATGGAATGGGGAAGGGCTATGGCTAAGGTGATAAGGAGTTTCCCATGTTACAAATATCCATTGGCAATTATAGTACTGTTTGTACTGCTGAAAAAAATAGGAAAAACACACATGCAAAATGCAACAATGAGTGTAAGTGTTTTTTCACCTATGCCAGAAGTCTGTTAACCACTTGCCTACAGTGCACTTTCACCCCCTTCCTGCCCAGACTGATTTTCAGCTTTCAGCGCTCTCACACTTTGAATGTCAATTACTCAGTCATGCAACACTGTACCCATAAAAAATTTGTGTCCTTTTTTTCACACAAATAGAGCTTTCTTTTGATGGTATTTAATCACTACTGGGTTTTTTATTTTTTGTGCTATAAATAAAAAAAAAACTGAAAATATTGTGAAAAAACGCATTTTTCTTTGTTTCTGTCATAAAATTAAGCAAATGAGTAATTTTTCTTCACAAATTTTGGCCAAAATTTATACTGCTACTTATCTTTGGTAAAAATAACCCAAATAAGTGTATATTATTTGGTCTTTGTGAAAGTTATAGAGTCCACAAGTTATGGTGCTAATCATTGAAAATTGATCACACTTGACCACACCTGATGTACTGAAGGCCTATCTCATTTCTTGAGACACTAAAAAGTCAGGAAAGTACAAATACCACCCAAATGACCCCTTTTTGGAAAGTAGACATTCCAGGGTATTTAATAAGGGGCATGGTGAGTTTTTTGAAGTTGTCATACTCTTTGCAAAATGAAGATTTTTTTTTTTTTTTTTTACAAATTGACATATTAACAGGTTATTTCTCTCACACAGCATATGTATACTTGCAACTACACCCCAAAACACATTTTACTACTCCTCCTGAGTATGGCGATACCACATGTGTGAGACTTTTTCACAGCCTGGCCACATACAGAGGCCTAACATCCAAGTAGTACCGTCCGGCATTCTAGGAGCACAAATTACACATATAATTTCCTGACAACCTATCGTACTTTTGAAGGCCTTGGAGCACCAGGACAATGGAAACCCCCATAAAATGACCCCATTTTGGAAAGCAAACAGCCCAACGTATAATTTTTGAGGCATAATGAGTCTTTTGAATATGTCATTTTTTTCCACAAGTTTTTGGAAAATGTGGAAAGAAAATGAAAACACATTTTTTTTCACACAAAGCTGTCCATTTATGCAATATTTCTAACACATAGCATGTACATAGCAAAAATTGCACTCCAAAATACATTCTGCTATTCCTCCTGAGTATGGCGATACCACATATGTAACACTTTTTCACAGCCTGGCCACATACATAGGCCTAACATTCAAGTAGCACTTTTCACAAAGTTGTCCATTTATCCACTTTAGGACTGGGCCTATTTTTGACACTTGGTGTTTACAAGCTAAAATCATTTTTTTTGCTAGAAAACTACTTAGAACCCCCAAACATTATATATTTTTTTTTTAGCAGAGACCCTAGAGAATAAAATGGAGATCGTTGCAATATTTTTTATCACACCATATTTGCGCAGCAGTCTTCCAAATGCGATTTTTTTTTTAAAAAATTCACTTTTTTGAACTAAAAAATAAGAAAACAGTAAATTTAGCCCAATTTTTTTCCATAATGTTAAAGATAATGTTACGCCGAGTAATTAGATACCCAACATGTCATGCTTCAAAATTGCGCATGCTCACAGAATGGCGCCAAACATTGGTACTTAAAAATCCCCATAGGCAACATTTTAAAAATTTCTGCAGGTTACTAGCTTAGAGTTACAGAGGAGGTCTAGGGCTCAAATTATTGCTCTCGCTCGAACGATCGCGGCGATACCTCACATGTATGGTTTGAATACCGTTTACATATGTGGGCGGGACTTGCGTATGCGTTTACTTCTGCGCGCGAGCTAACGGGGACAGGGCGCTTTAATTTTTTATTTTTTTTCCTATTTATTTTATTTATTATTTTTTTATTTTTACACAGTTTAAAAAAAAATGTTTTGATCATTTTTATTCCTATTACAAGGAATGTAAACATCCCTTGTAATAGAAATAGGCATGACAGGTCCTCTTTATTGTGAGATCTGGGGTCAAAAAGACCTCACAACTACACTAAAAAAGAAAAAAAAAAAAAAATTGTTGAAAGAGGAAAAAAAAAAAGCGTCCCTTTAAACCGGTTGCTAGGCAACGTCTTTTGACGTAGCGCCGGTCCTCCAAGACCATAGAGTCGAGTGAGGGCCATCTTGCCCTCACTCGACTTCCTGTCTCTGAGGATCCGGGACCGGATAGTTTTCCCCGCTGCCGGCGGGTCCGGTAAGCTGGGAAAACGTCTGGGACGCGGCAGGAGGGGGGGGCACCTCTTCCCCTGCACCGTAAGGGTAATTCTGTGGTGAATCCGCCACTGGGACCACCCTTATCTGAAAGCCGACCGCCCGCCGTTTCAAAAAATACCAGGGTTATGGGGGCTATCTGCTGCCATAACCCCAGTATTTAGCTTTTAATGGCCGACGCATATAGTCGTTAGGCGGTCAGTAAGTGATTGCATGTATATGGCAAACAGGTGACGATGACTGATGGGGTGACAGGTGACGATGACTGATGGGGTGACAGGTGACAATGACTGATGGGGTGACAGGTGACGATGACTGATGGGGTGACAGGTGACGATGGCTGATGGGGTGACAGGTGACGATGATTGATGAGGTGACAGGTGACGATGATTGATGAGGTGACAGGTGACGATGATTGATGGGGTGACAGATGACAATCACTGACGGGGTGACATGTGACGATGATTGATGGGGTGACAAGTGACGATCACTGATAGGGTGACAAGTGACAATGATTGATAGGGTGACAGATGACGATGACTGATGGGGTGACAGGTGACGGTGATTGATGGGGTGACAGGTGACGGGCGATGGTCACTGATGGGTGACAGGTGACGGGCGATGGTGCACGGCGGTACTGATGGCAGTCTCTGGTGACCGGTGAACTTTAGGCTATGTTCACATGTGAGCGTAGCGATCGCGGGCAGAATCACTGCGATTCTGCCCGCAATCCAGAAATCATTGCAAATGGCGGGACGCCTGTGCGTTGCCTGTGATTTGCAATAGCACCCCAAACGCTGTGCGATGTTGCAGCGATTTCCGCCTGCCGAATCGAGGTAACATCACGCAAACAACGCATGACGCCCCAAAGAAGCTCTTGTACCTTTTTTGGGCGTCATGCGTTGTTTGCGCGATGTTACCGCGATCACAGTGCCACCGACATGACCGCGCTGCGCGCTCCCGATCGCGCATGCGCGGTCATCTTGTGGGCGCCTCCATTGTGATCGGCTGTGTCATTGGAACACAGCCGATCACGTGGGAAACAACCACGCCCATTGACTGTTTCCCCCCTGCCGGTGACGGGGGGTGTCCCGGGGACACCCCAACACCGGCAGTGCAGGGCGGCGCGCATGCGATCGCGCGCCTGCTCTGCTTAAAGTGCCGCTGTCATATGACGGCGGCCCAGGATAATGGTCGGCGGGCGGCAAGCGGTTAAGCAAAATAGAAGAGTTTGAAGCTTTCGTGCATGAAGAGCTCTATGGTTTAATTGGTATTGCTGAATCTTGGCCTCATTCTTCACACAAGTGGACTATTATTAAAATCAGTATTTTTTTTGCTAGAAAATGACTTAGAACCCCCCCAGACATTATATATATATTTTTAGCAAAGACTCTGGAGAATAAAATGGCTGTCGGTGCAATATTTTTTGTCACACGGTATTTACGCAGCGGTCTTTCAAACACAATTCTGTTGGAAAATATAAATTTCATTGCATTTAAAAAAGGAAACAGTAACATTTTTTTTCTACAATGTGAAAGATAATGTTACGCCGAGAAAATTACGCTGGAATGGCGACAAACGTTGGTACTTAAAAATCTCCATAGGCGACGCTTTAAAAATTTCTACAGGTTACCAGTTTAGAGTTCCAGAGGAGGTCTAGGGCTAGAATTATTACTCTCGCTCTAACAATCGCGGCGATACCTCACGTGTGGTTTGATCACCGTTTACATATGTGGGCACGACTTGCGTATGTGGTCGCTTCTGCGCGTGAGCTCGGTGGGATGGGGCACTTTACTTTTTTTTTTTTTCTTATTTATTTTACCTTTTTTTTATTTTTACACTGTTTTTTTAACCACTTGCCCACTGGGTACTTAAACCCCCTTCCTAACCAGGCCAATTTTTAGCTTTCAGTGCTCTGTGAGTGACAATTACTCACTCATGCAACACTGTACATATATGAAACTTGTGTCCTTTTTTTCCACACAAATAAAGCTTTCTTTTGGTGGTATTTAATCATCAGTGGGTTTTTTATTTTTTGTGCTATAAATGTAAAAATCTGATATTTTTGTAAAAAAAATGCATTTTTCTTCGTTTCTGTTATAAAATTTTGCGAATTAGTAATTTTTCTTCATAAATTTTGGCCAAAATTTATACTGCTATATATCTTTGGTTAAAAAAATAAACAAAATAAGTGTATAGTTTTTGATCTTTATGAAGATTATAGAGTCTACAAGCTTTGGTGTAAATCAATGAAAATTGATCACACTTAATCACACCTCATGTACTGACGGCCTATCTCATTTCTTGAGACACTAACATGCCAGGAAAGTACAAATACCCCCCAAATGACCCCTTTTTGGAAAGTAGACATTCCAAGGTATTTAGTAAGAGGCATGGTGAGTTTTTTGAAGTTGTAATTTTTTCCCATAATTCTTTGCAAAATTAACATTTTTTTTTTTCACAAATGGCATGTGCATACCACAAATTACATCCCAAAATACATTCTGCTACTCCTCCTGAGTATGGCGATACCACATGTGTGAGACTTTTACACTGCCTGGCCACATACAGAGGCCCAACATGCAAGGAGCACCTCCAGGCGTTCTAGGAGCACAATTTACACATATCATTTCCTGACAACCTATCACACTTTTGAAGACCCTGCAGCACCGGGTAAATGCCCACAAAATGACCCCATTTTGGAAAGCAAACACTCACACGTATATTTTATGAGGCATAATGAGTCTTTTGAACATGTCATTTTTTTCCGCAAGTTTGTGGAAAGAAAAGGAAAACGCAATATTTTTACACAAAGTTGTCCGTTTATAAAATATTTCTAAGACGCAGCATGTGCATACCACAAATTGCACCCCAAAATGCAATCTGCTACTCCTCCTGAGTACGGCAATACCACATGTGTGAGACTTTTACACAACCTGGCTACATACAGAGGCCCAACATCAAAGTAGCATCTCACATTGTTGAAGGCCCTTTATATTTCTAATACCTAGCATGTACATATCAATATTTACACCTCAAAAATACATTCTGCTGAGCAAAAGGCTAAAGAAAATATTACCTGTGGTTTTAGTAGTGCAGTTGTCCACAGGAGAACATTGGTCCAGGCAACAGGCAGGGACGTGGTCAGCCACAGCAAACTTAATTGTCCAGGCAGCAGGCAAATATTGTCCATAGTCAGTACAGGCAGGGATACTGTCCATATACAGTCCAGGGTCAGTGCAGGTAGAGATATTGCCAGCAGTGCCTTGTATTCCTGGTATTAGTCCTGGTAGTAGGCAGGAACATGGTTCATACTACAGGTAGTAGGCCAGGAAAGAATGGGGACAGGGGTAGAGGCTTCTCCCACCCAAATCTCTTTGAAGCCTCCGTCTCCAGACCCTAATCTGGGAATGAGAAAACTAAAAAATGAGTTTTCTTCATCCAGAAAAACATTTCTGTAGCCCCTCATCTGTAGCCCCTCACATATGTGAGACCCCTGTGTTATAAATCCCACTACTCCAGTAGCAGGATAAAAGATCAGTCCAAGAGGCAGGCATAAAACGTGGTCAATAAACAGTCCAGGGTCAGGTCCAGAGCAGGCAGAGATGTATAGTTTAGGGATAGGCAGTAACGTGGTCAAATAACAAGCCAGGGTCAGTTCCAGAGCAGGCAGAGATGTACAGTTAAGCGTTAAGCAGAAGCGTGGTCAAATAACAAGCCAGGGTCAGTTCCAGAGCAGTCAGAGATGTACAGTGAAGCGTTAGGCAGAAGCGTGGTCAAATAACAAGCTAGGGTCAGTTCCGGAGAAGGCAGAGGCATATACAATATAGTGCAGTGGCATAAGGGGTGTGGAGGTAAATGACAAGATTTGAAAATTACATTTACCATACTTCACTAATACTGTAGAGAAGTATGGTAACGGCGGAAACACTGACCTATACAGAGGCCTGGTTGGGAAGGACACTCGGGACAATAAAATGATGTGTCCCTTCTAAATCCTCTTCTGGAGCAGACTCTGCATTTCTTCTGATGTTTTCGGCCTGTTTCACTGCGGGGGAGTCGTTCAGGAAAATGCCGCTCATAGAGTCTGCTCACTGAATCCGAGCGAATGCTTTCTGGTGGGCCTTCAGGGTACACAAGTGTGGTGATAATTTCTTCCTGGTATTGAAGATAGTATATGGGGGTCTCAGTAGATTTGCGGTAAATAATATAAGTATTATACATGGCTAAACTGAAAAAATAAATGGAGACTTTTTTATACCAATGGTGGGATTTTCTTGTGGGAAGGTAGGGTTCAATCATTTGATCACTGAAGTCGACTCCTCCCATGAATAAATTATAGTCGTGGACACATGCTGGTTTTCCACATAGGTGTCGTTATGAATAGTTGAGAGCATGTAGACGTTTCTTCTGTCCCTCCACCTGATAGCCAATAGCTCATCGTTCCGCAAACTTGCTGTCTCCCCTCGTCATAGTTTTTGATTAACGAGCTTTTGCGGGAAGCCCTTACTATTGGCTCTCACTGTACCACATGCTGGAGCCTTCCTCCTGTAAAGATTGCGGAAGAGGGGCAAGCTTGTATAGTAATTATCCACATATAGATGGTAACCCTTTTCAAGGACTGGACATGCAAGCTCCCAAACAATTTTTCCGCTGACTCCAATGTACTCTGGGCATTCACGGGGATGCAGCTGGGTGTCCTTCCCTTCGTACACCCGGAAGGAGTAGATGTAACCTGTGGCTCTGTCACACAACTTATAGAGTTTAACCCCATATCGGGCCCTTTTGCTGGGGATAAACTGCTTGAAGCCCAGCCGTCCTGTGAAATGGACAAGTGACTCATCCACGGATGTATTTTTGTCGGGGGTAAATAACTGGGGGAATTTCTCAGAGAAAAAAATTTAGAAGCGGCCGAATTCTAAATAATTTGTCGTATGCTGGGTCATTTCGGGGAGGGCACTGGGTGTTGTCATTGTAATGTAGGAACCGCATGATCATTAGGTATCTTGATCTTGGCATAACGGATGAGAAGATTGGCATGTGGTGAATAGGCTTGGTTGACCAGTAGGAGTATAATTCGTTTTTTTTGTGAGTCCCATATTAAAACTGAGTCCTAAAAATATTTTAAATTCCTCCACTGTTATTTCTCTCCACTCATAGGGATGGGCGTAACTTGAACTTGGGTTGCTTGAAATGAACTGTTGTGCATAGAGGTTGCACTGGGCCACGATGGTAGATAGGAGGTCTTGGGTTAAAAGTAAATGAAAAAAATCAATAGGGGCAAAATTTTCTGTGTTCACCTGGACACCTGGCTGGGCGGTAAAAGGGGGGATGCTTGCTGCGCCTGAATTAGGGGGACGCCACAGAGGGTTTTGAAGGGCATAGGGAAGGGTGGCATGGGTGCTAACCCTTTGGGGCTGAGATGACACCCCACTAGTGCTTGGCATTTCTTGCAGTGGTACTCCAATTCTTGTGGATGCCACTATGCTACTAGTGGATGCCACTGCGCTAATGGTGGATGGCACTGAGCTGCTGGTTGATGCCACTGCGCTAATGGTGGATGGCACTGAGCTGCTGGTTGATGCCACTGCTCTATGGTAGCCTGATCCTCGAAAAAAAAACGCCTTTGTTTCCTGGGCACACTTTCTTCATCCTCCAATTCTGTAGCAGACCTACTGCTTACAACTGGTTCAAATTCAGAATCAGACTCCGAGAGCTCCTCGCTCCTCTCGTCGGTCAAACAAAGAAGCTGGCATGCCTCTTCAGCGGTATAAAATTTTTTGGCCATACTGGTGACTGTGGGCTGTGGTGACAAACTGCTGAGATGTGGGAACTTGGACAGATGTGGCTGCACTGATGGGTGCTGATGAGGGTGCACTGGTGGGTGCTAAATAGGGTGCACTGGTGGGTGCTGATGCACTGCACTGATTATCTTGCACTGTTGTGCACGGATAAGGCGGCACTGACAGGTGCTGATCTACTTATAAGGTGGCACAGATGTGTAGTGGCACCGATTAGCACTGTAGTGGCACTGATGTGGCGCTGTAGAGCACTGATGTGACACAGATGTCACTGTAGGGCACAGAGGAGCACTGATGTTCACTGTAATTGCACAGTAGTGGGACTGATGTGACACTGGTGGCACAGATTTGACACTGATGTGGCACTGTAGTGGCACAGGTGGCACGGAGGAGCACTAATGTGCACTGTAGTTTGACAGTTAGCACTGACGTGGCACTGTAGTGGCACTGATGAGAGACTGATGTGACACTGACGGCACAGATGTGGCACTAATGTGCGACTGATATGGCACTGGTGGCACAGATTAGACACTGATGTGGCACAGAGGAGCACTGATGTAGCACTGATGTGCACTGTAGTTTGACAGTTGGCACTGACGTGAGACTGACGGCACAAATGTGGCACTGATGTGAGACTGATGTGGCACTAGTAGAACAGATTTGACACTGATGGGCACTGTAATGGCACTGATGTGCCACTGGTGGCACAGATGAGCACTGTAGTGGCACTGGTAGTACAGATGAGCACTGATGTGGCTCTGATGAGTACTGATGTGGCACTGGTGGCACAGATGAGCACTGTAGTGGCACTGGTGGCACTGATCTGGTACTGTAGTGGCACTGATGGCACAGATGTGGCACTGCTGGGCACTGAAATGACTGACAAGGCTTACTGTAATACAGGTCTCTCTCCTCTCCACAAACGCTGTATCGGTGTGAGGAGAGAGCTCAACCCCTGCCTGACCCTGCTTTGTTGACATTGTGATCGCTCCGTCATTGGACGGAGCGATCACGTGGTAAAGGACCGCGCTCATTGGTCCTTTGCCATGAAGCGAGCGCGGAAACTCCCGTGTGCGCGCCCCAGGGGGCGTGCGGGAGCGCGATTCTGGGAGGACGTCCATGTACACCCTCCGAGAACTAGAAGACCGCAATGCAGCCGTTTTCCGACCATGGGCCGGTTGGAAAGTGGTTAAAAAAAAACATTTTTGATCAATTTTATTCCTATTACAAGGAATGTAAACATCCCTTCTAATAGAAATAAGCAGGAGAGGTCCTCTTTATTGTGAGATCTGGGGTCAAAAAGCAAAAAAAAAATAAAATAAAGTTTCATGATGAAAAAACATAAGGCTGTTGGGAGGAAGGGACGTATGACATCGCTCCGGTCCTCCAAGGCCATGGAGTCGAGTGGGGGACAGCTTGCCCTCACTTAAATTCCTGCCTAGGAGGGGACAGCAAACCAATTGTTTTCCCCGCTACTGGCAGCTCCGAAGCAGGGAAAACAACCGGGAAGCGGCCGAAGGCGGGCACCTCTCCCGCCACCCATAAAAGTGATCTTGCAGCGCATCCGCTGCTGGGACCACTTTTATAAGAAAGAAGACCGCCCGCCCAGTAAAAAATATTGCAGTTATGGCAGCTATCTGCTGCCATAACCTCTGTATTTAACGTCAAAGTAGCGACATATAACTGCGGCGGGCGGTCCGGAAGTGGTTAGAGGACGTAGACCAGAAATGGGAATTCTTCAAATCAACTGTATTTAAACACACTGCATACAGTGTATGTATGTGGCTCACATCTGATTTAAAAAAGCTAATAAAGTTAAATAATAAGAAAATAGCATTCAACAAAATGAAGGAACACTATCATCATTAAGCCCCGGTTCACATTTATGCGAGTGCCGGGTTCGCATGTAATGTCGGAGCGCACTGCTCCAACATTACATGCGATCAGCTGTGCGGTGCGAGTTTAGCCATACAGTTTGTATGGCTAAATTCGCATCGCACCCGGAGCAAACACGCACAGGAGGCATTTTTGCAGCCGCATCAGGATCGGATCGCACAGCGGTTCACACTTGTGCGATCCCATCCTGTGCGAACTGCACGATCGCACTGCGATATGCGATCAAACTGGGGGTGTCGTTAAGATTACATTGACACCCCCAGCGTATCGCATATGGCAGTGTGAACTGCCGGGGGTGCGTGTGCGATGCGGAAACAGGCTGCGAATTCGCAGCCTTCCCGCATCGCATAAATGTGAACCGAGCCTTATAAGTTACAAAGAATATAATAGAATATGTAAAAATAAAATAAAGGCCGCAAACAATTCAAAATGGTACTGAGTTATTCATTTTCAGGTCATTACAGAGGTCAAGGGGGCACTCTTGAAGTCTGAAGGAAAAGAGATTTTACCTCCACATATCGAAAGGCTTCTTCACAGTAAAAGCTAAACTCCCTCAAGAACTAGTTCTGGCTAGCTCAGTAGATTGTTTTAAAAATAACTGGATGCATTCCTAAATGCACAAAATATAACTGGATACTTACATTTATAGGTAATAACACCAGAGGTAGTTGATCCAGCAAATATCTGATTGCCTTCTGGGGGATCAAGAAGGATTTTTTTTCCCCTGCTGGTTGTACAGGATGGATTTGTGTCACTATATAAGTATTTTTTATTTATTTATTTCTGATGGGGCTATGCCTAACATTCCAACGCTAAAACTGGTAATGTGAGTGCACCCCTTTATTGGGTTAAAACAGCTATACAATGTATGTTTGGTGTTCATGTCTACTAAGGTCCTCATTTTTGGACTGCTTTTAAAGCAGCTCTTGTGGTGGTGCAGTGGGTAAATCGCCAGGCCTGTAAAGTTAGTATTATGGGTTGAATCCAATCTAAGAAAGAGTTGTAGGGTGTGCATCCAGTTACTATGTCTGTGATACCCTGATTCTGGGAGCTTTTTCAAGCAATACTGGTGGCTGTGGTGCAGTGGATAGATCACTAGCTGTGCAAATATGAGATTATGGGTTTTGAATCCAATGTAAGGCATTCTTAGTTACGAGCCTTGATGTTGGCTAAAATAGCTAGATGTCATGGTTGACCTTCAGAAAGCCTAACCTAAATATGTTTACTAGTTTAGCACACCCCACTTAGGAGCTGCAGGTGAACAGGGACCCCCCACTCCTGCACAACTAGGCACACAGAATCTTCACAGGCACACAGTCACACAAAGTCAGAAGACAGTCCATAGCTTTGATTTTGTTTATTGGGGGTTAACAACTTGGATGGGGATAGGGAGTTTGTGATGCCCACTTGACTTAAGCAACAACTTCAGGGACAATTCCCCATGCACAGGCTACTCTTTAGTTTTCCTCCTGCACACACTTATGCTGATCCACTCCTGATGGAACTGGCAGACTCCTTGTCAGATTAGCAACAGCCCCTTACAGGCAGGAACTCACAGTCCCTTAAAATAGCACACGTGGAGTGAAACAGTGTTCCTTCTGCTTCCTCTGTTGCCATTGATCTCAGCACCACTACTTCCAGCAATGCTAGCCCACCTGGCTGCAGCTGCCTCTTCCATCAGCCCTCCTGGCTGTCTCTCTAAGGTAGAAGACTAAAGCCCACCACTGTCTTCAAGAGAGACTGGTTGCATGTGGCAATCTCCTCCCTTTGTAGTACCCAACCGTGTTGAATTACTCACTCTTTCCTGGATTCACGGGAGCAAAGAGAGGCCAGTTTCCTCCCTTGTGTCTTTGGCAGTATCCTTCCAGCACCTGAGCCCTGGCCCACGGCATGTCCCCCCCTCAGAGTAGGGAGATACCGCTCAGGGCCACCTACAGACTGACAGACTCCTTAACACTGTATCTTCATTTTCCACCTGACTGCCCTGCTGGCGTGGCCCATGTCTATTGATGAAGTTATCTCAGTCCCCTGCCAGCCCACCACTAGGGATTGGCTAAGGCCTCATAAATATGTCTGGCAGCTCCTCCTAGCCCCTGCCCTCTAATTCTAGAAGGTTTTCAACTTTTCAGACATCAGGGGGAGGCACCAGAGAACTGCCAAGATAAGTCATCCAGCCCTGAACTCTGATAACCCTGACCAAATTATAGACTTTTAAAGACATTTACAGTATGAGTCAAGATATGTTTTGCCTACTCTACTACTAGCACACACTAGAGGGTGCTAAACTATCAATTGTATCTTTCTTTAAAATTGTTGATGCTAAAAGCCAGTGTTGTAAATGGGTTTTAAAAGAATTGTACGGTGTGTGCCTGATAAGTCTGTTTTTCAGGAGACATTTAAAGCAATTCTGGTGATTTCAGGTGAACAGGGAAAGCAGTGTAAGGATTTAAACTCATAACCTCACACTTGGGTGCCAACTGGTTTACCAACTGAGCCCCCATCAAAGTTGCTTGTGATAACATCCAAAAAACAGCGGCCTTGTTACGTACTTTTAGGGCAGCCTATCCTAACCTTAAAGTAGTTGTAAACCTCAGATGTGAAAAAAGAACAAAGCACACCCCACTACAGTGCAAACTAACCTGAATCCAAAGCACTATGGTATGGTCCCTGTCTGATCTCTCCTTTCTCTGCTGACTGCATGACTCACTCCTAATAGATTAAGCCAACACCTCAGCCTTACGGGAGATGCAACCCCCCCCCCCCAGACCCAGGGTGAATAGACATACACTCTTCACCCCTAAAACGAGAGGTGGCCTAGGGGTCCCGGATCTCCAAAAATGTTTTCAAGCTGCACAATTGGCTCGCTTTAACACTCACAAATCACTGATGCCCTGGTTGTCCATAGAGAACGCCGCAAGGGTTGATAGCACAAAGAGCTAGCAATCAGAACTGAAGTACAGTTTCCTAACTGACCCTAAATTCTCTAAATTCTCTATAAGCAGTCTGTCAGCTTTCCCTCCAGCAGATTCCAATTCGCTGACACTGTCTGTTCTGTGCCCTACCATCCTATTCCCATTTCTAAACCTGCTGGCCATAGTTTAAAAAGCCATGCAGGGAATTATCATTTAAAAAAAATCCTGGGCAAATTTGCACAAAAATACAGGGTTGTGTATCTCAAACTGCAGGATTCACCTTGTATCCTAGTGGCAAAACTGAACCTCAATCTTAGCCAGGAGCTAAAATACATCAGTTATGCTTAGATTGCATTTTCAGTAGTACCTGATTTTCTGGATTTCACTATCTTTGCAACTTCATCTGCAAATAAATGAGAAGAATACTAATACATGTAATTTCTTTGTCTAGATAGGTTCACATTTTCAGTGTTTAAAGCTACACAAATAAATCTAATCGTACAGCAGTTTAACAAGTGCTATTTAACCAAAAAATGACTGGGGCACATTGACACCAAAGCAAAATTGAATCAACTGCTCTGCCAAACAGCATCTACATACTTCTAAGCATGTTTGTAGTAGGAGCAATGATTTTGGGAGGCATCTGGAGCTCAGGATTTTATTTAACTTTCAAAGCAAGCCTGGAGCGAAACTGCTGGAGTCACTCTAAAGCTGGCAAACCTGGAACGTTACCAGCCTCACTAGAGCTAAAGCAAGACAGAAAAAGATAAACATGACATGAGCATACAAGTCAGCATATGAGGCTTGCAGCAGAGCCGTTAGCGTAAAAAAAAAAACTAAAGCTGGTCACGTTTTACAATCTGATTGTACAATCTCTTCTTTTTTTGACCAACTGCTATTTTATGTGAGAGCATCTATGTGGATTGAATATAATTCACATTAACTATTTAGTCAGGCCCTGGCACTACGAAGTTGCTGGTAGGGGTAAAGTAGGGATGCAGCAATACAATTTTTTGAACGAGTGCCGATACTTTTTTTTAGTACTCGCTGATACCAATTACCAATACCTGTCGCAACTGGTTTGTTTATATTTCAGCTGTCAGCAATGGTACAAAGAATTGAAAAGTTATTTACAAATGAAATAATTTTTTTTAAATTTTGCGCATTTTTGTGAAACGTGTAAATTTATGTTAAAGGTGTAGAAATATTGACAAACAAAGCAAAAAAAGAAAAGTTGTAATTATTATTAGTCTATAAAATAGATATGAACAAAAAAAATAAATCAGCAGGGAAATAAAAATAAAATGGAGGATAATAACCTAATTAGGGCTGATAAGAGCAAATTAAGGGGTAATAAGAGGTTAAACAGAGGAACATTTAATAAAAAAAAAAAATGTTTTTTTTACTTGACAGGTTGCTTTAAACTGACTTCATCTGCAGATCGAAGTTCATCCCTGTGATCTGTAGATGAAGCAAAACTAAGATACACAAAGATACTATTTTTCTTTTATCTCTGAGCAATGTTGTTGATAAACATTGCCTGATTGCTTTTTTTTTTTTTTAACAGCTCTGATTGCCGGGACATCAGTTATACTTCAGCTGTCAACAGGAGAACTCCACTGACAGCTGAATGAGTCATCGGCTGTTAAAGACGCAGCGGCCTCACTCCTTAACCACTTGCCGACTGCCTAACGCCGATCTATGTCGGCAGTCAGCCCCTCACAGGCAAAGTGACGTAGGGCTACGTCACTAGCTTGTGAGGGTCTAGGGAGCGAGCGCGTGCCCCCAGAGGCGCGCTCCCGCTCCCGCGTGGTCACGGACCCCCCCCCGCACGTGTGACCGGCGGACCCGATGTCCGCCGGTCACTCGGCGATCGGCGGGGGAGAGGGAGAATGTCAGGCAGCTTGTGTAAACAAGCCACCTGTCATTCTCCTTGCTGTTAGGATACTGATCACTCGGATCTAGTATGTAGATCCGTTGATCAGTGTCCATACAGCTCAAGCCCCAGCCAATCACAGTAGAAAGCACGCCCCTAGGGATACACACAGCCCCTCCCTCCCAAATAAAGTTAACCCCTTCACTACCAGTGTATTTTTACAGTAACAGTGCATATATATAGCACTGATTACTGTAGAAATGTCACTGGTAACCCCAAAAGTGTCAAAAATGTCAGTCAAGGGTCCGATCTGTCCGCCCCAATGTCGCAGTACCGCAAAAAAAATCGCAGATCGCCGCCATTACACGTTAAAAAAAAAACAACAAAAATGACAGAAATCTTTCCCTTTGTTAGTAAACGCGATAACTTTTGCGCAAACCAATCAAAATACGCTTTTTGCGATTTTTTTTTACCAAACATAGGTAGCATAAAACAAATTGGCCGAAAAAGTAAAAAAATTTTGGATTTTTAAATTTTTTTTTTGGGGAATTTCATATAAAAAAATGGGAAAAATATTGTTATTTTTGCAAAATTGACGCTCTTTTTTTGTTTATAGAAGCTTATAGAAAAGTTCCCCTTGGGGTGGGACTTTTTAGGCACAAATAATAATATAAAGTTTGAAAACAAACATATACAGTTAAATAAATTTATTGAAAATTACAGTTACAAAAATTGATTAAAAACATATGGCAAGCTGTGTACAATTCATAGGGTCATGAGGCAGATACAAATACCGCTGTATAAAGGTGAGTGCCCAATGCGTTTCAGAGACACAACAAAATTCTTTCTTCAGGGGCAACCTTAAAATGGCGGTCTGCAAGTGATCAATCATATACTAATCAATCATTGGTAAAAATAAAGAGCATATAACAGTATTTCATAGTTATTACACTTCATGCATAATTTAAACACCATATATCTATGATGAAACACTTACAGAATCTGTCCGATGACACTTTAGAGTGTATGCCTGCCCATAGTATTTTAAAAACAAAAAGCTGGAATGCTTTCGTCCCTGTATTTGGGTGCCGGATTGAGGAAGGTG
Source organism: Pelophylax lessonae (assembly GCF_965119305.1). NCBI lineage: Eukaryota > Metazoa > Chordata > Amphibia > Anura > Ranidae > Pelophylax > Pelophylax lessonae. The sequence continues at coordinate 579,061,809 of NC_138770.1, read as the reverse complement.
GATAACAGAGATTGGAGGTATACCATGTAAGCACGTTCTTATTAATGTGTGCCAGTCAGTCCATAGACCGAATGGGGACAGCTGGAACCCAGAAAAAATTGGGAGATCTGTCTGGTAGAAGGAGGAAAAAAGGAAACAGTCACCAAAAAAGGTTGTGTTTCATTTATTCTACAAAATTAGAGCATGGGTTTTAAACAGTGTGCTGTTGGGTAAGGCTGATATTTGCACAGAAGCGCTGCATAGGTGAAGTAATTTATATATATATATAGTCCAAGCATTGCTTTGGTCATGGAAATAACCAGAGTTAATTGGAGTGGATCATGAGAATAGTTTGAGTCCCAGACAACCCGTTTGATCTATAGGACACACAGCCAAAGAGAAAATAAATAGATGTTCTTCCAAGTAAAGAAACCCCAGCAATGACTGGACTTTTAAATGATATACAAAGAAAATGTTAAACCAAATGCAGCGCTAATAGCAAGGAGTCAGCCACCATACAGTCACAGTATAAGATTGAGAGAAAAGCATTAATTTACCTTAACAGTTGCATGGGTTCATACAGGACCGTGCATCAAAGCATCCACCTTCAGGCAAGTGATCAATATAAATCACTGCCCGAAGGGGAGCTATATATATTAGGCAATTGATTAGCTTAATTGAAATTAGCTGGATGTGTTTGTCCTTAGACCTCCTCCTTTGCAGTCTCCCTATGGGTTCCCTGGTGCGCAGCCGCCGAACCGACTCCCGACTGCGGCTGCGCAAGCAAGACGAGGCGGAAGTCCGTGCGGCCGATGCGCTCCACCGGCACGGTCACTTCCGTCGGCGTGAGACGCAGGCGGAAGTGGATGGGCGAAGCTACAGAAACTCAACGAGAACCAATAGCAAACGCGCAAAGGCGGACAATTCAAGAAATGTCCGCCCACCGTGCCGGGCATGTCACCAAAGGCACACAAATGGTTTAAGAATGCATAGTTGTTTAAATTAATGGCAGAAGAACATCTCAACAAGTGAGACTATGGAAAAGGACATAGAGATTACTTATTCATCTGGGAAAAACATTTGAAAAGAAAAAAAAAAAAAAAAAAAAGTTTTTTCCTTCTATGAAGGCACGGTTTCCAAATTTGGGGGAGGAAAGCAGACCAGTTACATGGTGTGTAGGATATCAAAATTGTTCCCTCAATGGAAAATAGCTCTGAAAAACAATAATAAAGAAACAATTTATACATGCCACAAATTCATACATTTTTTATATATTATTAAGCAGTTTTGCTTGTGCAAAGTAAGATATTTAGGAATAAACAAGAGCAAAAGAAAAGAAAATTTTTTTTTGAAACATCCATTGGCAAGTATACCAATGGATGCGAAAAAGACAGGATAAATGTAAGAAGACATCTTTTGTATCGGGATCTGTCAAAAAAAGATTATTGTTCCATGCCACCTGATGTAAACCCCTCTAAAAAAGGCCTGAAAGAAACCATTTCGTTCAGGCCTGGGGGGTCTGTGGCCTTCAGGGTATATATCCATCGTAGTTCCATCTGTAAAAGAGTTTTGTTCCAGTCCCCTCCACGGGGACTGGGATGTATTCTATCAATAATCAAAAATCTAATTTTTGGAAACTGTCCTGCATGTACCAGGGAGGTATGTCGTCCCAGTGGTAGGTCTGGATTGCAGGTCTTCATACTTTTGACATGTCTGTTTGCTCGTTTGAAAAATGGCAGTTTAGTTTTCCCAACGTAGAAACAGCCGCACCCACAGAGGAGCAGATATACCACTCCGTGGGTGCGGCAGTTGGCAAAATGTTTAGGGACAAAAGTTTGACCATTGGGTAGTGTGGGATTTTTGGTGGTTAGCATATATCTGCAATAGTTACAACTACCACAGATATATGTGCCCTTAAGTCTGCAGGGATCTTGGTTTTTAAGATTTTTGAATTCGCTTTGTACCAATCTTTCTTTTAAGGCTGGCACTTTTTTGAACGTGAATTGTGGGCGTTCCGGAACAAATTTCCCCACAGTGGGATCTAGGGTCAGTACATGCCAATATTTAGAGATGATTTGTCTAATGTTTTGGTGTTGTTCAGAGTACTTCATAATGATTCTTAACACATGGTCAGACTCATTATGGGTTTGAGGAGTCAGCAGGGTTTTTTTTGTTTATAGCGCGTGATCAAAAAATCGCACAGGTGATCAAATACCACCAAAAGAAAGCTCTGTTTGTGGGAAAAAAAGGACGCCAAATTCGTTTAGGTACAGCGTCGCACGACCGCGTAATTGTCCGTTAAAGTCACGCAGTGCCGAATCGCAAAATACCCCCTGGTCGGAATGGGGGTAAAATCTTCCGGGGCTTAAGTGGTTAACAACTGATATTAGCCCCTTTGTCCCAATGTCAGCTGAAAGTACCGAGCCTGAAAGTACTTTCAGTATTTAAGAGGCTATTATATTTCAGACTTATAAGGATGTATGCTGCTGACAACTATGCCCATTTTCATTAAAACCCTGCTCTGATACCCCAGAGACGCAGCCACAGAAACTCAGTGCCTGCGTTATTTTGATTCCTTCACACCAGAAATGCTAAACCCCCTCAGTCCGCATCCATTCTGTGAGTATCCTACGAGAAAATCTTTCCTTAGCAGTGAATGATTACAAGCACATGGGACAAATAGCGAGATACCCACTGCAGAAACTTTTAGGTTCATAGCTGTTTCCTTGTTCTGGAGCAAGATCTTACATGGACACTGCTCCGGACCCCTGATTCCGGCTCCCTCACATATGTACAACATGCGGTCTGTCTGACGAAAGCATATTTCTCTGCCACTATGTCTGATCTATTCCAAATTCTACTGCTACTGCTGGAAATGGTGGGTGACACCAGCCGAAAACGTTCCTCTGACTCTCCTCCCCTGAAGTTATATTCATGCATTACAACCTGAATTGACTAACACACTTTTGGAGAAGGCAAGAGGGACATAGACAACTTAGCGGAGGCTAATGGAGATTTTTCACTGCCAAAAATTTGTGGAAGTTAATTATTCGCCTTCTACCTATGGCAGACTCATCAATTGAGACAGTGCCTACTAGTGTCTGGCTAAACACGCCTAGTTCTGCACAGCTTCCAAATATTCCAAAAGCCACAAAAAGGAAGGGAATTCCTAGAAAGGCTTTCCTTAACCACTTTACCACCGGAGGATTTTGCTGTCTTCCGTCCAGGCCACTTTTTGCGATTCGGCGCTGTGCTACTTTAACTGACAATTGCGCGGTCGTGCAAAGCTGTACCCAAACGAAATTTACGTCCTTTTTTTCCCACAAACAGATCTTTTTTTGGTGGTATTTGTGCGATTTTTACTTTTTGCGCTATAAACAAAAATAGCGTTTATTTTGAAAAAATAACAATATTTTTCACATTTTTTTATTTGAAATTCCCCCCCCCAAAAAAATGTAAAAATCAAAATTTTTTTTAATTTTTGGCCAATTTGTTTTTTGCTACATATTTTTGGTAAAAAGATCACAATAAGCGTATTTTTATTGGTTTGCGCAAAAGTTATTGCGTTTACTAACAGAGGGAAAGATTTCTGTCATTTTTGGTGTTTTTTTTTTTAACGAGTAATGGCGGCGATCTGCGATTTTTTTTGCGCGCCCCGCCCACAAGGGGCGGAGTCCAGCGACGTAGGTCTACGTCGCTGGATGGGAACGAGCCACTTTGCTGCAGTAGCAGCAAAGTGAGCGGGGTATAGTGGTTAATCTTGATCAAGTCCACTGGGCTTTACATAATAATTTGCCCAACTTCTCCTGGCATTTTTTCTGCCTTGTACCCTATTAAAGAGGAATTAAAAAATAAATGGACTGTTCCCACCGTGGACCTGGCACTTCTGGAACTAAATAAATGTGTTTCTATTGGAGGCATTTCCTTCATTAAGAGAATTAGTTGGTAGGTGTTTGGAGATTGTTGGAGTACACTGTTGCAGGTCCAGCCCTACAAGCAGATTTTGCCACTTTGTCAATTCCCAGATTATGGTAAACTGGATTGAAGAACTCTGAAGTATTGATAAAGATAATCTTATTCGTTCTGTCGGATTATGGCTCCTGCTATCTGCCCTACTATTTTGCGTAGACGATATGTGGAATGTGATTCATCAAAGAGCACCTGCTGCCATTTTTCTGCAACTCAGTTCCTATTTCTGTGCATAGTTAGGTCACTTAGCCTTGTTTCCAGGTCTTATTCATGAAAACTCAGGAACTGGGGTGCAGAAAAATGGTGGCAAGTTCTCTGGACTGATGAGGTAAAATTTTTAATATTTGTTGCCTTGGTGGTATGTTTTGGATCATTGTCGTGCTGAAAGACCTATCCATGACCCATCTTCATTGTTCTGCCTGAGGCATGAATGTACTCATCCAATATTTTACAATACATGCCCCATCTATTGGCCCCTCCATGCGGCAAAGTCAGCCTGTACCTTTAGCAGAGAAACAGCCCCAAATTATAATGTTTCCACCTCTGTGCTTGACTGTAGGGATGGTGTTCTTGGGGTCACAGTGAGCATTTTTTTTCCTCCAAACACAGTGAGTCGAGTTAATGCCAAAGAGCTCAATTTTGGTCTCATCTGACTACAGCACTTTCTCCTAATCCTTCTCTGAATCATTGATGTTCATTGGCATGACTGTACATGTGCCTTCTTGTGTTTGGAGGAAGAAAAATGCTGACTATGACCCTAAGCACGCCATCCCTACAGTCAAGCAAGGGGGTGGAAACATTATGTTTTGGGATTGTTTCTCTGCTAAAGGTACAGCAGCCTCTGCCACATTGAGGGGGCCAATGGACGGGGCCATGTATTGTAAAATATTAGGTGAGAACCTTCTTCCCTCAGCCAGAACACTGAAGATGGGTCATAGAACAAAGGGGTGGCTCAAGAAGAAGCACATTAAGATCATGGAGTGGCCTAGCCAGCCTCCAGACCTTAGTCCTATTGAATATTTATGGAGGGAGCTGAAACTTTGAGTTGCCAAGGGACAACCAAAAATCCTTAAGGATTTAAAGAAGATCTGTAAAAAAGATTGGACCAAAATCCTTCCTGAGATGTGTGCAAACCTGGTCACTAACTAGAAGAAATGTCATACCTTTGTGCTTGCCAACGAGGTTTTCTCCACCAAATACTAGGTCATGTTTTGCTTGGGGAATCAAATACTTATTTCACTCCCTGAACTGCAACTTAATTCATAGCATTTGTTTTATGTGTTTTTTTCTGGATTTTTGGCTGATATTCTGTCATGTAAAATACAACTATAGTATAAATTATAGACCCTTTATTTCTTTGTAAATGGGCAAACTTACAAAAATCTGCAGTGGATCAAATATCTATTTCCCACACTGTATCGTCAATGTGAAGAACAACAAGGAGACCTGGAAGTGATGGTTTGGCCCCCAACATCGTCGAGTCTGTCTGGGATTACATGAAGAGACAGAAGGATTTGAGGCAGCCTACATCTATAGAAGATCTCTGGTTAGTTCTCCAGGATGTTTGGAACAAACTACCTGCCGAGTTCCTTCAGAAACTGTGTGCAAGTGTACCTAGAAGAATTAATGCTGGTTTGAAGCCAAAGGGTGGTCACATCAAATATTGATTTAATTTGGATTTCTCTTCTGTTCATTTTCTTTCCATTTTGTTAAATGTTACAAATAAACTATTACTAATAACTATCATTATTAGCATTCCTAATTTACAGCAGTTTTTCATGGTGGTTTGTGAGGGTGGCCCCGTGTGTGTATTCATATATAATATACAGTAATCCCCCGCTCCATCGCGGTTCAGTTTATGCGGTCCCGGTAATTCGCGTTTTGTTTTGTAATGTTATTTTACTATATAAATCATTAAAAATGAAATCTTTTTGTGTTTTCCATAGCTCTTGCTATGTCTCTTAGTATCCTTTATGTGTTTAAATGAGTTTCTATTGTTTTAAAAGTGTGTTTAAAGACCTTAAAATGCTTCTACTCGTACAGTGACAGTAAAATAAACATGCCTACAATGCATTTTAATAGGGTTTTTCTATTTTGCGGAATTTCACTTTTCGCGGCTGGGTCCGGAACGTAACCCCCGCAATGGAGGGGGGTTTACTGTATACAGTATCTCACATAAGTGAGTACACCCCTCACATTTTTGTAAATATTTTTTTATATCTTTTCATGTGACAACACTGAAGAAATGACACTTTGCTACAATGTAAGCTACTATAGGAAAGAATTGGCAGTGAGCCTTAGAAGGGAGACGGGTTTTGGAGTGTGAGAGTTGTGATAGAGAGTTCTGGGCACAATGAGGAGAGCTGTAGATAGAAGGGAAGGGGAACTGGTGAATGTAGAGGTGGGAAATGTAGATGGGTGGGGCTGGATAGAGAGGTGAAAGCTGTGGATTGGGCGTGGTGCTAGGGGCAGAGGTGAGAGCTATGGATTGGGGATGGGACTGGGTGCAAGGGCGAGAGCTGTGGATTGGGGGTGGTGCTAGGGGCAAAGGTTAGAGCTGTGGATTGGGTTCAGTGCTAGGGGCCCAGGTGAGAGCTGTGGATTGGGGATGGTGCAAGGTGCAGATGTGGGGGCAGTGCTATGGGCAGAGGTGAGAGCTTTGGATTGTGGGTGGTGCTAGGTGTAGAGGTGGGAGCTGTGGATTGAGGGTGGTGCTAGGGGCAGAGGTGAGAGCTGTGGATTGGGTGCAGTGCTAGGGGCCAAGGTAAGAACTGTGGATTGGGGGTGGTGCTAGGTGCAGAGGTGGGAGCTGTGGATTGTGGGTGGTGCTAGGGGCAGAGGTGAGAGCTGTGGATTGGGTGCAGTGCTAGGGGCCAAGGTGAGAGCTGTGGATTGGGGGTGGTGCTACGTGCAGAGGTGGGAGCTGTGGATTGGGGGTGGAGCTAGGGACAGAGGTGAGAGCTGTGGATTGAGGATGGTGGTAGGGGAAGAGTTAAGAGCTGTGGATTGGGGGTGGTGCTAGGGGCAGAATTGAGAGCTGTGGATGAAGGAAGAAGGTGAGGGTGCTAGGTATGAGCTTTGGATGGGTGGGGACTGGTCGCTGGGTTGAGAGCTGTGAATAAAGCGGGTTGCAAAGAGCTGTGGATTGGATTTGCAGAAGTGAGATGTGGAAGGGAGCAGGGATGAGCTGTAGAGGAGGGGTGCAGAGTTGAGTTGTAAACAGGTGGTCCAGAGGTGAGCTCTGGACAGGGGTGCATAAGTGAGATGAGGAAGGGGACAGAGATGGGATGTAAAATAGTTGCAGAGGTGAATTGTGGACAGGGGAACACAAAGGTGAGCGGTGGAATGAGGTCACAGAAAAGATCTGTAGATGGAGGTGCAAAAGCAAGCTGTAGACTTGGCACACAGACAAGATCTGTAGATGGGGGGTGCACAGGTTAGCTGTGGTGTGGGGATGAGATGAGTTGTAAACGGGGCTTAGACGTCAGATGTGGATGATTGAAGCAAGGTTATGCATTACATAATTCTCACCACTCTGTTTTCTTAAAGTGCAGCATTGTGTGTGCAAAGTACACTGCCGTATAGCGTCCCGGAGTCAGAAGTATGTAACGTATGGCACAACCTACAGAGAGCAATGGTTAGGGTTATGTAATACACAGTCTAGCATAATGAGAGCAGGGGTAAGAATTATGTTATGTATAACACAGTATACAGGGAAGTGGTTAGGGAACAGACAAAACAACATACAGATTGCAGCGGGGTTATATAATGTACAGCACACATTACATACTCTGTATGCTGTGCTGTGTAGTACATACCATCTATTGTATACTCACAGCAGCTCCATGCTCTTGACTGTACATTACACAGCCTTGATCCCTACAGCTTTGCGGTACATGATATAGTTATGACCCCTACCGATGAAGTCATCCACGACGTAACGCGTATGGTGGACAGAGCCTGTCTGCGGACACCGAATCTTAAGTCTTGATCTCCCATATCGTCTGTACAGCCCACACAGCTGATGTGCCCTCATTGTGAGTAACATCTTTAATTGTTAATAAGGTATTTGATCAGACAGAGAGCACTAGATCCCATACTTTTTATATTTGAGGAAATTTGGAAGGGATCAGATACCTGATCCAGCCCATGACTGTCTCCATACTGGCCATACCACTATTATCCTTGGGGATGAACAGCTGATCTTGATCTGCCAAGCATGGAGATCGGTGTATGAGGCATACCCATGCTAATAGACTGAATACCTGTGGAGTCCATTACACCATACCGCTATTATCCCCAGGAGGGACAGCTGATTATGACCCACTGGGAACAAGGGGTCTTAATGTGAGGTGAGAGGCTTGGCATCACGGGTGAAGGAGAAGCATGGAACACTTTAAGTTTCCTTATTCACATTTGGATCCCATTGGACTTTTTTCACATATTTATATCCCGATTTATTTGCCTTGTTTTTATGTATTTATTCGTGATTTTTTAGCAGATGCACTTAGCACTTTAATTTTTCACATTCATGAATGGTTTACACAGTGGGATGTTTTATATTGTACTTCAGTTTATTGATTTACATCTATTATCTTGATTATGTATTTATTTATTTTATCTGGCGCTACACTTTTTTGGTATACAGATTGCATTTGTGGAGTGGACACACACACTCTAGTGATTGCAGCCGGATTGATTGATTCATTATATATTTGATTCATTTATTTATTTTACTGTTTGATTTACGCTGATTGTATTCACTATATATTATGTAACACACAGCCTAGCGTAATAAGAGCAGGGGTAAGAATTATATTATGTATAACACAGTATACAGGGAAGTGGTTAGGGAAATGCAATAGACACACAATGCACACAACATACAGATTGCAGCGGTATTATATAATGTACAGCACACATTACATACTCTGTATACTGTGCTGTGTAGTACATACCTTCTATTGTATACTCACAGCGGCTCCATTCTCTTGACTGTACATTACACACCCCCTGATCACTCAACTCTGTATGCTGGGCTGTACATGATATACTTCTGACCAATTGCACTCTATACATTATATACCCCTGACCCCTATACTATTGTATTATATTGTAATTGCATACTGCTGACCAAGGTGTTTATTGTCTCAACAGCTGTTAAGCAGTCCTCGAATATTTTAAAGTATAACATCACATATAAAAAAAGAATAAGGCCCCTTTCACACGAACGATCCAATCAGATCCGCCTGTCAGTTTTTTAGGCGGACCTGATCGGATCCTCCATGCATCCCTATGGAGCAGCGGATGTCAGCGGTGACATGTCCGCTGACACCCGCTGCCATCCGCATCCGATCCTGTCCGTGAAATCCGAACGGATGGAAACCCTATTTTTCATCCGTCCAGGGGATCCCCCATAGAGAGCAGCGGGGCTCTGACACCTCCCTCTCTGCACGCGGAGAGTGTGCTGTCACCTGCCTGCTCAGCGGGGATCAATGGATCGATCCCCCACTGAGCAGCACGGAGTCCACCGACAGAGGCGGACAATGTGAAAGAGCCCTAACTGCACATGATTTTACAGATGAAAAAAAAGTATTTATTTTGTTTCAGGAGCCTGAAAAGCATTGCATCCACATTCAGCAGATTGTGGTACAATAGCTCCCATACAGTCTTCCTCTTGCTTTGTGCTTGTATCCGTGTGCGGGATTTCTGTTACAAAGATAGAGGAAGAATAAATGAATGAACTACTAGCATGCTGATTAGAAAGCTTGCAGCTCATCCAAACTATAAGTACATTTGCTGCGGTGACAGAACTCTGTGGTTGAATGACGTGGCTGTTTTCAAATTGTTGCAGCAGGTGCAGGGAGAGGATCCCCACCCACTGTCACAGGAGGGGTGAGCGGGGGATGTTGAAAAAAAGGGTGACTTTTCCCTTTAAATAAAGCGGAGTCCCACCCAAAAGTGGAACTTCCGCACATTTGCTTTCTTTCCCCCCCCCCCCGATGCCACATTTGGCACCTTTCAGGGGGGAACGGGTACCTGTTTTTGACAAGTACCCGTTCCCCACTTCCGGGAGATGGCGCTGTCGCTCGGAAGTTTGGCCCCCTCCTCCTCCCCCTGTCGTTGTGCCATTCCGAACGTGCAGCGCGCTTCGCACATGCACATTAGGGACCTGCCCATCAAGCCGTAAGGCTTCACTGCCGGGTTCCCTCACCGGCAATGGCGGCGGCAGCACCCGACAGCCGATGGAAACATCAGCTGTGGTGCCAACATCACTGGACTCCAGGACAGGTAAGTGTCCTAATATTAAAAGTCAGCAGCTACAGTATGTGTAGCTGCTGACTTTTCATTTTTGGAGGGGGAGGCTGGAACACCGCTTTAAATTCTTCTTTAGACAAAAATGTTAGTTCTTGGTCTATATATTGCATGTTCAGAAAAGTTAATGGTATTAGAAGAATTTTTATTTATTTAAATGATTGTGCTAAGGTTTATGTGCGTCTGTGAGATTCTCACTTTTGGCACATTAATTAAAGCATGTTTTATAGGTGTAAGGGCTATATGTGTTATGCATTCATCAAGTTGGTCCTGATTTTATTTTCTTATATCCCTTTAACCCTCTTCCACTGTAATCACAGAGAGGTTATTTGCAACAGCATGCTACGGGCACTGCATTATTCCTGTGCTTCAAGTGCCTAATGGTGCTTTTCCACTGCATGGAACCAAACGGTTCGGCTCGCTTTTGTGCTTTTCCACTGCTGGTACCGCAGAGTACGGTGTAGGAACGGTTCGGTTCGGTACGGTACGGTACGGCGGCGCTTTTCCACTACATGGAACCGAACGGTACGGCTCTCTAAAACAGTACCACCTCGATTGTGGTTCCAAGAGGTACCATATCCCACAATCCTTTGCATGCAGCTGACTGTCACTACTAGCCACTGATTGGTCAGAGAATCGTTGTTATCCCACCCACTTACTTTAGTACACTAAAAAAGAATAGTGCACACATGCAAAAGAAATTACCAAATTTGAAGACAATCCATAAATAAAAATGGGGATTTGGTCCCACCATATAGTGCTCAAGCCCACCACGACGTCAAAGTACCCCATTATCAGTGGGTCCTACACTATCCATGAAAAAGAGAAGAATCCAGCCTTTCTAACCCTTGGAGACAACACTCCTTGCTGGGAAAGATGTGCAAATGCACTACAGGGGACTCTTCCTATAGCAAGGAGTGTTGTCTCCAAGGGTTAGAAAGGCTGGATTCATCTCTTTTTCATGGATAGTGTAGGACCCACTGATAATGGGGTACTTTGACGTAGTGGTGGGCTTGAGCACTATATGGCCATATGGTGGGACCAAATCCCCATTTTTATTTATGGATTGTCTTCAAATTTGGTCATTTCTTTTGCATGTGTGCGCTATTCTTTTTTTAATATACATGTCTTTTGGTTCATAGCTGCACCAGCTTTAGAAATACATGGGTATGCTCCCCCAAATTTTTTGCTTACTTTAGTACACTACTTTAGTGGAAAAGCAAACCGTACCATGCAGTGGAAAACCAAACAGGGCCAAGTAGAGCCGAGCCGGTACTTGCAGTGGAAAAGTGCCATAAGGGTACCCATGGTCTTTCATAAACTTAGAAACGCCACTTCTTGGAAGAGGAGTGCAGTGCGGGAAATTTGTAACAGAATGGTCAAGAGGAGGAATGCTTTATATTGTTTTTCACATAGAGGAGGTATATGATTGCCTTTGTTTGGGGCTATAATGGCAACTATCTGATCAATACTGATATAAGTAAGGCCAAAAAGGTCTTTTTTTTTTTTTTAAAAAAACACCATAAATCTTCCAATTTAGCGAAAAATACAAGAAAAATTACATCACATCAATTAATTTGTGTAAACACATATAAAATGATCCACAGTACATGCAAAGTTGCAGCCAGTGGTACGTTATTCCAGCGCGTTTTGAGGTTATTTTGTGTATATCTTCATCAGGGATTGCAATCCCTGATGAAGATATACACAAAATAACCTCAAAACGTGTTGGAATTATTTTATATGTGTTTACACAAATGAATTGATGTGATGTAATTTTTCTTGTATTTTTCCCAAACTTGGAAGATTTTATGGTGTTTTGTAAAAACAAAATGTAAAGAACCTTTTAAGAATAGACCTTTTTGGCCTTACTTATTATATCACTATTGCTCAGATAGTTGCCATTATAGTCCCAAACAAAAGAGGGTCTCAGCTAGTTACTAAAGGAGGAATGCTTAGCTCTGAACTGTATAGAGAAGATTCTTCTAGTAACACCAACAGGTATCAGAACAGCTACAGTAGGATGGTCTAGAGAAACAGAAAAACGAAGAGGCGCAATCTTTATCAATCTTTTTGCTTTATTAGTGGTGCGTAGTGCAATGCAGTGTGCATGTGGTCTATAGGTACTGCAGCACTTTCCTGCCTCTCTCCCAGCTCAAAATTATATGACTGTCCTATAAACCTTTGCTAAAAGAGTTTGCAGCATCTCCAAATCACCGATATTCAGCAGTTAGGCACATTTTAATCTCTAGGTTGGGTGCACCTCTTTCCTTGGGTCATGGAGATTGCTTTACCCCCATACTCTGCAATCTATCATGTGCGGTAGTTCTTAGTGTGATGATAGGGAACACCATCCCAGAACTTGTTTCTGTTCCTCATCCTAGAACTTCTTCAGTCTGGAAATGCAAAGCATCCCAGCCCTTGGTACCCTGCAGGTGTTGGCTCAGCCTTGAATAACCTCTAACACCTCGGCTCTTGCAACCCCTCTGCAAGAAAATGTTCTTCTTTGTTGTCTGCTGTAACCTCCTGTGTTTCTCTGGGGTCTTCTTTCTAAATGTACAGTGCCTTGAAAATATTCATACCCCTTGAAATGTTCCACATTTTGTCATGTTACAACCAAAACACAAATGGATTTTTTGTGATAGACCAACACAAAGTGGCACATAATTGTGAAATGGAAGGAAAATGATAAATGGTTTTCCAAATAAATATGTGAAAAGTGTGGCGTGCATTTGTATCCAGCCCTCTTTACTCTGATACCCCTAACTAAAATCTAGTGGAACCAATTGCCTTCAGAAGTCACCTAATTAGTAAATTGAGTCCCACCTGTGTGTAATTTATTCTCAGTATAAAATACAGCTGTTCTGTGAAGCCCTCAGGTTTGTTATGGCGCTTTTCCACTGCATGGAACCGTAACGGTTCGGCGCGCTTTTTTGATTTTCCACTGCTGGTACCGCACGGTATAGGGTCCCAACGGTTCAGTACGGTATAGGTTTGCTTTTGCACTGCATGGAACCGAACGGTATGGCTCTGAAAAAACAGTACCTACTCGATTGTGGTTCCAACAGGTACCATATCCCACAATCCTTTGCATGCAGTCACTACTAGCCACTGATTGGTCAGAGAATCCCACCCACCCCATTGTTATCCCACCCACTTAACTTTAGTGGAAAAGCAAACCTATACCATACCGAACCGTTCCGACACTATACCATGCGGTACCAGCAGTGGAAAAGCAAGCAGGGCCGAGTAGAGCCGAGCTGGTACTTGCAGTGGAAAAGTGCCATTAGAGAACCTTCGTGAACAAACAGCATCAGGAAGGCCAAGGAACACAGCAGACAGGTCAGGAATAACGTTGTGGAGAAGTTTAAAGCGGGATAGGTTATAAAAAGTATTTCAAGCTTTGAACATCTCACGGAGCACTGTTCAATCCATCATCCGAAAATGGAAAGAGTATGGCACAATTGCAAATCTACCCAGACATGGCCACCCACCTAAACTGACAGGCCAGACATGGAGAGCATTAATCAGAGAAAAAGCCAAGAGACCCATGGTAACTCTGGAGAAGTTTCAGAGATCCACAGCTCAGGTGGAAGATTCTGTTCACAGGACAACTATTAGTCGTGTATTCCACAAATCTGGCCTTTATGGTAGAGTGGCAAGAAGAAAGCCATTGTTGAAAGAAAGCCATAAGAAGTCCCATTTGTAGTTTGCGGGAAGCCATTGGGGGGGCCACAGCAAACACGTGGAAGAAGATGCTCTGGTCAGTAGTGTTAATTTTGGCAGCAAATTTAGATTTAGTTTTAGTCAGTCTTTTGACTAAAATGCTATTTTAAGTTTTAGTCATATTTTAGTTAACTTAAATCTCCAGTACATTTTAGTCAACTACAAAGGGTTTAGGTAAATTGTAATGCATTATTTAAACTAGTTATATACTCCTGGAGTAAAAATCGAATAACATGTTATTATTCATGGTATTAGGGTTTGAACGCGCACTACAGACATTGTGATAAATAACGTCTTTATAAATAAAACTAAGTTTCAAAAACAAACAAAAATATTACTTTTTGACAAACAGAAGTGCAACTTTAAAATACAAAAAACCCAAAAACTGTAAACTCTATTGGCTGTAATGTCATTGCACATATTACCAACATTAAATATTAAGAAAAAATATATATAAAAAAGCCTTTTTCTCTTTTTTTTTTCTCTTTCAGCAGCTTAGTAGATGCCCCCCTACTTATGCTTATGAGATGCAATACTTGTTTAAACTTTAATGTGCTTTAGTGCCGGTTCACATATGTGCGGCTGCGGCGATCGCATATAATATCAGAGCGCACTGCTCCTTCATTATATGCGATCGGGTGTGCGGTGCGAATTCAGCCATACACTCTGTATGGCTAAATTCGCACTGCACCCGCAGTAAAGTCGCACATGACCCTTTTTTTGAGCCGCATCAGGATCGGATCGCACAGTGGTTCACACTTGTGCGATCCGATCCTGTGCGAACTATAAGATCGCACTGCGATATGCGATCAAACTGGGGGTGTTGTTAAGATTACATTGACACCCCCAGCGTGTCGCATATGGCAGTGTGAACTGCCAAGGGTGCGTTTGCGATGCGGGAACAGGCTGCGAATTTGCAGCCTTCCCGCATCGCATAAGTGTGAACCGAGCCTTTATTACAGGCTTTGGCTGGAATTATGTTGCCGATTTAGAAATTGCCAGTTGAGTAGTGTTAATTTTGATGTCAATTTTCAATTTAGTTTTAGTCATAGTCCTATGACTAAAATACGACTAAAACTAAAATTACATTTTAGTCATCTGAATGGTTTTAGTCGTATTTAGTGTTAATTTCGCCTACAAAAATATTTTAGTTGAGGAAATTAACACTGCTGGTCAGATGAAACCAAAAACAAAACTTTTTGGCCTAAAAGCAAAATGCTACGTGTGGCAGAAAACTAACACTGCACATCACCCTGAACACACCTTCAGCAGGGACAGGGAAGCTGGTCAAATTTGATGGAAAGATGCATGGAGCCAAATAAAGGGCAATCTTAGAAGAAAACCTGTTACTGCAAAAGACTTGAGACTGGGACGGAGGTTCACCTTCCAGCAGGACCATGACCCTAAACATACAGCCAGAGCTACAATATGACTGGGCCATTCTAAGACATGAATATGCTTTGATTTAAACCATTAAAGTCCAGACCTAAATCCAATTGAGAATCTGTGGCAAAACTTGAAAACTGCTGTCCACAGACACTCTCCATCCAATCTGACAGAGCTTGAGAAATTTGCCAAAGGAGAATGGGCAAATATTTCACTTTTTGGGGATGTCTCCTTCAGCTTTGCACACCTGAAAAGACTTGCAGTTGTAATTGCAGTGAAGGGTGATTCTACAAAAGCCCCGTACACACGTACCGAATGTTGGCCGAACGATCGGCCGTCTTTTGTCCGGTGCTGTCCTGTCGGTTGAAAAGTGCTAAAGACTGCACACGAATTTTGTCGGCCAACAACAGCCGACTGCAGAAGTGATATCATGTGATGGTTAACTTTCCGTGTGTTTTTTCTTTTCTGAGCATGCCCAGTCTTGCTAATCTGCTGTTTGTCGGCCGAATTCTGTACTGATTGAGGAACAATCGGCCGTTCTGGTGTTGGCCAACAAAAATTTTAAAGTCTGCACGCCAGATTCTGTTCGGCCGAAAAGTCGCAGCCGGTTGTCGGAAGCATCATACTAACAAGCCAACAATCGGGCCGATCGGTCGGTGGCCGAATATTTACGGCCGACAATCGCTACATGTGTATGGGCCTAAAGTAATGACTCAGGGGGCTGAATACAAATGCATGCCACACTTTTCAGATTTTTCTAAAACAAATTGAAACCATTTATCATTTTCCATGCACTTCACAATTATGTGTCACTTTGGGTTGGTCCCAATAAAATACATTTACGTTTTTGGTTGTAACATGGCAAAATGCGGAAAATTACAAGGGGTATGAATACTTTTTCAAGGCACTGTATATATAACCCAAATTTGTATCATTTGTTTTTTTTTTTGTATGTTATGAAATAAACTCCATTTCTTTGTACCATACTCAAAGTGAGATCATTTAGTCTTCATGCACACTAGCATTTTTTTTATAAGCTCAAAAAATGCTAGAAAAAAAGCGCAGGATAAAAAACAATAATAGCGTTTTTTTTGTCAGCTTGTAGTATTCAGAAGCTTGTAGGAGCGTTAGCTTTTTTACAGTACATAATGAAAAATAAGCAAAAAAAAAACGTTTGAAAAAACAGTTTAGGTTAGAAACGTTTTAGTCTTTTTTTTTTTTTTCGGTCTGGAAAACGCTTTCAAAAACTCTACAGAAAAAAAAATCTCTCTGCTCCTAAACACTGAAGCTTAAAAAATGCTTCTAGCATAAAAAAAGTGTGCATGGACACATAGGATAACACTATTAGCTTCAAGGAACAGAAAAAAAAAATACTCATAATAGCTTCTAAGAGCGTAAAATAGCGCTAATGTGCATGGAGCCAAACTGTTCTATCCTCCATGAGCAGCTCTAAACCCACATGCTTCACTACAAACGAGATCTGCTGGAATCCCTGAAAACAGTAAAACCCTGGATTGAGAGTACCTTGGTTTAAGAGCATTTTGACAAGCAAAATTTTTTTTATAAATTTTGACTTGATAAGCAAGCGATGTACTGATATACAAGTAGCGTCACATCACAACTGAGTATAAAAGAGATGCGCCTTCTAAGTGTAGCAATATGGTTACATTTAATGAAGGTACAATATTTAGCAACTTGCATGGTTGATTAAAACATGCACATCTACGTAAGCAGGCATCTGGGGTAAAGCTGTCCACATAGACCGTCCTCCGCCCCGCCATCAACGTCATCCCATACACACTGCACTCCACGAGCACGTCAAGCCTCACTTTCAGATCGCTCTACTGCAGGGTAGTCTTTTCGGTCACGATTGCAGACTGACAGCGGTGAGAGTCAGCAGTGCCGAGGACGGTCTACATGGACAGCTTTACCCCAGATGCCTGCATACTTAGATGTGCCTCTTTTAATCATCAACCATGTGCGTTGCTAAATGTTGTAACTTCATTAAATGTAACCATATTGCTACACTTAGAGGCGCCTCTCTTCTCTTTTATACTCAGAAGCAAAATCCAGCAAGAGCTACAAATCCCCTTGTGGAGGCTGCCATTTGTGGATGGACATTTTATGATCCATATAATCTTTTTATATGGACTATAAACTGAAGGATTTATGAATAAATGGTTGTGGAACGAATCATCTGAGTTTCCATTATTTCTTATGGGGAAATGTACTTTGATACAAGAGTGTTTTGGATTACAAGCATGTTTCCGGGACTAATTATGCTTGTAATCCAAGGTTTTACTGTATATCAGAATGCCAGCAGAATTCTCCAAATGCGCCAAAATTCAGTTGCAGGAAAATCCTCACAAGGTACATTTTCAATGGTACTTGAGCCCAGATTGAGTGCCTAAATTCACGCCCAATTCTGCTTTTGGGGATGTAAAGTACAGGGCACACTCCAATACAGCTGTGCCCCAAGTTCCAAAAATGATGGATACAGGTACACAACCTATTCAGAGAAACCAAGTTCACAACACCATAGGAGACTTTACTTAGCACAATGTTAACAGGCGCTTGATTCACATATGGAACCAAAAGTCCATAGAGTTAAAAGTCATTAATGGCACAGGGGGAGAAAAAGTCCACAATGTAGGGCAGCCATCCAGAAAACAAAAGCCAGGGGTTCCACAGGGCTAAAACAAAGACAAACAGAGGCGCCTCTAAGTGTAGACTTTATGCAACAGGTTTAATGAATAAAATTATGCACTCACGTTAGTAAGCATATATTCATGCCCATAAAACAAGGTTCCAGTGTGGAGAAGTGTACATCATCCGGTCATGGACATCCGTCCTGCTGGAGCCGAAATCCTTTTGCCGTGGCCAGCTTGTACGGCAAGGTTAGAACCAGGAAGTAGGCTCGGTGTATTTGCTTGACAGCGAGGCTTGGTGGATAGTCGAACCTGGATGATGTCATCTGCGTGCGCCGCGTTTTCGAGCGTGCTTGCTGCCTGGGGGAGGGCAGCCGCGCTCCTTCTTCACGGCAAGTACTTGCATAATTTTATTCATTAAACCTGTTGCATAAAGTCTACACTTAGAGGCGCCTCTGTTTGTCTTTGACTTTACTTAGCAGACTGATCTTGGATTTCACCAGATATGGAAAAATGAATAACCTCGATCACTTCCTACTATCACTCTGATGATACAATGATGGCTTTTTACAATGGGGGTTTCCAGCTGGGTCCTGCGCCTACATTTCCCCCCTTTTCTGCTTTTTTCTCTGCGTTTATCTTCTTGTTATACCTATCACAACTGGCACCAACCTCCCCCCTTGAACTTCTCCGCTATAGGGTGATCAGAGCTCATTACATTACATCCCCCTCTCGACATTCACAGTATATTTTTGAGACTCTCCATGTATTTTGCATCATTTTCCACCTTGATTTGGGGCCAATACTACCCCCCCGCCCCAATCCCTGCTCACACTAACACCAAATTACTGACGGTACCCGTTACTCATATTTCTGATTGAGTATATTTATGCATTTTCCTTCCCTACTTTTACCCACTGTATTTGACATTTTACTTGTCATATAATGTGTACGTTTCAATTGCCTTCTTTTCCATGTATCTGTACAGTATCTTGAAAAATTAATAAAATGTATGCGAAAAATCATGAACAAAAAAAAAAAAGAAAAATTAAAAAGAAATATAAAATGCTATAATTAATGTCACACGTAAGCTTTGGTTTGTCCTTTTTATTTTGTCACACAGAAGGACGGTATTGCACTTTAAAGGGTCTTCTACATCACCAGGGTTCTCTTTCTCTTCTACTAAATACTATATTTATTGCTTCCAAATATAACAGGGAATAATTCTTCTTTGTTTAAATAAAGACTATATATCACACAGACATTATACAATACTGACAATAGTGTAGGGATAAGGACTGCAGAGGTCAGATCAGCTGGGTACCAGCCACCTGGATTCAGAACTCTTATTATTGGGTACTGTACATCATTCATAAAAAATAGGTATGTGTAGAGGTGATGACAGTGGCTTAGTGGTCCAGGATCCGAAGGTTTCCAGACACAATCTTGTTTTCTAACACAGCACCAGGTGGGATGTCAATTCGGTCACCGTGATTAGCAATGATAATTACTGTGCCCTAAAGAAGACACAAAGAAAGAACACATGTTTATTAAACTACCCAAAAAAAGTCTGATAAACACAACACTATCACTTTGAGTCCGCAGACATAGCAATCTACAAGGTTATGGTTAGAGTGGGAAATGATAAAATGTCAGTGAGCCCTCGGAGCCAAAAGACACCCTCTGGCCAAACACTATTTCTCCCTATAATAAGCCAGTGATGTCTCTCTGCCACCAGGCATAATCATTCATTCTCTAATCCAAATGTGTATAAAAGCATTTATAGGACCATTACAGTTTATTCACTATGTATGTGACAGATCAGATAAGAAAATAGAAGTGTAATCTTTCCAATATACACACACATACATACATTATGGAAATAGTACTTTAGCAAACAAGTATATAAACTATCCTAAAACCTTAAAAGGGTAATTTCACCAAACACTATAACTAAAGCCTAGATTTCAATAGATAGATCGATCAATAGGAACCGGCCAATAGGCTCATGACTGAAAACAGTCTGACGACCATCTCCCGGTCAGCACTCTCACCCAATGGCTGCGAGCGCTGACCAGAGTGTTCTGGTGGGGGGGCGCAGAACACAACAGCTCAGCAGGGGAGATTGCTGTACTAACATTGGATTGTTAGTACAGCGGCTCTGACCTGAGCTGTCAGTTCAAGCGGTGGGTTGAAAGAAAAAACAAGTAGTTTGTACTAGGCTTAAAGAGCTATGCAGCAGGCTACGTGTTAGAGTCTAATAAGGTAAACTGCAAGACTCGCACACTGATCTCTCAGCGCCGTGACTCGGGCAGCGGTATCACTGCCCACAGAGTACACCCTTCATTTCACTCTGGGAACAAATTTAGGGAAAGTGAATTTCCTAATACAGTGGCAGTAGATATGAAAACACGATTCATCTAAAGACCTAATAGAATAAAAATATCAAAATATGAAAGAAGACACATTCAGTAAGGCCAGACTACAGCAGCAGGGTTAGCAACATGTATTACGTGTCAATAACACCAATATAACGATTATCTGTCTCACTGAGGAACAAAGCCTTGCTTTTTTTTAGCACCTTGTGGATTTTTCTGTCTGTACTTTCATTTGCCTCCACCTAGGTGTTACCAGCAGAAATGTACAATTTGCTTCAATCGCTTAGCCACAAAATACTTAAACCATTACCCTAAGTGCCGGTTCACAATATAGCAATGTCAAACATTGCATGTGATTCGCACTGCTATGCAAATCACATGCGAGGTCTGTGCGATGGGAATTCAGCCATACAGCTTGTATGGCTGAATTTGCAGCGCATTCAGGCCAAAGTCGTGCAGGACCCTTTTTTTGGTCCCCACCAGAATCTGATCGTATGCTCACATCTATGCGATCCGATTCCTGTCCAAATTGACAGTTCGCACTGCGATATGCAAACTATTCTGGCAGTGTCATTACCTTTGTATTGACACCCCCAGCGATTCGCATATGGTAGTGTGAACTGCCTGCGAGTCGGGTGCAATGCGGGAACACGCAGTGGATTTGCAGGGTTCCCACATCGCACCAATGTTGTGAACCGGCACTCAGGGACTAGGGTATGGTACAGATACTATTTGTTCATTTGATTAGGAGAAGAATTTGCAGTAATGGTAAGCACTGTGTCATTCTTATGTTGTTTTTCATTTATTTGCACGACTTCGGTGTTATGGTTTCTTAAATGGTCTCTTAAAGTAGATGCAAGCCATCCCATGTGGACCTTCTGTGCTTTTTTTTCTATAGAAATGCAGATTGACTGTACATGCCTATAAAGTGTTAAGGTTGAACTCCAGGCTCATTGAAAACATATTGCCTATGATGCCAGTCACCTGGTATACAGGAAGATGACAGTACTATAAGCAATGTGCGGAGCGTATTGTCCTTTTTTCTGCAAAAGCTCCAGCTGGAAAACAAATTCTTCATGTACATTCCTCCTGCACGATGTAAGCCCAGACCCAACGCACCCTCTGTGAGAACCACTCTAAGCCTTCATCTTTCGGATTGACTCCCATAAACAAGTGCAGTTTGTCATATTCATCCTCTGCTGCATTTTTTTTTGTAAAAGTAACTGATGATTTATTTTGCAAAGAAATAATTTAACGGGTATTTTATTTTTAAATGTTAAGCTTATATTCAGCGTTCTGCTATTTCACGTTCTTTTTAACGTGTAACTTGAGTTCAGGTTTAAGAACAAACCAAAATTAAAGCAGTGGGCATTCCAATGTGTAGGTTTTAGATGTGACTCTCGTCAATCATTATTAATTCTAGTTGACATCTATTTGAACACTAAATGCTCTCACCAACCCACCCTGAACCAATTAGGTTAGATGGCTGTGTGGGTGGTGAGCACTTTGTACCATATACACAGCATGGCTTTTCACCTAAAATATACGCTTGTAACTGAAGGTACCTGAAATGCAAGGCAGTGATGGTCATTTACTGACAGAACAAATCTAAATAATATTTGCCACTTAAGATATTAAAATGTTTTGTATAAATATACAAGCACAAAAATAGTGGAGGGGGGCAGGATAGAAGGTATTTACCTATAAATGTGCCAGCATTCAGAGGCATTCACTAAACAAAGAACCGATTTCTCCAGAAATCTGCCATTTTGGTAATTTAAAGGGAATTTTTGACTAAAAAACCAAACTGACCAAATGGAGAATCCCGTTCTAATACCATGGCCCCTTCCTCTTCTATGATACAGCAAGTATTTTCTGTACCATGATCTTCACCTGCAGCAGTGGTCGTATCACTGCTCCCCATGCCCTCCTATCCATGAATCCCACTGTCCATTCATCTAACCCAATTCATTAGGGCAAAGTGCAAACTGCTGTAAAGCCTAACCACAAGATTTTCTTTTTCACTGATTGGACATCGTAAAGGAATATCAGATTGGACGTTATAAGTTACTGTACATTTCATTCTTATGGTAAGCCAAGGTACATATTACACCTTAGACGGATTTACAGCAAGGGGCTCTTCATTCCCAAGTGCTCATTCTTACCTGCAAAGCCAGCATTCACTTTGTTAAAGTCAAACCAATACATGGTGGATTATTGTTGTTTGCTATGGCGAAGAAGAACGATCACATAAAAATATTGTCTGCTGATAACTGCACATGGTCACTATTTGTAATTCTAGAATATTAATTAATCTTTTTTTATATATTAAGTGGTTGGGACAAAAACTGTTGGGTTTTCTTGAGCAGTTGCAGTGACCAAGTTGAACTTCATGCATGACTTTTACACCTACTTACATTGGTCCAATATGGACAATATAAGTATGTATATTTCATACCTGAAAGGCCCCCTGGAGCAATCGACAATTGTTGTAGCAGTCAGCCCATCTACAGTCCTGTGACGAATGGCTTCACCTTGGCTCCCAGCATTCACAATGCAATGCAGGCACCAATGAGAGGTACCTGCAATGTGTCACATAATAAAGTGGGAGCAAGCTTTGGCTCCAGCTTCATTTGGAATAAAAGTGGCCCGTGGCATAAGAAGTACCATTTTATTTTTTTTTCTCTGGCCCTATACAGAATACAGTATACATTATTTCTTCATTAATGTTTGTGCTAAATGTTCAATAAAGTTATTTGATATAAAGAACCAATCCGGTTTAATTTATTCATAAATGATCTAGAGGAGGGGATATCTAGTACAATCTCAGTATTTGCGGATGATACTAAACTAAGCATGCCAATATCTTCTATGCAGGATGTGGAAACCTTACAAGCAGACCTGAACAAAATTATGGGGTGGGCAACTACATGGCAGATGAGGTTTAATGTTGAAAAATGTAAAGTAATGCACTTGGGCATCAGAAACACGAAAGCAAGCTACTGACTAGGGGGGGAACCTCTGGGTGAATCTAAGATGGAAAAGGACCTGGGGGTTCTGGTGGACAACAGGCTTGGCAGTGGCATGCACTGCCAAGCCGCAGCAAGCAATACCAACAGAATACTGGCATGTATAAAAAAGGGGATTCACTCCAGAAATAAAGAGATTATTCTCCCACTCTACAAGACTCTTGGTCCGGCCACATCTGGAGAATGCTGTCCAGTTCTGGGCACCGGTCCTCAGGAAGGATGTGCTGGAACTGGAAAGAGTCCAGAGAAGGGCAACAAAAATAATTAGGGGAATGGAGGGCATCGGCTATGAGGAAAGACTACAAGCATTGAACTTATTCTCTCTGGAGAAGAGACGATTGAGGGGGGATATGATACCAATGTACAAATACTGTACTGGCGATCCTAGCATAAGGAACAAACTTTTCAGAGAAAGGGAATACAATAAGACCCGTGGCCACTCACTAAAACTAGAGGAAAAACGGTTTAACCTTAAAATACATAAGGGGTTCTTCACTGTCAGAGCAGTAAGGATGTGGAATTCGCTTCCACAAGCAGTCGTATCAGCAGGGAGCATTGATAGTTTAAAAAAACTATTAGATGGGCACCTTAAAGACCACAACATAGAGGGGTATACAATGTACGGTTAACAGTAAACACACACACACATCATAAGTTGTTGAACTGGATGGACCGATGTCTTTTTTCAACCTCACAAACTATGTAAAAAAAAAAAAAAACTGAATTTTTGTAAAATCATACCGTCAAATTCCTTTCTCTGAGTCCTCTGACAGTCGCCGCCCACTCATACAGTCTTCACCAATGGGTATTGACCTCTTATCCATAGGAGCAAGCTAGGCTTAAGACTTGTTAAAAACAAATTTACATAGACACACCTATGGGGGCTGTCCCACTGGTCCAATACCCTCCTGCTATCAGCCATCCCAACTCAGTTTGGTAGCAAGCAGTTAAAGTCCAAAGAACCCCAAATAGAGGGGTGGGGGCGGCGACTGTCAGAGGACTCAGAGAAAGGAATTTTACGGTAAGATTTTACAAAATTTCCGTTTTCTCTTACGTCCTCTGACAGTCGCCGCCCACTCATACAGTCTTCAACAATGGGATGTCCCAAAGCAGTGTAGGCATGAGGGGTGGGAAAATGCAACCTTCAGAAAAGGCAACACAGCACCCACAGCAGAGAAAGGAACCTTGCGTGATCAGAAGGTATCCTCCGGGTAACATAAAAGCTCAACTGGAGCAACAACCGATGAAAGCAAATAAACAAGGAGGAAATAACCCCAACAGTCAGGGACCTGCATAACTAGGGTCCCCTTAAGGTACTGCTGCACACAGAACTTTGCGGCCAAAAGAGGCATCTGCTGATGCCAGAACATCAAGTTTATTGAACTTTGAAAAGGTGTGCACAGACGACCAAGTCACAGCTTTGCACACCTGGGCCACCGAAGCCTGATGCCGGAAAGGCCCAGGACGCACTCACCGCACCTGGTAGAATGTGCATTAACAGGGAAGGGCGGTACCCTTTCCTTAATCGAAAAGGCCTGTACAATCGTCTGTCTGATCCATTTTGAAATGGTCGCCGCAGACGCAGCCATACCCTTCCGAGGTCCCTCAGGAAGGACAAAAAGAGAATCCGACTTCCGAAAGGATTCAGTGGACGACAGGTAAACCCTGATCGCCCTGACAACATTCAAGAAATGTAAAGCAAACTCCTTAGGATGTTTAGGGTTCGCACAGAGCGAAGGCAAAATAATGTCCTCATTAAGGTGAAATTCCGAAACCACATTTGGAAGGAAAGACTGGTTAGGTCGCAAGACCACCTTATCCTTATAAACCACCTGGTAAGGGGAACGGCAAAACAAAGCCGCCAACTCCGACACTCTGCGGGCAGAAGTGATCGCCACTAGAAAGGCAACCTTCTTAGACAGCAGAGGCAAAGAAATTTCCCTGATGTTTTCAAAGGGAGAACGTTGTAGAATGGACAGAACCAAGTTCAATTCCCATGGAGGTAGAGGCGCCCTCCGAGGAGGGGCCAAATGACGCACACCTTGAATAAAGGTCCGAATCAAAGAGTTAGATGCCAAGGGGCGCTGAAAAAGAACAGCCAGTGCAGACAACTGGCCCTTAATCGTGGTCAACGCAAGGCGCTGGTCCACACCAGTTTGTAGGAAGGCCAACCGAGTAGGAACGAGGAGGGAAGCCCCTGGATTCACACCAGGCAAAATAAGCCTTCCAGGTACGGTGATAGATCTTACCAGACGAGGCCTTCTTAGCCTTGAGCAAGGTAGGAATGACCTCTGAGGAGAGACTCCTGTCTCTCAGGACCTGGCTTTCAACAGCCATGCCGTTAAAACCAGCAACTATAAAGCAGGATGGAAGATCCGTCCCTGAGACAGTAGATCGTCTCGTAACGGTAGCCGCCATGGAGGCTCGACGGCTAGTTGAATGATGTTTGCGTACCAAGACCGGCGCGGCCAGTCCGGTGCCACCAGAATCACCAACTTTGGTTCCGAGACCAACCTGCGAAGGAACCTGGACAACAACTGAATCGGGGGGAAAGGCATATATCAGACTATATCGGTGCCAAGGCACCACCAGCGCATCTGATGCGTCTGCCAGAGGATCGTGCGTTCTTGCCACGAACCTTCCCACCTTGTTGTTTAACCGGGACGCGAACAGATCCACATCCGGGGATCCCCATTTCGCACACAGCATTTGAAACACCTCTGGGTGCAGGGACCATTCCCCCTGGTCCAGGGTCTGGCGACTCAGATAATCGGCCTGCCAATTCTCTACACCCGGAATGTGGACTGCAGAAATCGCTGAGACGTGAGTCTCGGCCCAAGACAGAATACTTGTCACTTCCTGGGCCGCCCGGGCACTCCTGGTGCCCCCTTGGTGGTTGATGTAAGCCACCGCAGTGGCATTGTCTGTCTGCACCCGTACAGGGCGGCCCTGAAGATGATCTGACCAATGGAGCAGGCACAGCCTGATCGCTCTCAATTCCAAGATATTTATCGGTAGAGAGGACTCCTCCACCGACCAAATGCCCTGGGCAGACAGGTTGCCCAGGACGCCACCCCAGCCTGACAGGCTGGCATCCTCAGTAATCACTGTCCACAGCAACGGCCGGAAGGATTTTACCTCCGCTACGGCTGAGGACTGGAGCCACCACAGAAGATCCACTCTGGTTTGGCGACTCAGAGACACCCTCAGGTTCAAGGACTGAGGAAGCCTGTCCCATCTGGCCAGTATCTCCGCTTGGAGAGGCCGCGTGTAAAACTGAGCAAACGGTATCACCTTGAAGACGGACACCATCAATCCCAGGGACCGCATACAGGTCCTGATTGACGAGGATTCGTTGTCCCTGAGGGACCTGACCTCGTTCTGCAGGGTGTGGAGCTTGTCCTCCAGCAGAAACACCTTCGCTTGGGCGGAGTTCAAGACCATTCCCAAATATGGGAAACGAAACGAAGGAGACAAAGTCGACTTCTGAACGTTGATGGTCCATCCGAACTCCTGGAGCGTCTGAACCGTAGTGGACAGATTGCGCAGCAGGCTTTGACTGGCACTTGATCTTAACAGGAGATCGTCCAGATATCCCAAGACCGCAATGCCCTGTGCCCTTAACAGGCCCAGAACAGGAGCCAGCACTTTGGTAAAGACCCTTGGAGCCGAAGCGAGACCGAAGGGTAACGCCACGAATTGATAGTGTTCCTCCGCGAGAGGTACCTCTGATGACCCTCGAATATGGGGATGTGTAAATACACATCCTTCAGGTCGATGGAGGCCAGGAAATCTCCCGGACTCAAAGAGGCCACTACCAAGCGGAACGATTCCATGCGGAACTTTTGAACGCGCACAAAGTGGTTCAGAGCTTTCAAATCCAGAATCAGACGAACCTTGCCCTCCTTTCTGGGCACAGTGAACAGATTCGAATAAAACCCCCGAAATCTGTCCCAATGTGGCAACGGGACGATTAACCCCTGAGCGAGCAGATCCTGCACCGCCCGATGAAGATGTTGCAACCGATCTGGGGTCAAATGAAGATTTGAGGGAAAGAACCTGTCCGCCGGTCGTGAAAGGAATTCGATCTTGTAACCCGATCGAATGATTTCCTGAACCCACCTGTCCAGAATCCGGAGCAGCCAAGGTTGGAGGAAACCGCGCAGACGTCCCCCCACCCCTGAAACAGGTGAGGGCGCCCCTTCATGCAGTGGCGGACTGGGCCGCCGCACCAGCCTGGGCGGGTTTTGGCTTGCCCGCCCAGGCCCTTGAAAGGTTTCCCCGTGTCCTGTGCCTTGAAGGCACGAAAGGAACCCTGATTTGGTTTAAAGGAGGGGCCCCGCTTACCGTGGACAAACTTACCCCTAGGATTCTGGGGCAACAGAGTGCTCTTGCCCCCAGTGATACCTTTAACCAATTCGTCCAGGGATTCTCCAAAAAGACGAGACCCCGCATAAGGGATGTCAGAAGTTCCTTGAAGTCTGGTCCTTGAAGTCTGGTCAGCCGACCAGCTTTTCAACCAAATCAAGCGGCGATTAATTACTGCGACACTAGATAGGCGCGCAGCTAATGGGGCGTCATTCAAGGCCGCATCGCACAAATACCAGTGTTGGGGGTAACTAGTTACAAAGTAACTGATTACAGTAACTACATCACTTTTTTGGTAACGAAGTAATGTAACTAGTTACAATACTTCTATTGGTAACTACACTACTTTACTAGGCTATAGGAAGTAACTACACTACTTTACTAGGCTATAGGAACGCGCTTTCCTGCGTTACCCAAGCCGTGCGATACAATCGTTATTTCGAAGAATAGAGAGGGATGAAGTTTATGACTTTTTGTTGCACTTTATGTTTTATTCTGTTTTTTCAGGTTTTGTTCTCATGTTTCCCAAAGCCTGTATTTATACATTAAACTCTATGCAGAAAGAGTGTCATGTACTGTATCTTCTTCTACACGGTCAATTAAGAAAGAGGAAAGTAAAGTAATAAGTACTGAAGTTACTTTTCAAATGCAGTAACTAGTAAAGTAATCTCGTTACAATTTACAGAAGTAACTAGTTACATTTTTTGAGTAACTACCCCAACACTGACAAATACATGACCCCTTGATAAATCTGTTCCACCATCTCCAAGGTAGTAGGGGGGCAGAATCAGCCACGAGGGTGCGTCTGAGCACCTTGGTCCAATCGGCCACGGCTTGAGCCACCATGACAGAGGCGAAAATAGGTTTTAGCAAAGAACCCGCCACCATGTAGGAATGTCTGGCAAGAGATTTCAGCCTCCTATTCGTAGGATCCCTAAACACCGGAGAATCCTCGGTGGGTACCAGAGTGGCCTTGTTCAATATGGCCACAGTGTGATCCACTTTAGGAGCCACAGACCATTGCGAATCCGTAGGAGACGCAAAGGGATAGAGAAGTTGAAACTTCTTTGGCACCACAAAAGTGCGCTTCAAGTTGCGCCATTGTTCATTCACAGTTTCGTGGAACTCAGCGGGGCAAGAAATACCTGCGCCGCCTAATGGGATCTATGGGTACCAAAAGAGGCTCATCCTCTAAATGTAGTGTTTCCTTTACAGCATTGGTCAGCGCATCCATGGCTGCGCGGTCCTCGGCCATCCCAGGGGGTGAATCATCCACCCCCGCCTTCCCTTCAGACTGGGAAGAGTGAGACCCTTCAAGGGGCATGCTATCTATGGCAACCATGTCAGATTCAGAATCAGAAGATAGAGAAAGCCTAGGCCTTTTTCTAGTATCCCATCCAGTCATCAAAAGATCCACTTTGGACGCTAAAGTCGCCAGTGCGGCAGTCAGAGCAGAAGATACAGAGGAACCTGAATCATCCACCAAAGCTGGGGGAAATTTGCTGTCCTGGGACTCCATAGGAAAAAACTTTTTTTTTTCCAGGTACTGGCCCTTTAAAACGCACCGCGATCCCCCGCAGTACACCGCTATGAAGGACTGTGCAAACAGACCCCCAAGTAGGAAATAGCTGACAGCCAGACAGACCCCATAAGTGTTACCTACACGCCTGCTGATCTCCTCTGTACAGAAAGAGGAAATGATGTCACCGCAATAGGCTGAACAAGGATTTTAGACCAAGGAAAAATGGTTGCCCATAGAAAGTAATGGGAGGCTTCGGGAAAATGGCCGCCGACATGTGCTCAGAAAAAAACACATTGCCCCACACAAGATGGCGCCAAAACACACTACATTACTTGCTGTATAAGCACCCACAGTGAAGCCAGCATGCTGCCCACACCTAAAATGGCGGACGGGCAGTTTTTTAACCCCGCAGTGGCCGCCGCACGTGTCTGCACCCCCAAACACATCCTAAGTGTCACACAGGGGAGGGCCCCCACAAACACCCCCACATAGCGTACTAGCTGTAATCGAAGTCCCACAGGGACCGGGATAAGGGAGCCCAAGAAAACGCACAGACATCAGGGGATACTACAGACACACAGGACTGCCAGCCCCAGACAGAGGCCCCACACAGAATTTACTTACCGTACCCAATGGCGTGGGGTGCCTCACATCGACGGGAAACCTCCCACCCCAGATGGCGGGGGTGCTGTCAGCCAAAAACGCAGGACGCCAGTAACGCACGGAACCGTGGGTGGGACGTCCAGGCGAGGTGGCCACCTCGCAGGCTTGCATCCCTGAGGACAGGGATGGGTCGTTTGCGAGGCCAGAGCGAACGCATAGCCTGCTAAACGCTCGATGGCAGGCTGGGATTCCATAAGGCCCTCTGTCCTGGGATACCAGGACGACCAGTGTGACTCCCAGCTCCGCTATGCCGTCATCATCTTGAAGAAGTGACTAACTAAATGCTGAGAAATAAACAGCTAGTAGTGCAAAGAAAAACACATTTGCAGAAAATAACAGCATCAAAATTTTGAAGAAGTCTGAGACTGTAGCCCCAGCACAGGGAGAGCCTATCTCACTCCTAACTAGGCAGAAGACAAACTGAGTTGGGATGGCTGATAGCAGGGGGGTATTGGACCAGTGAGACAGCCCCCATAGGTGTGTCTATGCAAATTACTTTGTTTTTAACAAGTCTTATGCCTAGCTTGCTCCTATGGATAAGAGGTCAATACCCATTGGTGAAGACTGTACAGGGAGTGCAGAATTATTAGGCAAATGAGTATTTTGACCACATCATCCTCTTTATGCATGTTGTCTTACTCCAAGCTGTATAGGCTCGAAAGCCTACTACCAATTAAGCATATTAGGTGATGTGCATCTCTGTAATGAGAAGGGGTGTGGTCTAATGACATCAACACCCTATATCAGGTGTGCAAAATTATTAGGCAACTTCCTTTCCTTGGGCAAAATGGGTCAAAAGAAGGACTTGACAGGCTCAGAAAAGTCAAAAATATTGAGATATCTTGCAGAGGGATGCAGCACTCTTAAAATTGCAAAGCTTCTGAAGCGTGATCATCGAACAATCAAGCATTTCATTCAAAATAGTCAACAGGGTCGCAAGAAGCGTGTGGAAAAACCAAAGCGCAAAATAACAGCCCATGAACTGAGAAAAGTCAAGCGTGCAGCTGCCAAGATGCCACTTGCCACCAGTTTGGCCATATTTCAGAGCTGCAACATCACTGGAGTGCCCAAAAGCACAAGGTGTGCAATACTCAGAGACATGGCCAAGGTAAGAAAGGCTGAAAGACGACCACCACTGAACCAGACACACAAGCTGAAACGTCAAGACTGGGCCAAGAAATATCTCAAGACTGATTTTTCAAAGGTTTTATGGACTGATGAAATGAGAGTGAGTCTTGATGGGCCAGATGGATGGGCCAGTGGCTGGATTGGTAAAGGGCAGAGAGCTCCAGTCCGACTCAGACGCCAGCAAGGTGGAGGTGGAGTACTAGTTTGGGCTAGTATCATCAAAGATGAGCTTGTGGGGCCTTTTCGGGTTGAGGATGGAGTCAAGCTCAACTCCCAGTCCTACTGTCAGTTTCTGGAAGACACCTTCTTCAAGCAGTGGTACAGGAAGAAGTCTGCATCCTTCAAGAAAAACATGATTTTCATGCAGGACAATGCTCCATCACACGCGTCCAAGTACTCCACAGCGTGGCTGGCAAGAAAGGGTATAAAAGAAGAAAAGCTAATGACATGGCCTCCTTGTTCACCTGATCTGAACCCCATTGAGAACCTGTGGTCCATCATCAAATGTGAGATTTACAAGGAGGGAAAACAGTACACCTCTCTGAACAGTGTCTGGGAGGCTGTGGTTGCTGCTGCACGCAATGTTGATGGTGAACAGATCAAAACACTGACAGAATCCATGGATGGCAGGCTTTTGAGTGTCCTTGCAAAGAAAGGTGGCTATATCGGTCACTGATTGGTTTTTGTTTTGTTTTTGAATGTCAGAAATTTATATTTGTGAATGTTGAGATGTTATATTGGTTTCACTGGTAAAAAAAATAATTGAAATGGGTATACTGTATATTTGATTTTTGTTAAGTTGCGTAATAATTATGCACAGTAATAGTCACCTGCACACACAGATATCCCCCTAAAATAGCTAAAACTAAAAACAAACTAAAAACTACTTCCAAAAATAGTCAGCTTTGATATTAATGAGTTTTTTTGGGTTCATTGAGAACATGGTTGTTGTTCAATAATAAAATTAATCCTCAAAAATACTCATTTGCCTAATAATTCTGCACTCCCTGTATGAAAAATGATTTCTTCATATTCCCCTAAATAACATGTTTGCTGGGGTGAGATAACCCAAGCACAACTTCAGCAAACAGACAGGGGTAATGCAGGCCCATTAGTACAATTGTTAAACAATCATTTCTTGTTTGCTCTTCACATTCTTATTCTGCCGCCATTGTTCAGAGGGGACTGTTCCGATCTCTCATGAATTATGTGCTGTACATGCTGGTGAGGCATTAATCGCACCTGACAGAGTAATAAAAGGGGAGTGCACTGACAAGGCTGGCCAAGTTCAGCACAATATCAGTGGCTGACTCAGCATACTGTACACACCTTCAGTGATACATTCTTCCCAAAGGTCACATCTCCTGACACGGTGAGATGATCCAGCTCGAGCATGTCCGGTATGCTTTCAAACCGCTTCAAGTAGTCTGTCACCTAGTGGGTAAATAAAAAAAAAAAAAAGTCAAACTGTGCAAATGTCAAGAACCAAATACAATACCATTATCAGTGTAATATTAGCAGCAGCAACACCGGTTTAAAATACAACCCTGATTCCAAAAGGCTGTGACGCTGTGTAAAATCTACATACATACAGAACACGATGATTTGCAAATCTCATTCCATATTGTTTTCACAATAGAAAACATCTCAAATGTTTAAAGCGTAACTCCACTTTTGTTGAGAAAAAAAAATTCCCCTCTGGGTGATCTCTGTACATTGCGGGATTTTAACTAACTTTGTTGCAGATTCCTACTTTTTGTTATTCTGAAGAAATCATTGTTTATTCCTCTGTGCTGAGTGGGTCTAATGGGAGTGGTTTCATAATTATCTGTCAGCTGTGGCAGCTGCAGGGCTCTAATGAGGAAAATTGCTGGCTCTGCATCCCTTTAGACGTGTTCTTGTTGGGAGTATCTCACCAAAAATGTCATTTTTGTTGCAGGGGATGCCAGAAATCTGACTTGTATCTTAAGCAGACTTCTGGGAAAATTGGTGAGCCAATCACACAAGCAGGAAATGATATTTCTGGGGTGTGGTCAGTACACATTTTGTGTACAGAACAGCTCCAGGTAGCCATATTGCATTGCATTTTCAAAAAATTACAACAGCTGCAGTTTGAAAAGGAAAGGTAATTTTTAATAACATTCAATTACAATATGATTTGGGTCGCAATTGTATACGCTATATTGTTTTTTCTTTATTTTCTGATTTTTTTCCCCATGAAAATGGAGTTACACTTTAAACTGCAAAAATTTACCATTGTAAGGAAAAAAATAAGATAATTTTGAAATTGATGACAGCAACACCTCTCCAAAAATTTGGGACAGGGCCATGTTTATCGTAGAGTAGCATCCCCATTTCTTTTATCAACGCTCTGCGAACATCTGGGAACTAAGAAGACCAGTTGCTGGAGTTTTGAGGAACGTTGTCCCATTTTTGCCAGATTCAAGATTCCAACTGCTTAAAAGTCCTGGGTCTTTTTTGGTGATATTTTTTTGTTTCAAGATGCACCAAATATTTTCAGTTGGTAAAAGGTCTGAGCTGCAGGCAGCCCAGTTAAACACCCAGACTCTTCTACTACAAAGTCATTCTGTTAAAGATGCAGTATGTGGTTTAGCATTGTCTTGTTGAAATATGCAAGTCCTTCCCTGAAAAGACATTGTCTAGATGGGGGGAGCATATGCTGATCTAAAACCTGGATATATCTTTTAGCATTAATGGTGCCTTTCCAGATGTACAAGCTTCCCATTCCATATGCACTAAAACACACCCATACCATCAGAGATGCAGGCTTTTTTTAACTGAGAGATAATAAGCCAGAAGGTCCCTCTCCTCTTTAGTTCTGAGGAAAAAGTGGAACTTCTTATCTGTCTCCCCCTCCCCCCCCTCCAGTGCCACATTTGGCACCTTTCAGGGGGGAGCAGGTACCCGTTTTTGACGAGGTACATCAGAGGTTTGGCCCCCTAGTCCTCCCTCTGTTTCCTGGCCAATTACCGAGCGCAGCGCGCTTCGCACATGCGCAGTAGGGACCCGGCCGTGAAGCCGCAAAGCAATGGCGGCGGCAGCACCCGACAGCCGATGGAAACATTGGCTGTGGTGCCAAGATTCTGTACTCCAGGACAAGTGACCTAATATTAAAAGTCAGCAGCTACTGTATGTGTAGCTGCTGACTTTTAATTTTTTTTTGGGGGGGGGGGGGGCGGAACTCCGCTTTAAATGTGCTTTGGACGATGGTGACGATGGTGACGTTTCCCATTATTCCTCAGCCCATGCAGTGATGTCACAGATGATCACATAATCATGCCTGTAGTGCCGTCTGAGGGCCCAAAGATCACGATTATCCAAAGATTCTCTAATCTTTTGAGATTATGTACTGGACACAAAAATATATTTAAAGTCCTTGCAATTTTATGTTGAGGAACAATTATCTGATATTGTTCAGCAAACTTTATATGCATCTTTTCACAGATTGATGAACCTCTGCCCATCTTTATTTCTAAGATGCTCTGACTCTATAAGATGCTCTTTTAATACCCAATCATGATACTGACCTGTTGCCAATTAACCTAATTTGTTGCAAAATATTCTTCCACCTCGTCCTTGTTAGTACCACTTTGCCAACTTTTTTTTGCTCTGTCCCAAGTTTGAGATTGTTGCTAGCATTATTACCTTTTTTTTTTCCTCTGAATAATATACAAATAAAGTGCAGTTGTATACGCAGCCAAGATCCTGAAACTGTTTAGTGCACCATCTGAATTTACAAACCTAACAGAAATGAAAACATTAATTTCCATCACTTTATCAGACTTTCCTTTTCCTGGTTCAGGCCTTTGTAACTAATTTCCATCACTTTATCAGAGTTTCCTTTTCCTGGTTCAGGCCTTTGTAGCTATGGCAAGGTGAGGGGTGCTAAGGCTTATGAGCTAGGATTCAGGTTTGTACATAAGTAGACGGCTGTTCAGAGGCAACGATACTATAAAAACACGTTAAACATAATGTGTAGACATATACAGACCCACTGCCACGTTAATGCCTCGCTCTAGTCCTCACCTTGGTGAATGAGCTGCCCAGTTTAACCAGAGGCACTGTGGGAAACTCCCTCTTCTCACTCATGGTCAGTGAACCAGCATTCAGGCTGTATAGGTTGGACATGACAAGTAGCAGATCAGATGTGGTTTTCACTGGCAAGAAACGGCTTCGAGGGACATTGATGCCCAACGAATTTTCAAAACTTTTGACAGCAGCACCCACAGCGGTCTCTAGCTGGATAACATTCAATCCACCATCTAAAGTCTGTGGAGACAAGGGTAAGAGGTAAGAATTGGCACTGATTTCATCATTATTTCCTGTCTACGTTGCATGTCAGACAGGATATTATTTTTCTGATCATTTCCTTCCACAAGCAAACCTGGGACATTTACCTTGGGATTAACTATAATTTCCATTTCAATGGAGTTTGCTTCTTGCAATCGCTTGATAGCTGGCAAGGAGATCCACAGATTATTTGTGTTGAAGATCTTGAATTTAGACACAGATTTAAACTCATCCACATGGGCTTTGGGCACCTGTGCGATTTCCATCAACCGCAGCTTTCCTTCATATTGAGTGAGCGTGCCACCCTGGAATTGGGCAATAGAAACACATTATAAACCATAAATTAACAAGTCAAAACACCAATGTTAAGTTCTTCCGTACATATTTCTATACACTATACTACCAGGGAATAAAGGGAAGTAGTAGTACCCAAACCAATGTCACAGTCTCTTGTACATAAAAACTTCCTAATATACTATATAGCTGAGAAGAAAAAGAGGTGGTACTCAAACCAACCTGCTGGTCTACTGTACTTGCATATATCTATATACACAGTGGTGGGATTCAAAAAAATGGATTTTTGTAAGAACTTACCGTAAAATCCTTTTCTCTTAAGCTCATTGACAGACGTAGTCTTCTTGATTCTCAAGAGCTGGGTTATGTTGTCTCCGCAGGAGTAGGACTAGGCAGAATGACAAAACGTTCTGGCTCCACCCTAGGGGGCAGTCCCTGAGGGTATATCCTCCCTCTCTCTGCTACAGGGAATCAGTTCTGTTTAAAGCAGTACAGAGAAATTAACCCAACCCAACTCAATGATAGAGGGGCGGGTACTAAGTCTGTCAATGAGCTTAAGAGAAAAGGATTTTACGGTAAGTTCTTACAAAAATCCATTTTTCTCTATCGCTCATTGACAGACGTAGTCTTCTTGATTCTCAAGAGCTGGGACATCCAGAAGCAGTGCCACAAATGAGGGGTGGGATTGACAAAATCAAATCCAATCTAGTAGGCTCAACCGGTGCCAAACTAGAAGTTTTAAAGGCTCATTATAAACAAAGAATGAGACTAAAGAAAAATTTTCCAACGGAAAAAACCCTCGAGGTAGACCACTGGTCTCCTCAAATTGCGGCCTGCAAAACCTTGCGGCCAAATGAGGCATCAGACGATGCCATTACATCAACTTTATAATGTTTAGAGAAGGTATGCACCGACGACCAGGTAGCCGCCTTGCACACCTGGACCACTGACGCCTGATGGCGAAAGGCCCATGACGCACTAAGTGCCCGAGTGGAGTGCGCCTTAACAGGGAACGGGGGCTCCCGACCCTTAATAGAATAAGCCTGCACTACCGTCTGTCTGATCCATCTGGAAATGGTCGCGGCAGATGCAGGCAACCCCTTTTTGGGTCCATCTGGGATCACAAAAAGTGAATCCGTCTTGCGAAACGAGTCTGTCGTTTTCAAGTATACCCTGATCGCCCGGACCACATCCAAGGAGTGCAAAGCAAATTCCCGAGGATGACTGGGCTTAGGACACAGGGAAGGTAATACAATTTCTTCATTCAGATGAAATTCTGAAACTACTTTTGGTAGGAAGGATGGATTCGGACGAAGAACCACCTTATCTCTATGAACCACCAGATATGGTGAACGACAAGATAATGCGGCCAGTTCTGACACCCTGCGTGCAGAAGTAATAGCCACCAAGAAGGCCACCTTCTGGGACAACGTGGGTAGAGGAATCTCCCTAATATCTTCAAAGGGAGGTTTCTGAAGAACCGACACACTAAATTAAGATCCCAGGGGGGTAACGGCGCGTGCACTGGCGGAGCCAGATGTCGCACCCCCTGGATGAAATTCCGCACCAAGGAATGAGTAGCCAAAGGCTTCTGAAAGAAGATGGCTAATGCTGAGAACTGACCCTTGATAGTACTCAAGGCCAGTTTCTGCTCAACCCCTTGTTGCAGAAAAGCCAATATTCGACTAATCGAATAAGACCGAGGACGGAACCCCAAAGGTTCACACCATGCAATGTAGGACTTCCATGTGCGATGATAAATCTTTCTGGAAGTCGCTTTCCTTGCTTCAACTAGAGTAGGAATAACTGAAGCTGACAAACCTTTGTCCTTCAGCACCTGGGTCTCAATAGCCAGGCCGTTAAAGCCAGCGATCGTAAAGCAGGATGGAAGATCGGTCCCTGAGACAGTAGATCCTCTCTGAGAGGAAGTCTCCACGGGACGTCCGCCACCAGTCTGACCATGTCGGCGTACCAAGCTCGACGAGGCCAGTCCGGAGCTACCAGGATTACTGGGATTCCTTCCTCCTCTACCCTGCGAAGAAGTCTTGGCAGTAACGCGAGAGGAGGGAAGGCATATATTAGCTGGTATTGCCCCCACGGGGCGATCAGTGCGTCTGCGGTTTCTGCTAGAGGATCGCGGGAGCGAGCCACGAATCTCTGAACTTTCCTGTTGAATCGTGATGCCAACAGATCCACATCCGGTGTGCCCCACCGTAGGCACAACTGGTGGAAAACGTCTGGATGGAGGGACCATTCCCCCTGATCCAGGGTCTGACGGCTGAGATAATCTGCCTGCCAATTCTCCACCCCCGGAATGAACACCGCAGAGATTGCTGGAACAAATCGTTCTGCCCAGCGAAGAATGCAAGCCACTTCTTTGGCCGCTCGGACACTCTTGGTGCCCCCCTGATGATTGACATAAGCCACGGCCGTGGCATTGTCCGACTGGATCCGAACCGGGCTGCCCTGGAGCTGCTCGGTCCAGTGAATCAGACAAAGTCTGATCGCTCTCAGTTCCAATACATTTATCGGTAATCTGGATTCTTCCGGGGACCAAAGTCCCTGGACAGATAACTGACCAAGAATTCCTCCCCATCCGGATAGACTGGCATCCGTGGTCACTATCGTCCAATATATTGGCAGAAATGACTTTCCCTGGCTGAGCATTGGAGACCGAAGCCACCAAACCAGAGACTCTCTGGTCTGTTTGCTCAATCGTATCTGATTGTCCAGGGATTCCGGATTCCGATTCCATCTGAGGAGAATCTCTTGCTGAAGAGTTCGGGTATGGGACTGGGCAAATGGGACTGCTTCGAATGAAGCCACCATCAACCCCAGAACCCTCATGCAAGTCCGAAGGGAAGACCAGCTGTTGGACAGTAACAACTGGACTGCTGATTGAATCTTTCGAAGTTTCCCTACCGGAAGAAACACTCTTGTCCTGACTGTGTCTAGAATTAGACCCAGATATTCGAGCCTCTGGGTGGGAACCAGAAAAGACTTTTGCTGGTTCACCAGCCACCCGAATTCCTGTCAAGAAATCATAGTAATTTCTATGTTTTGTAGCAAGGTCTGAGGAGACTCTGCATGAAGCAGAAGATCGTCTAGGTAACCTAGAATCGATATACCTCTTTGGCGCAGAAGTGCCAACATTGGGGCCAACACTTTTGTGAAGACCCGCGGAGCCGTGGCGAGACCGAAAGGTAACGCCACAAACTGATAGTGGTTCTCCTCTACGGAAAAGCGTAGAAAACGCTGATGTCCTGCGAAAATGGGAATGTGAAGATAGGCGTCCTTGATGTCTATGGACGCTAGGACATCCCCTGGATGCAGGAAGGCTGCTACCGTGCGAATGGACTCCATTCTGAATCTTCTTATGTTGACGAAAGAATTGAGTGCTCTTAAGTCCAGAATTGGACGCACTTTGCCCTCTTTCCTGGGTATTGTAAACAGGTTTGAATAAAACCCTTGAAACCGTTCTGTCCAAGGAACGTGGACTACCACTCCTTGTTGTAGTAGATCTGTGACTGCTCTCCGCAGATCTTCTAGACGATCCGGAGATAGTCGGATATTGGAAGGGAAGAATCGCGCCGGTGGGAGAGATCGAAACTCGATCTTGTACCCTGACTTTATGACTTCGCAAACCCATTTGTCCGGGATTCTGGAAAGCCATGGATCCGGGAACCGGCGAAGACGTCCCCCCACCCCAGTTATGGGTGGGGGCGCACCTTCAGGCTTTGGATGGTTTATCTTCAGGTCTGGAGGGGGCGGGCTTTTGCTTGCCCGACCAACGACCCCTGACGCCTCCTGTAGGAACCTTGGAGGACTTAGTTTTTTCACCCGCTGGACGAAAAAACCTCTTGTGAGCAGAAAAAGAAGGCCCTCGTCTTTGACGAGTTCCTCTACCTTTAAAATTTTGCGGTAAAAAGGTGCTTTTTCCACCGGTGAGATCCTTAATGATCTCATCTAAGTTGGCTCCAAATAGACGTTCTCCTGAAAAGGGGATATTAGCCAATGCTTTTTTGGAACCTTGGTCGGCTATCCAACCTTTTAGCCACAGTGTACGCCTGAGAACCACTGCTGAGACTGATGCTCGCGCCATTAATGGAGTGGCGTCTAACGCCGCATCACATACAAACTGTAACCCCTGTATCATTTGTTCCAACAAATCTGATACCGCCTGAGGGACTTCTTCTAAGTCCCGGCGTAACCACTTGGTCCATTCAGTTACAGCCTGCGAAACCAGACCGATAGCAATTATTGGCCTGAAAGCTGATCCAATCAAGGAAAACATGATGCGAGACATAGCTTCTATCTTGCGATCCACTGGATCTTTAAAAGACGGAGCGTCTTCTAAAGGAATAACCATGGCTTTATTCAATCTAGAAATTGGTGAATCCACCACAGGTGGTTCTGTCCATTTCTTAATAAGGGTTTCCTCAAACGGATAACGCCTGTCAATGCGTTTGGAAATATTAAAAGTGCGTTTTGGCAGACGCCATTCTTCATCGATTGGATTGCCAAAACATTTGGGCAATGGAAAAACCTTTGCCACTTTGATGCGCTTTTTAGTCCCAAAAGGGATCTCAGTTTCAGCTATTTCTGATGGAATACCCTGTAACCTTAAAGTCTCTTGAACAGATACAATGAGTGCGTTTACCAACGCTTCCTCTCGGGCTATGGCAGATGCCGAAACATCCTCCTCACTGTCTGAAGAGACAGGACCCGAGACACCAATACCAGATGAAGTACCTGCAACTGCAGAAATAGGCTCAGAGTCTGAATCCGAGGTTTCAGATAATAAGGGGTTAGGCGGGGGTCGCTTTCTTGCGCCCTGTCCCTGACAAGCCACTTCCACCCGGGACACAAAAGTTTCCATAATGGCTGACAAAGATTCAATTGTCAATGGGGTGCTGGAGGATCCCGCAGACCCCTCGAGGGGATCCGGAGGAGATACATGAGTGGCAGGGTCCATGTTAATACAGGACACTTTTGCCAGCAATAAACAAAAAAACTTTTTTTTTTTTTTTTTTTTGTGTG
Source organism: Pelophylax lessonae (assembly GCF_965119305.1). Lineage (NCBI taxonomy): Eukaryota > Metazoa > Chordata > Amphibia > Anura > Ranidae > Pelophylax > Pelophylax lessonae. The sequence continues at coordinate 579,021,053 of NC_138770.1, read as the reverse complement.
TCTCCCCCTAGCGCAATAGCGCCCCTCAGAGTACCTGCTTCTCGATCCCAGAGAGAGAGAGAGGGACCCCCAAGGCTCACCAACCGATGCAGTGCAGTTTCCACAAACTGCAGCCAGCGTCTGTCTTACACAGACTGGAAGGAGCTGTTTGCTTTTTCCCGGGCAGAAGGCGTGGCTCCGCCCCCTGTGTACGCCTTCCGGCGTTCCCAGCCCTCCACGAGGAAGCTGGGCTCACAAAACATGGCCGCCCCCATAGAAGAGACATAAGACTCCAAAAACATGGCGGCCGGCGTGACCTGAGGACATACATGCATTCGGTCTACGGCAAAATGGCGGCGGACCGCCGATATCGTCTTCCCAGCACATCCACCTGCACTCTGCTGAGAGGTGACATATGGATCTACAGAGATACACTGCACATAAGGTAGGATTATACCTCCTATGTTTGCTGTAATGTTACAGTCTGCTGGGTAGAGTGTTAGCTCTTGAACCAAGTCCACTTCCCACAAACACATGCTGTATTACAAGGGGGACTTGTAAGTGTCAGATATATACTGACCATATATGGAGGGGCCCATAATATATACTGCCTCATAAATGAGAAAAAAAGGGAACGTTTTACTCACCATACCGAACCGACAGGCACCCTCTCTTCATAATACCCTCTCCACCGAGGTGGGGGTTTGTGGACGCCTCGACTCTCTGGTCCTGGCGTCCAAACGAGCTTTTAACTCGCAAAGTCAGTCCCTTTACTGGGACTCCGTCGCGGCCGACTCAGCGCACTGGTCTGCACGCGCTTTTAGGCAGAAACCGGGGTGACCACTGGATCTCACATCCAGCCCGTCGCCCGGCCCCGCATACTTACTTGAATATGTCGCGGCCGACCAAGCGCAATGCCTGGTCTGCACGCGCTCGTAGGCCGGCTGGGGTGACCACAAGTGTCGCCCAGTCCGGCATTTTTGCTTGAAGATCTCACAGGAAAAAAACACTGGAGAAAACTACCTAAAAAATGTCTTTTTCTTAAAGAAAAAAAGTCTTGCCAGGACCAAAAGATCCCAGCAAGGAACTTAGGTCCTTACTCCTGACTAGACAGAAAAAAACTGATTCCCTGTAGCAGAGAGAGGGAGGATATACCCTCAGGGACTGCCCCCTAGGGTGGAGCCAGAACGTTTTGTCATTCTGCCTAGTCCTACTCCTGCGGAGACAACATAACCCAGCTCTTGAGAATCAAGAAGACTACGTCTGTCAATGAGCGATAGAGAAATTTTAGTAACCAGTTCCGACTTTCAATGCACGGTGACCAGCGTGCCCCCTTTCAATGTAGAATGACCAGCGTGCCCCCTTTCAATGTAGAATGACCAGCGTGCCCCCTTTCAATGCACAGTGACCAGCGTGCCCCCTTTCAATGCACAGTGACCAGCGTGCCCCCTTTCAATGCACAGTGACCAGCGTTCCCCCTTTCAATGCACAGTGACCAGCGTGCCCCCTGTCAATGCACAGTGACCAGCGTGCCCCCTGTCAATGCACAGTGACCAGCGTGCCCACTTCAATGCAGTGACCAGCGTGCCCCCTTTCAATGCACAGTGACCAGCGTGCCCCCTTTCAATGCACAGTGACCAGCGTGCCCCCTTTCAATGCACAGTGACCAGCGTGCCCCCTTTCAATGCACAGTGACCAGCGTGCCCCCTTTCAATGCACAGTGACCAGCCTGCCCCCTTTCAATGCACAGTGACCAGCGTGCCCCCTTTCAATGCACAGTGACCAGCGTGCCCCCTTTCAATGCACAGTGACCCCCCGAGAACAGTGCACTTACCTGTAGCGGCGGCTTCTCTTCAGTCCCCGCATCTCTTCGAGTCCTCAGTCCTCCCGCCTCCTCCTCGGCCAATGGCATGGGGTTTGCCTTTCGGCCAATCAGGAAGTGGGTCCCGCTTCCTGATTGGCCAGGAGGAGGATCCGTGTGACAATAGCGAATTTTCATTCGCTATTGTCACACAATGGGTGGGCTCGGGGCGCACTGCTCTGCGCCCCGGGTCCACCCTTTTCTGGAGCCAAATTGTAATAGTCTGGGACTGGGAGGCGGCGGCGCGGCGGCCTGGAGAAGAAAGGGGGTGACGTCACTGGTTGCTAGACGCTAAGCGGCTCTAGCCTAGCAACCAGTGCAGTGTGTGGGCTCTGGCCGCCTCCCCGTAGAGAGAGAGCGCAGCCGCCACGGCCACAGGCAGGGACAGAGGCAGAGAGAGCCAGAGCGGATGATACAGATGGTCACAGTAAGGCGGTTCGGCGAACTTCCAAATATTTAGTAACCGGTTCTGTGGAACCGGTACGAATCGGCTGAATCCCACCACTGTATACACACCCTATAAAACTGCAGAGGGGAGAAGGGAAATTGGTACTCTCAAACAAAATGGCCACTGCCCCCACCCATTACTGGCCTCCATAGCAAAGAACACATGGAAGGGCTCCACACATGAAACAAACAAAGGTAAAATTCCCAGTTCAATCTGCTAGCCAGTCTGCTTACCAACCAAATTAAACTGTCTAACAGTTTGCGTCAAAACAGGGGTTTAGTTAACACACATTTGCAAACGCATGTGAAAGCTGCAGGGCCACTCCACGGCTCCCTGTATTACCTGCAGTCCTACTCTAATGAATTTAAAAGAGCCTTCACAGTGGAAGCACATGCAAGCGAATGGATAGATATGGGGCAGGTGAGCCTGGAGGTGGCCCATCCCTCCTCTGAAAGGTAATTGGGGGCATAATGGAAGCCCAGCTGGGAGGGATGGGCCACCTCCAGGCTCACCTGCCCCATATCTATCCATTCGCTTGCATGTGCTTCCACTGTGAAGGCTCTTTTAAATTCATTAGAGTAGGACTGCAGGTAATACAGGGAGCCGTGGAGTGGCCCTGCAGCTTTCACATGCGTTTGCAAATGTGTGTTAACTAAACCCCTGTTTTGACGCAAACGGTTAGACAGTTTAATTTGGTTGGTAAGCAGACTGGCTAGCAGATTGAACTGGGAATTTTACCTTTGTTTGTTTCAAATTGGTACTCTCACCAATATCCTGGTCTACTGTACAAGCATCTATATACTGTACTATATACATTAAAATGATTGGCGTGAAAGAAATGTGCCACAGCAGGTAGTCCCAATCTAGCTGTCATGGTACAGGCTTTAAAAATGTAAGAATCTAGTTGCTGTGGGCATCAAATTCTATTCTGCTTTTATCACATAATAGAATAAATTACGGCCCTCTAATGAATCAAGCGAATAAAAAGATATGGGGGTACCATCATCCTTACAATAGTAAATGTAAAAAACCAGAGGCAACCCCCACTTTGCCCCCCAGAAAAAGGGAACAATGGACTAACTCTGTGCTCAAATACTCCTCTTGGGAAAGCAACTTAGTGACTGCCTCTCCCCCTCATTCATTTTATCAATATACTGTACATGCTACTTAAGATGTTATAGTGTCATTATGTTTTCTTAACAGATGGTACTTTAAACATTTCCTCCTGAAGAAGTGATTGTTGCTGTGAAATATTTAGAGGATTTATTTGTACATTGAGGACTGTTTATATCTCGTGTGCTCAGCATTACCAGCAGTAATTTTCAGTAATTATTTATAGTAATTTATTTGTATAAATAAAAAATTCAAAATTTCATTATGTCATTGTAAATATTCGGGTACTGAGATAGTCCATTCTCCTCTTTTTTTGGGGGGCAAAGTGGGGGTTGCCCCTAATTTTTTTTTTTTTTAGCTCATATCACTCCTGTATGGCTTAGAAAAAGAATTGCTCACCTTGACTTTCATAAAACAAAGTTAACATTTTTTATGTAGTCAGAAATTTGTTAACAAGAGCATCATTCATATTGAATTGCTTGCTTTTGGTACGCCCCACATTAAACAAACAAATATGGTATCCATGTTTGTGCCAAAAAAACCTTTCTGTAGGTAACCTATGGTACCCAGAAATATTACATGTATTGGCTGAACCTACCAATCCAGGTATATAGGTAATTCAGAGTGCACAAGTTGAACTATAAACAGAACCTACAATGAACACCCACAAGCCTGTGACCGGGATCTGCCACCCACTGTCTCTTTAGATATACAAGGAAATAACACAGACTGGCTGTTATTAATCTGGATTCCCGACTCTCATGGCAGGGGTTTGGATGGTCGCCTCCCCAGCCACAGATTCTATTTTATCAGTTAAACTCTAATATCTCTATCCATGGAGGTCTAATGAGGGGTCTACTGAGGAGAGCAGGACAAGATCGGTTTGAGGTTGGGATAAAATAACACTCAAACTCTGGCTTCTAAGTGCCGGTTCACACTAATCCGACTTGTCAGGTGACTTGGTCGCCTGACAAGTAGCTTCCAATGCTGTGCAATGGAACCGTTCTAATAAGAGCAACTCAAGTCGCTCCAACTTAGAAAAAAGGTTCCTGCACTATTTTTTGGCAAAGTCGGAGCGACCTGTATTGACTTCTATTTATTTATTTCAGGTACTTCTATAGTGCTGTCAATTTACATCATTGCAAGCCGCACTGAAGTCGCGCTGCATGGGCGACTTCATTAGTCGCCCGAAGTCGGGGCGACTTTGAGTCGGATTAGTGTGAACCGACTCTTAGTGTTAGGTTAATGGACTGATAATTTATATGAAGAAACCAATTTAAAAACATTCATTTTATTGAATGGAGGATGTGTATTAAAATCTACGGTTTTCCATCAATCAGCAAAGCACTATTAATGTGCTAAACTGGATAGGCTGCATATGTATTAGGCAAACATGACTGTCCCCATTCACTAGAACACCTACAAACTCTACACAAAACACAATATTTAAGCAAGAACAGATATTTATAAGATATGTTATTTTGTCTAATTACATTCCTGCATATATCTAAACTTTAAAAAAAAGACTATAGTTTGCTTTTAATAATTTTTAAACACATCAGCCTCCTGCAATATGGAGATTGGGAAGCACACATGTTGATAAGACCTACAATAATCTTTGACCACCAGTAAATCATCTGACAAAAGAATGCAGCAGATAACTAGACATTGGAGAATGCTGGGAAATAGGGCTCTCGGGAGGACTATTGTTTTACTCTGGCAGATGTGACAGATAGCTTCAGAATTAACATTTCCCAGTGAAATGCTAATATGACTCTCATCACAATTCTGCTCACATTTCCATATATTTACTAAGCTGGCTTTGTTATGCTGGTTATACACTGTAATCATTGCAATGTGACAGATTCTAGCAACAGGCTGAAAAAGGAAGACATCTACTAGAACATGAGACATGTTCTTATGTTATGATGGCTGGACTGTGCAAAGGTTACAGAGAACCTGTCAGGAAAGGTTTATTTGTAAAAATTAGAATCTCCCCTCTTAAAGCAAAACCTGTTTTAGTCTCCTACAATCCTACAAGGCAAAGTACCAGGTTTGCTCTAAGGGGGGGGGGGGGCATTCCCAGCAGCACATACTCCCTGTTCCATCACTGGGTTCATCTACACCATGTGTCTAACACAAGGCTCCTGGACTGAATCCAGACCACCAGGCCATTTCATTTGGCCCTCGCACCTCTCCTGCAACTGTGGCATCCCCGTTGTCTCCACCACCACCTTGTCTTAGCAGTTGGCAGCAGAGAGGAGGACAAAACTCCTCTTCCAGATCCTGCACTTCTCCGTGCAGCCTCAGAAAGGCTGCCACTCCCGTCTCAGTAGTCGGTAGCAGAGAGGACGACAGAACTCCTTCCAAACGATCCTGCACCTCTCTGTGCAGCTGCAGCATACCCTCTTCTCCACCTCCCCTGGTATCGGCATTCAGCAGACTCCAGCCCTCCTCTGGTCCTCCTCCAGACCCTGCATTTTCTGCTTCCCAGCTCCACCCCAGGTTCTTCCTGGCAGCAGCACAAGGTAAGGGGGATGCACTGTGATGTAAGGAAGGGTGGGGGACTCTTAAAATCTGATGGTGGGGGGCTCTTGATATCTGATGTAAGGAGGGATGGGGGCTCTAGACATCTAGCCTTACAGATACAACTGGCCCTTTGAGGGCAGCCAAAATGCTGATATGGCCCATGATAAAACTGAGTTTGTCACCCCTGAATTCTAGACGGAATATGGAAAGGGAGCCTAGTGTAGGCTAAGAATCACATTTGGTTGTGATTAACCCTCCCTGGCGGTATGATTCTTTTGGATTTTAGGTGCTGAAAGCGGTACCATTATTTTGCATGTAATTCTTGTGAATGAGCAGCCCAAACCAACTGTACACATTTATTATATATATATATATATATATATATATATATATATACAGTTGGTTTGGGCTGCTCATTCACAAGAATTACACACATATATATGTGTGTGTGTGTGTGTGTGTGTGTGTGTGTGTGTGTGTGTGTGTGTGTGTGTGTGAATATTATATATATATATTTATTTACATAAAAAGTACAGTAAAACTGCAGGAAAGGGCACTGGGGGGCAATGTAATGTGATTTTTCTTTATTTTGAACGGTATCAGTGTGTTTGGGTGTTTTTACATTTGAATTTGCCGCCGGTTCCACCCCCCGGCGGACGTCACGTTGCAGGAGACGGAAGTCGGGGCTCGCAGACGATCGGGAGGAAGCTCCGCCGCCGCATACCGCCCGCATTCTTCGCTGGATCCCGGAGAAAAGGTAAGTAAAACCTCTACCAGGATCCAGCGATCTTCCTAGCGCTACCCCGAGTGTGGCTCGGGGTTACCGCTTTTGGCTCTAAAATCTAACCCCGAGTCACGCTCAGGAATACCGCTAGGAAGGTTAAAGCACCAATGATGATCTCCCTGCCCAAAATGATAGTGGTGGGCTAAACACTAGGATAATTAAATGAGAGGAGGGTGGGGGTGAGTCATATGCTCCACTATACCTGAAGTATTGGTGTTTTTTTTTGCCCCTCGTGGCTTTTTAGTAGTGCAAAATAACCTTTTTGCCTGGGCCTGTGTGTTATTCACTTGTGTTCTCTCCCTGACAGAACAGTTCTATCCACCCAGTGTCAATCTGTAAAGCCCCAATTCAAATCATCTGCTCACACTCAGCACTGAAAATGGACAAAGATTTCATGTACTCCTGGCAGTACGTTTGCAATATGATAGTTTTATAGTGTCTATTGTCAGCATTGGGTTCAGATAAAAGATAAGACAGCTTTACACTCTGGTCCTCACCCTGACAGGCAAATAATAAAGAATCAAGTAATTCCTGGGAAGTACGATTATATCAGCAGTGAAGATTAATAAGGTTACAGACACCTTGCTTTAAAAGAGAACAAGCCACCAGTGGGGCAATAAGTCCATAAAATGGGATCGGTGGTTGAAGAAATCTTCCAAAATTAAAGAAAAGGCCTCCTGTTAAACCCTTTGCACCATGCAGAAAAAAATCCTTCAAGTCAAGAATAAAATATGCAACTTCCATCATGATTGCCCATCTAAAAATGGGAGGCTCTCAAGATTTTACTATTGTCTTCAGGACATATACAGCATATATCAAAAGATAACTGTATATTTTCATTTTATGGTTCTTTCCCTTGTTTACTCAATATGCAAGCTTGCATTCAAGGCTCATCTCTGTATAAAATGCCATTGCTTCTTGGACTGTGGAAGAAAAAAATGGAAGAAAGATCTTTTAGCTCATCATCCTGTAGCTCCTTCCTAAAATGTGATTTTCCTCATAAGCTCAGAAATATAGAAACGTATATGTGTGACATCACCGCTCTGTATTATCAAGCTGATGTAGACCTGGCCTAGCTAAAGTCTGAAAATGTGGCCCAATTTAGAAGATAGTAAAAGATCAAATAAGCCTAAATTTGTGCATAAACTATATAGAGCTGTAGCATAAAACATTAACCAATGTATTTACTTTTCTCTGTACTGCACTTTTTTTTTTTCAAGGTTCTGCTGTATGTCTTTAAAATATTCTTCCATGACACAACAGCAAGACAGTTCCGAGTTCCATTACTGAAAAAAAATAATGTGATGCTCAAGATTGGGGTATGTCATTAGTGGATACTTTCGATGACATCGTGCTTTTGCTGGGTGTCGAGTCCATCCCTATACCATTAAGGAGGGTTGGGCTCCCTCCAGGCACACCTACTCTTAAAGTATAAGTTCACCTTTTAACAAAAAAAAAAAAAAATAATAAATGCATTTTTTTCACAGGTAAAAAAAATGTGCATTTACAATTTTTTTGTTTTGAGAGCCTGTAACGCATTGCGTGTAAGTCTCCCTACTTCAAATAATGATCTACATAATTACATCATATAAAATTGTGCAATAAATCTGCTGCTAGCCAGCGGTATACATAAATTAATCTCCAATTAATGTATGTAAAGTCCATAAAACTGTAAACAATATCAGTGTAAAGTGCATATATTTATAACAAGTGCTCCGTGCAAATTGCAAATCAGTCCCTTTCCTCAGACTGTAAACAATCTCCTCCTTCCTGTTCTCAGCCCTATTGCAGATACACCTCGCGGTCTTATCCTGGTTGACCCTTTCATGCCCGATACGCTATAATCGAGCCGGCATGTATGTATTGGGCATGAAAGGGTCAACCAGGATAAGAGTGTATCCACAATAGGGCTGAGAACAGGAAGGAGGAGATTGTTTAGTCAGTCTGAGGGAAGGGTATAATAGGAGACAGAATGGTGCGTGCCGCACAGCTTCCGAGGACGTCAACGTAATGACGAAACATGTAAAGCTGACGGACACGCCCACCACGGACATCTGAATCGGATAGACACGCTACGTTCATCCGCCTACTGGTTGCCAGAGAGAGAGTATGCTGAGAGCAAACACAGCAGCCACACGGTACTAGTGCATAGAGCGGTTAGCGGGGGGGGGGGGGTGTCTTGAAGCAGATTATGTATTTTTACTGGCATTTTTAATAAATAAAGATATTTTAAGAACGTATTACGCTATGTGGAGCTCCTTGGTGTTTTTTGCCTGGGCTGTGTAGGAAACACTGGCGGAGGTTCAAGGAATGGCATAGGGAGTGAACCCACAGGCTTGGGAGTCGTCCTGTATGCAGCTCCTTGGTGTTTTTGCCTAAGCTGTGTAGGAGACACTGGCGGAGGTGCAAGGAACGGCATAGGGAGTGAACCCATGGGCTTGGGAGTCGTCCTGTATGCAGATGCATATCAATTGAAATAAAGCTCGAGTTTAACTTTATCTGGTAAGCCCCCATCTACCCACAAGGTGTATTGGGTGATAAGAGGTTTCCACCATTGGGTGACAAGAGGCTCCCACCACTTTAAAGAGGTTCCCACCATTACTATCCCTTTGCATGCCTAGGAATGTAAATGGACTAATGTAAGGCAAAGTTAAAGGACTGATTTGCAATTTGCACAGAGCACTTGTTATAAATATATGCACTTAATACTGATATTGTTTACAGTTTTATTCACTTTACATACATTAATTGGAGATTAATTTATGTATACCGCTGGCTAGCGGCAGATTTATTGCACTTTATTTATTGCACAATTGTTATATTTATATGATGTAATTATGTATATCATTATTTGAAGTAGGGAGACTTACACGTATTAGGATTACTGCGCTGCTGTTTATTTTGTTTAGCATTTCTTTTATCCTTTATGGTGAAAGTGGAGCAGCTGCAATCTCCTTCATAGTATTTATACAGGTTTTTACTATTTATTTTTACACAATAGATTGGCGCAGGCGATTTTCACTTAATATACTTGTAACGCATTGCGCCAGCGATCAGCAGATCACGGGTGCCATGCAGAACTTCTGCAGACCCGTCAGTTTATCGGTTTACTCGTACTGGTAAGCAGTTAGGCATTGACAGGAAGAATGAATGAAAAATCAACAGCGCGATGGTAGTTCATTGAGAACTACAAGCCAACAGCTGAAAAGTCTGTTGGGACTTGTAGTTTTCTATTCACAGAGGACTATAAATGAGTGATGTGGCCAGGTGGGCGGAGACCCACATTATATTCAAAAAGTTTGGTGGGGGAGAGGGAGATTGGCTGCAGCTGCTAGAACAGGTTACATGTTCCACCTGTAACATGTGCAAGAAATTTACCTTATCCTTTAATCTATCCAATCTTATACAATATATGTGCTCTACTTGGGAGACTGTCAAAATTAGAGTGTTAGGACTGCAGTACACTGAGGTGCCATGACATGGCTGCTGCAGTTTACGCATATATTTGCAAATATGTGCAAACGGAACCCCTTCTTTTTTAATGGGAGCTGTTGGACATGGTCAATTTGATTTGTTGCAGGCTTGCTGATAAGTGAGCTGGGCATTTTTGTCTGTTTTTTGACATGCGTCATTCCTCCATGTGCTCCATGCTGCAAAGGCCAGTTAGAGGGTGGGGGGTTCGCTATTTTTTTGTATCGTTGATGAACTGGTGAGGGGACGCACTGGATACCTTCGCTGCCATTATGCTTTTACTGGGTGTCCAGTGCGTCAATACCTTTAACGATGGGTGGGCTCCCTCTAGGCAGACCTGCCCCTAATCTATCTATTATATATGTGCTCCAACTTGGGAGACTCTCAAAATTATAGAGTTAGGACTGCAGTACATTGGGGTGCCATGACGTGGCCTCTGCAGCTCATGCATATATTTGCAAAAGTGTGCAAACTAAACCCATTGCTTTTAACGCAAACTATTAGAGTCGATTCGGTTTGTTGCATGCTGGCTGGTGAGTGAAGTGGGAATTTTTGCCTGTTTGTTTTTGGACATGTGTCACCCTTCTATGTAACCATTGCTGCAAAGGGTAGTTAAAGATTGGGGTGGTGGCTATTTTTTTGTACGTCAATGTGCCAGCATCTCGTACAAGGAAGACACAATCTCATAAGGAAGGCACGCTGTAGCGGATGTTGGCTATTCAGGAAAGGCCACATTTTTACTAGTGTGGTATTGCTCTCCTCCTTGGAGGCTAGTTTATTCATAATAAAAAATGTAAGGCGTTGTGGAATAGGACCTATGTCTGCTTTCATTACCATGGTTTACTGAAGACCTGTACTTTCCCCGACTCAAAGAAGCCTGCAACCTCGCTGGCTCTATTTCTTGAGAGATGTCCCAGCTCTCCGGTTCAATGAAAACACTTTAGTTTGCCACTTAGGTCAGTACACTGGAAATATGTCATCATTTAGGAGCAAACGGTTACTCAACTCTTTCGTAACCTTTATCAAGTGGATGATGAAAAAAATGGTAAATATACTTAGTAAAGCGACCTGCCAAAAAGAATAATGTCCAAAGTGATAAGGGCTCCATAAAAAGGTATGGTTTAGATTTAGAACACCACGCATTTAGAGTAAAAGGTAGATAAACCTCCCCATTAGCTTGTAAGAGGCGTAGACATGTACAATGCTGTGTAAATGTTGTGTACAAATCGTGATGTGTCCAGTTCTTCGCTGTAAGCTGGCACAGGCTAGTCCTCTATTCCTCATGTGTCATGTCTATGTACTTGCACTTGACAAGATCTAGTTTTGCTTGCAGTTAAAATGTACAGCATTCTGTGCCCTCTAGATACAGTTCTGTAAGCTAGTTCTAAGTCCATAAAACCCACAAATTGTGAGAGTGGCGGGGTTAGACCCTCTGCCAATTTTTTATTATGTGTCCCTGCTGGTGACTAACTGTCCTGGTGACCATTGACACTGAGACACAAAAGTGAGGAGATACCCTAAATTTTATAGGTGTCATGAGAGCAAGAAGTGAATAGAAATCTTCTAATTGGGACCAAATGTTCCAATAAAAACTAAGGTGGGAATGCCCTCACTTTGGAGGAATTTCACCTACGTCTTGTTGCAAGTGAAGGAAAACATACCCTAATCAATACAGGTGCATATCAAAAATAGAATATCATCAAATGTATTTTAGTAATTCAGTCTTGTGAGATGCACCTGTACATCTATGTTAAAACAGGACCCTTGCAAATGGGCAAACTTAACACATCCTAGAGATATCCCATTGCTTAGTGCCATCTGACATTTTACAATCCTTGTAATGTAAATGACTATGTCTATGATAAACCCAGCAAGTAACAGATTTCATATAAGCCAGTTATGAGAGAAATAAGGTGTTTGGCACGGTTGACCCTTTACTAAAAAAAAAAAAAAATACTAGTTGTCTATATGTCGTGCTGAGAAACAAGCGTCAATACTTTCTCTGACCTATATTAGGTATGCAAAACTTAAGAGACAGCAAAAAGAAAAAAAAATCCTTATATGCATGCTTGTTCTGGATCGGAGGCGCAGTTTTGAACCCAAAGGTCAGCATGACAGCCAGGCAACTAGGTCAGCAGTAACAATTTCCAGGTGTCTTAGGTCAGGTTTCTATTTAGTTCTGGGTAAACCAGGTGAGCCACAGCTTTCTACTACCCATCTGTAAGGGAGGGACACCTAGCAGTGGGAAATGATGGGGTCTCACTAACCTGTACTTCTTGCCATGAGTTTTACATTAAATGTCATACAGCTGCAGCAAGACAAATGAGACTTTCTCGAGTAAAATAGTGAATTCGTCTATTAGAAGTAGGGCCAAAACACCTATCGATTAATCGACAACTAATCAATTATAAAAATAGTTGTCAACTATTTTCATAATTGATTAGTTGGTCAGCTGATTAGTTGGCCTGCATACAGAATGCATTATTTGTTTACATATCAGGAAATACAGTGCAATGCACATACAGCTCAGTACGCCGTCCATACATGTCAGAAGACACAGTGCAGCACACATACAGCTCAGTACACCGTCCATACATGTCAGAAAACACAGTGCAGCACACATACAGCTCAGTACACCGTCCATACATGTCAGAAAACACAGTGCAGCACACATACAGCTCAGTACACCGTCCATACATGTCAGAAAACACAGTGCAGCACACATACAGCTCAGTACACCATCCATACATGTCAGAAGACACGGTGCAGCACACATACAGCTCAGTACGCCGTCCATACATTTCAGAGGACACAGTGCAGCACACATACAGCTCAGTACACCATCCATACATGTCAGAAGACACGGTGCAGCACACATACAGCTCAGTACGCCGTCCATACATTTCAGAGGACACAGTGCAGCACACATACAGCTCAGTACACCATCCATACATGTCAGAAGACACATTGCAGCGCACATACAGCTCAGCACACCCTCCATACATGTCAGTAGGTGCCTGAGAACTTGTAAATGTGTGAGGAGCAATGCCTCATGGGACATGTAGTCCTGGACAGGAAGTGAGTTCTAAAAAGTCAGAAAATGTTTTACCTTGCTATAGGGGCACTCTATACTATACATTGCAGCTTGCTATTGGAGCACTTTGAAGGCAGGAGGAGCCAGAAGCATTGGTGGGGACCCCAGAAGAGGAGAATCAGGACTGCTCTGTGCAAAACCATTACACAGTGCAGGTAAGTATAATATGTTTGTTGTTTAAAGGCTGTGTGCAGGGAAGGTCAGCATCTAAACCCAGAGAAGGTGGAGGCTGATGGAATGGAGGTAATATAAGGCATTACAGTTACATTGAAAGTAAACTTTTACCAGTATTGTGCATTATATTTAAAATGATCATATCCATGAAAAAAGTCTCAGCCCTCCCTTCCACCTTTCATATAGCTTCAGGTCTTACGCCTGGTTAAAATGCCCATATATCCTACTTCTGGGCGTATTTACTATTACTTTATATATATGATATAAGTAACATATTATTACTTTCACTGTTTTACAGTATAAATGAACCCCTCATAGTAGCGATTATCTGCTCTTTTTGTGCTAAAACCCCATTGTGACAGGTGATAGAGAAAAGAGCATGCTGCTGCTACTAAACGTCTTAGGCCTGGTTCACACCTATGCTTTTTGGCGCTTTTTGTAGAAACACACTACAGTTCATTTAATATGGTTTCCTATGGGACACGTTCACATCTATGCTTTTTTTCAGCCGATGCGTATTTGGAAAGGGTCAGGGACTTTTTTCAATGAAAAAAACTGTACTTTTTTTTTTTTTTTTTTTCCTTTTTTGGTTCAACACACTTCAATAGAGAAGCTGCATGTAGTGCATTTTTGCTGCAATTTGCGTTTTTTAATCTACCCAACAACAAATTGGCCAAAAAATGCAAAATGCAGCAAAATCGTGTGCGCAAAACACACAGCAAAGAGCACTGCAGAAACGGATCAAGAGCAAACTGCATAGCTGTTAACCGGTCCTTTCGGCTGGCCATACACGTATCGATTTTCAGATGAGAATATTCATTTGAAAAATCTTTGTACATTCGCACAATGGAAGAATGTTGTTTAGAAATTACATTCATTTTAAAACTGAATGCTAAAAGCAAGTGAAATTTTCAAAGGAAAACCACTTGCACAGTCTGACAATTCCTTTGGTCAAGAACTTTTATTTTCTATTCCTTTGAATTTTCCCGTCACTGTTGTGGAAAACGAATGTCGATTTGACCCCACTAACAATTCGAAAATCAAAGGAACGTTCTTAAAATGAAAATGTATTTATGGCCAGTATAAGTAAAAGCAGGCGCAGGGAGCTTTTAATCAAGCCATCTGCCTAGGACAAGGGAGTCTGTCATATGTAATATATTACAGTTCTGTCTGAAAATAAGCAAAATGGTCTTTAATTTTTTTTTTCCTTTAAATAAAAAATTTGATCTCTGAATCTGATGATATTTACAAGATTCGACCTCTAATAGTATATTCCAGGGGTCTTCAAACTCCAGTTGTTCAGGAACTACAATTCCCATCATGCCTAGTTATGTCTGTGATTGTCAAAGTTTTTTCAATGCCTCATGGGATGTGTAGTTCCGCAACAGCTGGAGGGCCGTAGTTTGAGGATCCCTGGTATATACAGTAGATATCTCTTCTGTCTGTTATTCTTAGAGTGGATTCGATATTTTCCTCCCTAACCATATAGTTGTTTTTTTATATTTACCACTAAATATAGATATTTAACCACTTGCCGACTGCCTAACGCCGATCTACGTCGGCAGTCAGCCCCTCACAGGCAAAGTGACGTAGAGCTACGTCACTAGCTTGTGAGGGTCTAGGGAGCGAGCGCGCGCCGCCGGAGGCGCGCTCCCGCGTGGTCACGGACCCCCCCGCGCGTGTGACCAGCGGACCCGATGTCCGCCGGTCACTCAGCGATCGGCGGGGGAGAGGGAGAATGTCAGGCAGCGTGTGTAAACAAGCCACCTGTCATTCTCCTCGCTGTAAAGACACTGATCACACGGATCTAGTATGTAGATCCGTTGATCAGTGTCCTTACAGCTCAAGCCACAGCCAATCACAGTAGAAAGCACGCCCCTAGGGATACACACAGCCCCTCCCTCCCAAATAAAGTTAACCCCTTCACTACCAGTGTATTTTTACAGTAACAGTGCATATATATAGCACTGATTACTGTAGAAATGTCACTGGTAACCCCAAAAGTGTCACAAATGTCCGATCTGTCCGCCCCAATGTCGCAGTACCGCAAAAAAAAAAAAAATCGCAGATCGCCGCCATTACGCGTTAAAAAAAAAAACAACAAAAATGACAAAAATCTTTCCCTTTGTTAGTAAACGCGATAACTTTTGCGCAAACCAATCAAAATACGCTTTTTGCGATTTTTTTTACCAAACATAGGTAGCTTAAAACAAATTGACCGAAAATGTTAAAAAATTTTGATTTTTACATATTTTTTTTGGGGAAATTTCATATAAAAAAATTTGAAAAATATTGCTATTTTTGCAAAATTGACGCTCTTTTTTTGTTTATAGCGCGTGATCAAAAAATTGCACAGGTGATCAAATACCACCAAAAGAAAGCTCTGTTTGTGGGAAAAAAAGGACGCCAAATTTGTTTAGGTACAGCGTCGCACGACCGCGCAATTGTCCGTTAAAGTCACGCAGTGCCGAATCGCAAAATACCCCCTGTTCGGAATGGGGGTAAAATCTTCCGGGGCTCAAGTGGTTAAAGGAGGTTTTCCAGCTGTGGAAAAAAAATAAATAAAAATTAGCAGATACAAATACTGTAGCTGCTGACTTTTAATATATAGACACTTACCTGTCCAGGGAACCCACGATGTCAGCACCCCAGCTTTCATTTACTCTAAGGGAAAACGCCAATGAAGCCTTTTGGATTTACAACCAGTTCCCTACAGTGCATTCTCATTGGCGGGGAAGGAGAAGTTGGACGGAACTTCTGAGGGACGGAAATGGGAAGGGTACCTGTCAAGAAACAGGTACCTGTTCCCCCCAGAAAGGTGCCAAATGTGGCACCGGAGGGGGGGGAGGGGGGGAACAGATGAGCGGAAGTTCCACCTTTGGGTGGAACACAGCTTTAAGAACAAATTGCCTTTTTTTTTAAACTTTACATATACATGGTATAAATACACCTAAAAGGTGTACAGAGTAAGCATCTAAAGTGCACAGTGTAATTGAAAATTGTCAAAAGTCCCATACACCAACAAGGCTTAATACAGTCTCTAAAGGATGATTCTTCCACAGGTAATCAAATCTTCATTCCCTTCACCACAGACACCCAATGTGTGGAAATGCTTACCAGAAGGCACCGACCCCTTAGTTATAGGGGGGTCAATGCAAGCATATGACCCTTGACAACGACGGCCTGCGTGCTGACGAAACCGGTCGGGACTCTTGGAGCGCAATCACACTGCTATGCCATTTCCGGGTTCGGATGAGACGCTTTGAGATGCGGAAGCGATACTCGTCTGTATCATCCTCGGACATTGTTTGACTGAATGCCCGTTTTTACCTGTATAAATGTAAGTGTATCTACCTTACATTTAATAAATTGCATGAGCGTACTTCACTATTTTGGCCATTCCTTTATTTTATACCGCTGAGGAGCGCTGGGTTGGCTAAGGAGTGTGGAGCATATCTGTACACTGGCGATTGTAAGGTGGATCCTTCAGGAGGGCTAAGACTTACTCTGGATTCGGATTACTATTCTGCTTGCATTGACCCCCTATAACTAAGGGGTCAGTGCCTTCTGGTAAGCATTTCCACACATTGGGTGTCCATGTGGTGAAGGGAAAGAAGATTTGATTACCTGGGGAGAATCATCCTTTAGAGACTGTATTAAACCTTGTTGGTGTATGGGACTTTATTTATGATTCACCCACCTATTGCTGATGCACTTTATATCTGTTTATGCACTTTCACTAATTGTTTATGCACTTTATATTTATATTCATACTCCTATTTGTCAATGGTTCACAATGTTTGACAATTATCAATTACACTGTGCCCTTTAGATGAGCGCGGCTCTGTACACCTTTTAGGTGTATTTATACCATTCATAAGTTTTTTACGATTCAGCTGCAGCTCTTTTATATGGTTCACACCTATATATTGCACTTTATGGATTTGTCCTATATATTTATTTAGATAGGATTTACACTTCTACACAAATTTTTTTGACATTTGCGCAGGTATTTTTTGACGATTAACGCCAATACATTTTGACATATACATACTGCCCAACTTTCTGAGATTGGAACGAGTGATATCTATTAGCAAAAGCATGTAGTCATAGGACACCCTGGGGGTCCAAGGTCCAAAAGACTGTCTTATGTCTAACCTATAGCTTCAAAACACTAACATATCTTCTAGCTTCAAAACCCAGTCTACTGCTAATGTCCATCTTTCTAAAACTGACATGAACCTATGCACAGCTCCCAACTGTCCCTGATTTTGAGGGACTGTCCCTAATTTGGAACAAAGTCCCTCTTTCCTCCTCATTTGTCCCTCATTTTGGTCTGGTCTATACAGTTGTATAAAAAATGCATTATTTATCTTTCAAAAGGTGCTTCTCAATGCTAAACCTTACATTCAAATTCTAAATTGCTACATTTGGAAATTTCAAAAGACCGTATAATAGAATAGTAGTGGTTAAGAAAAAAAAAAGCTCTTGTGGGTTTAATTATAATTTTTTTGTATAATTCTGCTTTAAGGGGGAGTGGCAGGGTGTGTGTCTTATGCCTACTTTTGCTAATAGGCGTCTCTTGTTTCCATCTGAAAGATTTGGGAGATATGCCGAATGTCAAGACTGCAGCATCTACACATAGAAACATCCTAATATTGCCCAAAGCCAGGGAGGATTGTGCAAACTAACTGCTGCTTATCTGACATAGTTAGGGATAGTAAAATTACCTTTAAGCCTAGTACACATTAATAGTTTTTTTGCGTTCAACCCATCGGGGGTTCAATGCAAAAAAAAAAAAAACTGTCAGTTCCGGTCGGAGCCGCTATTTTTACACTGACGTTAGTACAGCGATCTCCCCTGTTGAGCTGTTGTGTTCTGACGGAGACAGCCACACCCAACAGAAAACTCCGGTCAGCGCTCTCAGCCAACCGGCTGCTGGTTTTCAAGCATGCACATTCGACAGAAGTCAGCCAAATGGCCAGCTTCTGTCGGACCGGCTGACATACACAGGGGTCGAATGTTGGATTTTTTTTTTTTTTAAAGGACCAGCCGATGTCTCGCGACATTCAGGTCCGTGTGTACGGGGCTTTACAGTTCAGGACAAAAATATCCATACTTGAAGATCCAGAGATGAATGGTATGAAAATGAAATGCCAAATCCAGTCATTTCTCTCAGCTCTATTGATTGTAAAATCTTGTCAGACCCATCGCGCACATGAGGATTCAACACCAATAGACGTTTCCACAGTCTAATCTTCAATGTCACTCCCAGCTGGCAATTCGCTCTAGTCTACATCAACAGCAGATGCACTACTCACTTCCGATTTCCAAAAAATCAAACACTATAGCCTAATATATGGATACAAATACAAAAAAATTATATATATCTCCTTACCTAATCCACTAGACCTTACCTAAGAACCAGTTAAAAAAAAAAAAAAAAAAATAATAATAAAAACCCTACCTGCTTTGGGACAGTCCTGACTGCAATGTCTATGTAGCTTACTGCCGACACAGACCCCACTCGTTGGATGCCATAAGTGACCATCATTTGGCCATCACATGATCCTTGCCATAGGATAGGGAAACATTGTAGAAGTATAGAAGCGGTGTGTGGGATGGAGGGGGTAGACATTTTTTGTGGAAATTGGATTTTTTTCCCTCAGAGTGTGGTTGAATGTCACTTGTATCTAATTGTAACTGACAGCTGACAAAGGTTATGGGCCTCTGTAGAGTTGGAGCTGTGGTAAAGCCACACAAGCCAGAGCCAAGAGCTGCAAAACACCAGGAGGAGTGTCAGATGACTTCCTACTTCATAATCTGATCACATTTCTCCACACACTTTCCAGGCAGCTGCCATTGTTGTGGATAGTCTCACGCTGCTGCAGACAGTTACTCTGTTTACTGGGAGCTGACAGAAATTAGAACCTCTTGAGAGTTATGACAGATTTGTCATGGAAATCCCTCATGATGTAGATATAACTGAGCAGCACAGCTGGCATATTAATTTTTTTTTTTTTTTTTATTTGGCTTCTGTTTTCTGGAAAAACTGAAACACCACCATTAACTGTAGCACATTTACCGACCACCAAAAGAATGACTGATCTTTTCACTACTATGATCAGTCCAGATAACTGAGTGTATGGCCAGGAGAACAACTAACCCACAAGTAAGATCAGCAAATCTAAGCAGAAAAAAAATTAAACTTTCATACCATGTTTAAAATAATAAAATGACTATAGCCTGCCTAGAAAACAACAAAAATTATAATTGTAATGAATATGCCTCATTTTTGGATAGTGCAGGATCAGCTGCATTCGCTCTGATCTATGGTCAGCATGCTCAGCCTGGTTGCCTCCTAGTGTTTGCACTTTCATGTTTGAATGTTCTCAGAAACTGGCTCTTTTTGCTGACAACCTTCTCCTGTTTGACGCAACCATCAATTAGCCTCCCTAATGTCATGCAAGAATTCACAAGAGTTGGCAACCTTAGCAAATTTAAAGTCAATGCTTTTAAATCAGAAATATTGAATGTTTCCCTTCCCCGCCATGTCCTAACTCCGCTTCAGCGGAGTTCCCTTTCACACTCAAACATGACTATATCACTTACCTTGGGACGCGCATTCCTTCGAAACCTTGCAAACCTCTATCAATGGAACTACCAGAGACTCCTGAATGAAGTGACTAGAGACTTATCTAGTTAGCCGTCTAAACCTCTTTCTGGGTTTGGGCGCATCAATTCCCTAAAAATAGAAAGTCTACCACATTTTCTTTATATTTTTTGTCCCTTTTTGGAAAATTAATTAAATATTTTTTCATAACCTCTTTTCTTACATACTGTTACCAGAGCAGTTCAGCATCACCAAATGACTGGTGTGGCAGTGATCAGGGACATTCGTTGGTGACAGTATGTAAAAAAAAAAGCCAAAAAAATTAAGTTTGTTTTTCTTTTTTTTTTAACCATTTTTTTCCCCAACAAAAAGCCAGGCATGGCTCTCTGTGTAGGAGCATCTTGTGGTGGACAGTGGGGTCCACTCTGAGTAGACGGACCTCACAGAAAGGGCTCAGCCTGAACATGCCAACACAACTACACAGTCCATGCTAATTAGGGTGAGGACGCCTCTTTCATGGTCACCCAAGGACAGAAGTTTTGTGGATGGCTCTTACTGGCAGCATTAAAAATGATTAGAAAGCAAGCGTAGAAATACAAGGACCTAATTGAGGGTAAACTACAATACTTCAATATGGAGTTTGCCCACTCTTTGCAGCTACAACAACTTCAACTCTTCTGGGAAGGCAGTCTACAAGATTTAGGAGTGTGTCTACGGAAATGTTTGACAGTTCTTCCAGAAGCGCATATGTTCGGTCAGGCACTAGTTTGGACGAGAAGGCCTGGCTCGCAGTCTTCACTTTAATTTATCCCAAAGGTGTTCTGTCGGGTTGTGCAGGCCAGTCAAGTTCCTCCACCTCAAACTCGCTCATCCATGTCTTTATGGACCTTGCTTTGTGCACTGGTCCAAATCATTTGGTGGAGAGGAGATTATAGTGGGGGGGGGGGTTGTTTTTCAGGGGTTGGGTTTGGCCCCTTTGTTCCAGTGAAGGGAACTGTTAAGGCATTAACATATTAAGACATTTTGGACAATTTCCTGCTCCCCACTTTGAGGGAACAGTTTGGGGTTGTCTCTAATTGTTCCTAAACCTTGTGCACAGCCTTCCCAGAAGAGTTGAAGTTTGGTATAGCTGCAAAGGGTGGGCCAACTCAATATTGAACCCTACGGACTAAGATTGGGATGCCATTAAAGTTCGTGTGTGTGTGTGTGTGTGTGTGTGTATATAAAGGCAGGCGTCCCAATTCTTTTGGTAATACAGTGTATATAAAACAGCTACAGTAGTTTACATAAATTAACTGCAGAGTGTAATCCATAACACTTCAGATATTTCTTAGTTTTATAAGCTTCTTATTATTCAGACTAGAGACATTGCGCTGGACTATTTAAACACCTACAACCTGTCTAAATACCATAAACCCACAAAAAAAAAAAAAGTAAAAGCAATAGTGAAAATCCTTTACAAAAATCCCACTTGAAACCTCTGGGTATCCAACCTAACATGTCACTAAACCTCACAATACAAGGGAATTAAACATTGCATTAGCCACCTCTATGAAAAAATATAATAAAGGATACATAGAGAGGATAGCAGAAAACATTTTCTAGTGAACATACGAATGCAGGATGGAAACTTTTACATAAAAGGTTACATGTGTATTTTCTGAGTCTTCCTATCACATTTAATAAGAAAACAGAACCTGCAGTCATTTGTTCAACAAAATCTGCAGAATAACAGTTATTTTGGGATAATAAATCCATTGTGGGTACTAACCTTCACATCAGCTCTTGTCTTGTCTGTGACTTCCATAACAAACTCACAGCGTTTTCCATTTGGGGGGTTCATGAGGTGGTTGAGGATATAAAGGTCCACAGTGGCACCAAGATTATCGATATTTGAAACAAAAATATATTCTTTCTTCTCACCTATCAGTGTGTCTAAAAGGCCTGAGTTATAAAAACTAGCATAGATGTCACCGTGACCAGGGGGGTACCAGGCTTCCGCATTCTCCACTGAGTAAGACAAGTCCTTCGCTATCGGTAATAAGGACTCCTTATTTACTCTTGGGTACCTAAAAGAGAACACACAGTACATGGGGTTGTGTTAGAGAACTGCATATTTTCTATGAAGAAAAGAAACATGAACAGCCTAAATGTGAAGGTGGTTAAGCACAATGATGAGGAAGACCAATTCATATAAATATTTGTGTTCCATACACAAAAGCTCTTGAACACAGGGAGACAACATGCATGATTTTCAGTCAAGATGCACTGATCTAGCAGGTCGTTAGGCTGTGACGGGTTACAAGTACCCCTCCTCCAGCTGATCTTTCTTGGAAGAACAGTTGCACTTACTTCGCCAACTGCTGTGTTTTCCCCTCAAATAAAACCAGCACTGGGGGTATCTGCTTTTATACCTCCACTGTGCCAACGTCCAAAATTGTATACACCTATCAATGCTACAATCATGAACATAATGGAAGTTTCAATTTTTCCTCTCTTTTCTTCATCTCCCCTTTTTCTTCCCTTCCCCCTCACTTTTTTTTCTTTCTTCCTAAGGTGATTTGAATTAGAGTTATTTTAGCTGTCGCAAACAAATTTAAAAGCTACAATTAGGTGTAGATGCTTTGTGCCATCTATTTTTGAATGTCCATGAAGCTCAGCTAACACACTATGCTCTCCAAGGATTTTACATAAGTTTACTCCCAGTGCACATATTTTTTTTTTCTATTTTTATTTAGCGGGATATATCTCCCATCAATTGGTTTTATAAAGGAAGGGTAGTATGGTGGCTTTCAAAAGACTCTTAGACTTGCATCTCAAAGATCAGAACATTAAGGGCTATGTGAGATGATTACAGCCACACACACCTACACAGGTTGAACTGGATGGACTATTGTCTTTTTTTCAACCTCACCTATGTAACTATGTAACTATGTATGTAAGTAAAGTCCCTTGCATAGTTTGTACCTATAGGTAAGCCTAAATAAAGGCCTACCTGTAAATATTTCCTAAACTTGCCTTGTACCATAATTGGCAGCTCCTGCACACAGTCACAGAGCTGGAGTCCACAAACCCGGAAGCAAGAAGATGGAAGCCCTTGCAGCGCTGATATCGCGGCACTGGAAGAGCTTCGTTTAAAGGTAAGTTTCACATAACGTGCTAGTATGCGATGCATAGTAGCACATTATGACATTACCTTGCAGGTCTGGAAAAAAAAAAAACACCCACTTTAAAGTAGTTGTAAAGGCTGAAGGTTTTTAACCTTCATGCAGGGTTTATTTTTTTTTTTAAGCTTCGTTCGCTTGGCTGAGCCCTGTTCTGTGTATCTTAAGCAGACAGAGCGGGGCTCAGGAGCGAGCATGCACAAGTGGTCTGTAGCAAGCAGCTTTCTATGGGGACACTTGGCAGGGGGGAAGAGACCAAAGCGCCGGCGGGGGACCCAAGGAGGATCAGGGCTGCTCTGTTCAAAACCACTGCACAGAGCAGGTAAGGATGACATGTATATTATTAAAAAAAAAAAAAAAAAAAAAATGAAACCTTTAGTATCACTTTGAATCGCATTAGGAATAAAAAATACTTTTAAAATCAGTGTTAAGTGTCTAATTACATGGCTTTTTTTAGTTTGAATAATATTTGCATTGTATATTGATTTATTTTGCTTCTTGGTTTGTCCTGTGACTTCTACTCTACCAGTGTGGTCCATATTATACCATATAATCTTTCTGGACTGATAAGCAAATTCATGACTGTGGCACATTCTAGAGTGATATCTTCGCATACATCAGTTTGTTAGTCTCTTGTGTTGCATAGAGTCACAAGGATGGTGGCACTGTGGAAAAGATGTTGGATTTTTGTAACAGTCCCATCTGCACCATGTTTTCTCTATAGCTCATGATGCTTTTAACTCAAACACTCAGAGCTATGTGCGCCTCTATGATTAGGCCCTAAAATGGGGTAAAACACAGAGGGGTGAGCTCCCGGGAGAGGAAAATTAAATAAAGCAATTTTGACACGATCAGGACTGTTGTGTGCATACACCGTGTGCAGGAAGGCCTTATTCTGTTGTAACTGCATATCAAGCCTATACGAAGCCAAACCAGCACCTGGAAGCAGGGATTGAGCTGGTCAGATCTATATACTGGGGCATCTGAGCGGTGCTGCTGCTTGTTTGATAGAGAGGAGATGGACTTAAGAACTATTATTAGGGATTATGTAGAAAATCATGTTCTGTAAAACCAGTTAGCTGAGAGCTTTCATATAGTAAAGATTGAAAGGATAGGTCTGTCAATGGAATGCAAGGTACACATTTACATATCAGCTCCATATATCTTTGGCAGTAATCTACTGTAAAAAAAAAAATATATATTATATATATATATATATATGTATATATATATATATATATATATATATATATATATATATATATATATATATATATATATATATATATATATAATCAGTCCACAGTCCATCAAATCATTTTTGATTCGGTGGATGGATGGACTCAATCAATCCACCAAGTAGTTTTGGGTGGATGTCAGGGGCTTGATCACTCACATGTTTTTAATATATCTTATGGGGACTTAGGCAAGAAGACCGCTGCACCCATACATTCCCAGTTTTGCTCACCTGATATTGAAAATTAAGTCCCTTACCTTTTTGAATTCTCCCAATAAATTGAGGAGAATTTAGCAGGAGTAAGACTACAAGGAGTGAAATTCAGATTTTTCTGTAAAGAGATCTAACTGCTGGAGTCCTCCTGAGATATGGAAAATTAGCAAGTGATGCGGCATTTAGATTTTACTTACATCTGAAAAAGTCTGAATTTCCTTCCCGCATACATCCTTCAATGCCAGTGACTCACTAGGCACTGAAGCCAGGATTGGTCCCTATAGTCAATGCATTCGATGCATACTACAATTTATCAGTGTGAGAGATGCTTCTCGCACAAAAAGGTCACCTGAATTGCTCCTGCAGGAAATGGGGAGGTCTGTAATGTCAAACAGCATCAGTTTCAAAAGGAGAGGAGCTCCCGGTGTCTTAATGAATGGAGAATCCTGTTTGTGTTTGGAACTGAAAAATCTTTTAATCCAGCTTGTTTTCTTGTTCCAGCACCGGAGCCAGATCATCAAGGCAAAGGCAATCATCAAGGCAAACTAGGCAAGATTTTGGGGCCCTGGCAGATGTCCATGGGACCCAGCTACAACCTTCATGCTCCTACAGTAAACCAGGGGATAGCACAATTGGTCAAAGCTGTACATCTGCCCGTCAAATCACACTGGAGAATGCACTGTAGATTGTTGGTGTCTAAATAGGTGGACCATGCCAGTAGAGACATAAGATATGGGGTGGCTTCCCTGTGCTTGTTTTAATCCTTATAAATCTTAAGCAAGGGATAGGGATGGGTGGGGGTTGAAGCTGCTATATTGTCTAAAGCCCCATTTTGCCATAAACCATCTTTGCCCAGAACCAATACTAGGTTTAAAGCTGTTACACAGATACACAGTTACACAGTTAGTGAGGTTGAAAAAAGACATCAGTCCATCCAGTTCAACCTATGATGTGTGTGTGTGTGTTTGCTTTTAACCGTACATTGTATACCCCTGTATGTTGTGGTCTTTAAGGTGCCCATCTAATAGTTTTTTGAAACTATCAATGCTCCCTGCTGATACGACTGCTTGTGGAAGAGAATTCCACATCCTTACCACTCTTACAGTGAAGAACCCCTTACGCACTTTAAGGTTAAACCGCCTTTCCTCTAGTTTTAGTGAGTGGCCACGTGTCTTATTGTATCTCCTCTCTCTGAATAGTTTGTTCCTTATGCTAGGGTCGCCAGTACAGTATTTGTACATTGATATCATATCCCCCCTCAATCGTCTCTTCTCCAGAGAGAATAAGTTCAGTGCTTGTAGTCTTTCCTCATAGCTGATGTCCTCCATTCCCCTAATTATTTTTGTTGCCCTTCTCTGGACTCTTTCCAATTCCAGCACATCCTTCCTGAGGAACGGTGCCCAGAACTGGACAGCATACTCCAGATGTGGCCGGACAAGAGTCTTGTAGAGCGGGAGAATAATCTCTTTATTTCTGGAGTCAATCCCCTTTTTTATACAACCCAGTATTCTGATGGCTTTGCTTGCAGCTGCTTGGCATTGCATGCCACTGCCAAGCCTGTTGTCTACCAGTACCCCCAAGTCTTTTTCCATCCTAGACTCCCCCAGAGGTTCCCCCCCCCCTAGTGAGTAGCTTGCTTTCTGGTTTCTGGCCCCCAAGTACATTACTTTACATTTATCAACATTAAACCTCATCTGCCATGTAGTTGCCCACCCCGTTATTTTGTTTAGGTCCGCTTGTAAGGTTTCCACATCCTGCATAGAAGATATTGGCATGCTTAGTTTAGTATTGTACTAGATATCCCCTCCTCTAGATCATTTATGAATAAATTAAACAGGATTGGCCCCAGGACAGAACCCTGGGGGACCCCACTGTATTAAACCCTCAAGCAAACATTTATTACATTGCAGCTTACCAGGTCTTAGAGGTGGTGGCTGCATTAGTTGGTGATCCAGCTAGCAAGTTCTCCAGCAAAATGTAGGAGTTAAAGTGTTGAGACCACTGACAGAGGTGCTTACAATGATAAGCTTTTATTAATGTAAAATCTTTATCCCAAAGGGGGAAAAAAAACTGTTACAGTAACTGCAGTGTGAGATGGAGTTTGGTTTCAGTTTGTTAGAATATCTCAATCTGCTTGTATATCGATCACTACCCTCAGACTGACAATTCTGCTGCCCAAAGGTGCCCCCTGTGCTCCCTCATCCAGGGTAAAGGCATTCTAATAAAGGAGATGGGTTACTGCCCAGATCACCAGAGGGGGAAAAAAAGCCTAAAAAAAACAAAACTAATGCAACCGCCCTATCTAATGATTAGTAAGCTGCAAAAAATTACATTATGTGGTTTTGTGTTTAACACTGCTTTAAGTACCGTACTTTCTTAATTTTAGGTGTAAGCACATAATTAAATTTTCCTCAATGCTGGATACTTATTGAAAGCTCTCAACTGTTGTAGGATTTACGGTACTTTTTTTAAGTTTTTTTTATATCATACCGACTGATGGTTCTCTTCTAAGTCTTCTCTATGATTACTGTTATTGCTAGTAAATTGTCTGTAAAAAAAACACTTTGCATTGTGCTGAAATTTCCAAAGACATTGCTGAAGGGTTTTGTTCTTCATAAACAAAATATACTGTTTGGCCAGACAATTATTAGTCACAGTCGTGGCATATTCCTGGGCGCACACACTACCTGCTCTGATTAAACGTGTAAATCTTCACCCGACAGTGGCTGTACTTCTGCAGGATTTTCTTAGTGTCTTCATCAGTGTTGAATGAATTCATAAGAACCAGAGGGACCTCCGTGTTATAGGTTATGTTCAAGTGCTTGTATAGATGAGAAAGTAAAAAATAAGTATCAGGTATTCCAAAGTAGTTATGTAAAACAAATCAGCTATAAAACATAAACAACAAAACCTGGCATGTGGCAAACAGTAATGCAATCTAAGCGAACTGAGAAATTACAATGGCAGTGACTTGCATTGCACCATAGCTGTATATGGGCACTTGGCTTCACCAGCAGATGAAAGCCACAGGACCATCAGCAAGACAACTAATCCAACCCACACAAAAGGCTCCTGGCATTAGTGTGATCGCAGAAGTAAGCCAATGAATTGAATGCAGAAAAACAATCCACTGCACTTCCACTGACTGTAAAATCCCCAAAATTAAAAAAGAATCTGTCAAAGCAACTCCTTCGAGGTTGATGGGTCTGGAACCACCATGTGGTTCCATCAAGAAATGGCTGCTTTCATAAGAACCAAACTACATGTGTTTAGCATTGTGACAGAGCCCCTGTAAGGCAATTTATTTAATCACATGGTTTATAAAAGGACATGACAGACATTTCATGCCAGAAGGAGCTGACTCACAGAGATCCTGCAAAAATGGTTTGCACTGTGAAATGTGTATGACTGTTGGCCATTTCATTGTAACAATAGATGCTGAAATAAATCAGACTAATTAGCAAGGATATACTGTGATGCAATCTCTACATTGAAGAGGACCACATTGATGTTTCACTTGCTTCTAGAAATTATTTAAAATACCCATCTGCATTATAAATCATGCTCTGTGTATCTTAAAGTAGTTGTAAACACCATTCATGAAATTTTAGCTAAGCACATAGATCTGTAGTGTTCACTTATCTCTCTCCAAAGCTCTAAGTGTCATTTCTCTCTGGTGCTTCGTTCTTCTGTTATAAGCATCAGTCACTTCTGACAAGTTCTCCGACACATGAGATAACATGAGATGAAAATGTGTGTCAGGGAGGGAGATAAGCAGGGAGCTTGTCTATCAGAATACAGTTTTGCAGGTTTCCTTCCTTCCTTTGACAATGCAAAGGGGTGGTGTCCCTTTCCTCAAAACAGCTCTCACACAGTGCAAGTCCAGTCACCCACCCACCCCTATGTACTGCTGAAGGATGAAGAAAGATTTTAACACGATCTGCACTTTTCAAAGGGTGTAGAATGGGGAAGACAGCAGATCTACAAGTAACACTTCTGAAGGGGGATTTGTTTCATCTGTGTATCATCTGAGGCTATTCACTTCACTGGGTATATGTGAGGGTTTACAACCACTTTAAAAGTATAGGAATACCCTAACTAAATAAGATTTAATTTTATGAAAGCAGTTTTTATTGAGGCACCCAAGCAGGCCCACACCTGAGTCGCTGCTCTATGTGTCTATTTACACACAGAGCCCCTCTCTCTTTCACATGCTATGATTGACAGCAGAGGGAGCCAATGGCTCCCACTTTGGTCTCAGCCAATGAGAAGGGAGAGTTCCTGGAGACTTGAGGCTCTCGTGCACATCGCTGGATCGCAATTGGGCTCAGGTAAGTATGATGGGGTCTAGGGGGGTTTCTGCACAGATGCATAGAATGCATGAAAGTAAAAAACCTTGAGTCTTTAGAACCACTAAAATTAAATGCTTGTTTCACCTTTTTTTTTTTCCATCCTATGTTGAATCTCAGAGTTTTTGATCTCAACTTTTCAGCTACTTCCTGTCTACATGTACTCCAGCAACTACTGCACAACACGATGGCAACCATGAACACTCTTGCGCAACATGTGTTGGCACAGCCACTTGTATTCTCTATTGGGAGAATATATGACAAGGTAGCAGTAGAATAGACAGCGAAGAGGTTGTTGGCACCCTATAACAGGAAGTCCCTGCATAAGAACCAGTGGGGCAGGACCACCAAGGTATTATATTATTTAAAATAAGCATTTTTTTTCCCTTTTGAAGTTACCTGATTTTAGTGACATGTTTTAAGTGAGAGGAGTAGTAGTAAATGCAAAGTGTAATGGGAAATTTAAGTGTACAAGTGTGTGCTACTATACTTAATTCAGAAAGACCACAAAGACCTATGAGATGTGGAGAGAGCAGTAATCAATAAAAAATGTATTTTCTTTTCAGATGAATGTGATTGGTAACTAGAAACGACATGAGCATAACCTCATTTCTCTTTATACTATCTTAATGAATAAGCCTTCATTGTTCAATACAAACCTGCAATAAGCAATGATTTTTTTCTTTTTTAATGCAAACACCTACAATATCCCTAAATGTCACTATGACAGTCCATACACACTTGTCTAGCCTCTCATAGTGAGATTCTACCTTAAGCTCTTGCACAAGCCTAAATAGAAGGAATACCAGATCCTGGGGACTATACAAGCACCCAGCTATCACAGCCAATTAATAGTTCCTTGTCCTATTTGTGACTGGACAGTCCAGCACAAAACAGTGCTTCAGATATTTTAAATTCATACAATTTCTTTCTAAAAGAGGTTTTGCTTTCACAGCAGTAGAACAAAAAGGTCTAACTTTAAGCTAAATGGCTCCCACTGTCTCACTAAAGAATCCAATTTTTTTTCTGGCACCCAGTTGGTGCAGTTTTATTTCATGCCCATGACCATCTGTTGTATTTGGAGATTTTCCTCAGGCAAAGAAACAGATATTTAATTTAATACAAACATCGTAAATTTTATATGGTGCACTGGCAAGAAAATAGCGCTTCTAAAACATAAGGTCTCAGGAACTTCAGCAATTCCTAATGAATTTATGTGCAATAATCCTACAACAAATAATTCAAGTCATAAAATTGTCTCTGCACTCTTCTCAAACACATTCAATAAAAGAAAAAGAATCAGTAGTGCGAAAGGCTACTTTTCAATGTTCCTTCAAAAACAAAAAAAAAACACTATCTAAATAATGAATACGCTACATAAAAGATTAGCAACCAATAAGATATTGTGACAGGCTGGCTGGCTTCATTTAAGTGAAGCATTTTTTGGTTTCTAAAAAAATTTGCTTATTGCATGCAATTAAAAGAAGAAAGCCACCCAAAACTAAAAATTCTGTTACATGAGAATTGTTGGGTATGGTGCCTTTTCTAAATGATACCTTTCAGCGTCTTAGGGACTTTCTTTTCCACTCTACCCGTGTACCTCATTAAAGTGAAATGGCCTCAGAGATTTTTCCATATTAAGGGGTTGATTTACTAAAACTGGAGAGTGCAAAATCGGGTGCAGCTCTGCATAGAAACCAATCAGCTTCCAGTTTTTTTTCTGTCAAAGCTTTCTTTGAACAAGCTGAAGTTAGAAGCATGAACAGCTGCTCCAAATTTTGCACTCTCCAGTTTTAGTAAATCAACCCCTAGGTGTACACCGACCATGTAATAGGCAAGCGTAAACAATCCTCCTTCATGTCTCATGCGCTCCCATCCTAGACACTGTAGCTTACAGTGGGAGGGTTTCAGCAACAGAAGCAGTACTGTCGCCAGTCCAGGAAGCGGTGGGCAGGGCTAGGTGTAGCTAGTTGCTGAATGACAATAAAAAAAAAAAGTAAAATTCTCTCCAGAAGACCAGTTTTATCTTTGTTCAGGCAATATTCACAGTCAATGCCAACTAAAGCCCCGTACACACGATTGTTGGCCGACCGATCGGCCGTCTTTTGTCCAGTGTTGTTTTGTTGGTTGAAATGTGCTCTAGACTGCACACGAATTTTGTCGGCCAACAACAACCAACTGCAGAAGTGATGTCATGTTCTGGTCTACTTTCAGTGGGTTTTTTCTTCTCTGAGCATGCCCAGTCTTGCTCATCTGGCTTTTGTCGGCCGAAATCTGTACTGACTGACGAACAATCGGCCGTTCTTTGTTGGCCAACAAAAATTTTATAGCCTGCACACAAGATTTTGTTCGGCCGAAAAGTCGCAGTCAGTTGTCGGAAGCATCATACTAACAAGCCGACAATCGGCCGATCGGACGTTGGCCGAATATTTACGGCTGACAATCAGTACGTGTGTACGGGGCTTTGGTGTACTAAGAAGCAGGTCCACTGAACCATATAAACCCTGCTGGCTCCACAGTAGCTTCTGTCTACTTGGCTATGACTATACATGCTTGACATAGTTCAGGCCCCTGCTGTTGGCCTCCTAGCTTCTAAAAGCTTACAATGTTACAACAGCCCCAGTGAGTGATCAGTGGGGTAGGGAAGACAGGGAAACTGCTGCTTGCCAGTAAAATACACATTTTTTCACTGTACTGCTCTAACACCGGACTCAAATTCAATGACTACTTTTAATGAACAAAAAAAATGTATACTTTTTATTGTGACAAGCTATTTATTGTGACATGCCAGGAATTTATTCCTGCAGACTTGCTGACAGGTCTGCTTTGCGTTACCAACCAGCTGTTTTTTACATTGGAATGAACAGAAAAGTCAACTATAAGTGCAAGGATTCCTTTGTGGTCTGCAGTAATCATATTACAGACAGGAGTAGGGCTGACTAGCAGAAGGAGACTGGATGGTCAATTCACTTTAAAGGATGTGGAGTGCCCCTACATTGAACTGTCAGTGCTGGATATTCTTCTTTAACAATGTAATTAAGGTTGCAAAAGTATATATTCAGTCGAATATATTCCTCGCGCCTAGGAGTGCCTGATCACATAGGCAATGTGGCTACTTTATAAAATAAATAAATGTATTGGATGAGCAGCTGCTATAAAGTGCAAAGTGAATGTGTAGGAAATCCCAAACTAGATGAGATGATATAGCGCTTGCTGGTGTGTGCAGGGAGCTATAGGAGTAGGTATGCAATATAATATTTTCTAAAAATCTCTAAAACTTTAAAAAGGCCTGTACCCCTAAAACGTAGATATCATAAAGGATAATAAGATTAAATAATCTCTCTGAAGACGTCACTACGCTCTGACGAAACGCGCGTCAGGTGGAACGCACGCCGTCAAACCCGGAAGTTAGCCTGGAACGCAAGCCGCTCTCCATGCTACAGACATTCAATAGAGGGTTCTGTACAGCGTTTTTTATCTTTTACCAGCTTTGTCAGCTTTTTTATTTAATAAACTCAATTTAATGGTACTGCACCATTCGGAGCCTGTCCTTTTTGTTCCCTGAATTGCACCTGGAGAAACCCGCTCACCCCACTTGGGGGATTCCGGTCGAGAGGAATAGGAGCCCAGCAGTTACCATCATTCTGACCTGGAGGGTCACCAAAGCATTACTGGTTTCTTTGCCGTAAGGTAGTTGAGACCCACCTTATCTGGTGAGTTTACATCTTACCCTTAATACCTGCATGATTGGATATCCTGGTCCATTGGAGGATCCAGCACCAAGCACCTGCACTTTTTTCCTTTTTGGCACTTTTTTGGAATACCCATCACTGAGTCACCTATGAACTATTTTGAATTTCACTTAGCACTTTATTGTTACTGTGAATTGTTGGACTTGATTTTGGCACATTAATTATTTAATCTTATTATCCTTTATGATATCTATGTTTTAGGGGTACAGCCCTTTTTAAAGTTTTAGAGATTTTTAGAAAATATTATATTGCATACCTACTCCTATAGCTCCCTGCACACACCAGCAAGCGCTATATCATCTCATCTAGTTTGGGATTTCCTACACAATGTAATTAATGTACATCAAAGAAATAGTTGCCATAAGTTGAAGCCATGCAGATCATCCATTCAATGTCAATACAGAGAATGTGCAGTATCCGGTTAATACTGTGCCCAGGCAGCACTCACCTCTATTTGTTTCACCGTGAGATCTAGGAAGGTATTCTCATTCCGGACCCCTATCAAGCTTTTTGGGCCTTTACATCCCATGCTGGTCCCCAAACCTCCATTAAGTTTGACGACGACAAGTTTGTTGAGGACTGAAGAAATGTTTTCTGGGAGGCCTCTGGCTTTAATCTTCTCATATGGCTGAATCTGTTAGATACACAGAAACGGAGGTTACAGATAAGATTCCCCACTCTGATTCCTGGTTTATATCATATAAAAAAAATCTTAAGTCATAACGTATGAGGAAGTGGAACATATAAAGATAAGATGCAATTTTGTGCTACGAAAGATGTGGGGCTTTAAAGTAAAAGCTTCTTTTTTCCTAGTTTTGGCTAAACTAGGAAAAAGTCAGGGCTCCTCACAGGTTTTTTTCTATCACAATCTGTGTTCCTGCTGAGGATATTCCCCCACATTTCTTACCACACATCAGGAAATAATCTGCCCAAAATTAGAAGAAATCCCAACACTAGAACTGTCACTGATATAGGAGTCCCCACTGAGAGATTTCCCTGTTGCTTCCTGTCTGGTGAAAACTTTAATATTTCACCTATCCCTTTTTGAGCTGGAGGCAATGGCCACCTGTAAAGTCTAATCTGGTAATCTGGTTATTCACATGGACATCTGCAGGAGCATTTTTCAAGATAGGCATTGGGATAGAATGGGACAGACAGAACACAAATAAACTAAAGGAAAGGTGACAGAAGAAAAAAGTGGCATATATTTGTAAAATTTGCATTAAGCTATAATTTTCACATGGATAGAAAAAAACAACCTAAATCCGCTTTGATCTGTGATCATCCATGACACATGTATACACAGTGCCATAGGAACAATAAATTAATAAACAGTACCTAAATAATATAAACTTGCATTTCTCAATCAGAACTTCAGGTTTACAACACATTATAACCGTGACTAATATACACGCACTTGAGGTTTCGTAACTAATTATAGTCATACAAGTTCATTGTCTGATAATTCTTATAAACTAATCCTGCAGGTGCATCCTTCTTCATATAATACACGTAGTACTGTTATTGTTCCTTTACACACCCCATAGTACTTTCGCAGACAGAACTGCCCTTTAGGGAGGTTTTAGTGTCTCATCGAACATTGAGGACAGGTGATATACAAAGTAGTAATTTGTACAAAGCCACTCCCTTTACATCATAGGAATGTGACTTTCACACCCCTTAGAGGACTTCTTGCCTTGAGAAACAAATTTCGTAACTACATGTAACTATGAAAATACGAGAAAGGTACGAGGAAGGATCACTGGGTGTCAGTGTTCATCACAGGCATACGAGTAACTTGCCAAACCTGATTGCATTGTTCCATTACTTAATTCAGAGCCTGATCATGCAGCAAAAAGCTTCCTACTAGAGAGATTTCCACTTTGAGGCTACAATTACTGGAAAGAAATGACTAAACACGATATAGATCTTCAGCAAAACCTAGTCAATTAACATAGATTTGTTTTTTTTTTTACTTCATCCATATTAGATGAATACCTGTTCTGCAAACCATAAACACAGAAAATACGCCTACATCAGTTATCTCTTAATTAACCCATTAAATGCACTCCAGTTTTACACATTCATGCGCCCCACAAGTAAACCATCAAAAACACAGAGGCGTAACTAGAACCTTCAGGGCCCCAGTGGAAGAAACCATTAAGGGCCCACTGACTGTTGGGACCCTTTGTTTATATGAGATCTAAATAAGGAATGAGTAGTGGAAAAAACAAGCGTGCCATCCAAAGCGCATTATCAACTTACAACCCCTCTTCACCCAATACGAATCGGCATTCCTAAAAATGTATACTGGACTTCAAATTTCTACAATACATGCGGCCCCCGGGTTATAAACAAGATAGGGTCTGTAGGTTTGTTCTTAACCGCTTCCATACAGAGCAGTTAGACACCCTTCCTGCCCAGACCAATTTTCAGCTTTCAGCACTCTCACACTTTGAATGACAATTGCTCAGTCATGCTACACTGTAACCAAACAAAATTTTTATCATTTTTTTCACACAAATGGAGCTTTCTTTTGGTGGTATTTGATCACAACTGGGGTTTTTTTTTTCATGATATATGGAAAAAAAAAGCAAAAATTTTGAAAAAAAAAACTTTTTTTTTGTTTCAATTATAAAATTTTGCAAAAAATTAATTTTTCTTCATACATTTGGGCCAAAATGTATACTGCTACATGTCTCTGGTAAAATTAACCCAAATTAGTGTATATTATTTAGTCTGTGTGAAAGTTATTGAGTCTAGAAGCTATGGTACCAATTACTGAAAATTGATCACACCAGATGTACGGATGGCCTATCTCCTTTCTTGAGGCCCTGAAATGTCAGGACAGTACAAATACTGCCCAAATGACCCCTTTTTGTAAAGTAGACAGTCCAAGGTATTTAGTAAGAGGCATGGTGGGTTTTTTGAAGTTGTAATTTTTTCCCACAATTCTTGGGAAAATTAAGAAAAAAAATTTTTTTCTTTTTTTTCCCACAAAGTTGTCAATTTATAAGCTATTTCTAACACATAGCATGTACACAGCAAAAATTACACCCAAAAATACATTCTGCTACTCCTTCCGAGTATGGCGATACCACATGTGTGAGACTTTTACACAGCCTGGCCACAAAAAGAGACTCCACGTCCAAGAAGCATCTTCAGGCGTTCTAGGAGCATAAATACACATAAAACTTTCTTACTACCTATCACACTTTTCAAGGCCCTAGAGCACCAATACAATGGAAAAGTCCACAAAATGACCCCATTTTGGAAAGCAAACACTCCAACGTATATATTCTATGAGGCATTATGGGTCGTTTGAACATATTTTTTTCCACAGGTTTTTGGAAAATGTGGGAAAAAAATGAAAACTTTTTTTTTTTTTTTTTTTTTTACACAAAGTTGTCAATTTATAGGATATTCCTAACACATAGCATGTACACAGCAAAAATGACACCCCAAAATACATTCTGCCACTCCTCCTGAGTATGGCAATACCACATGTGTGAGACTTTTTCACAGCCTAGCCATATAGAGGGGCCTAACATCCAAGGAGCATCATCATGCATCCTAGCCACTTGCCTAGGCCTATTTTTGACATTTGGTGTTTACAAGCTAAAATCAGTTGTTTTGCTAGAAAACTGCTTAGAACCCCCAAACATTATATATTTTTTTTTTCTTAGCAGAGACCCTAGAGAATAAAATGGAGATTATTGCAATATTTTTTATCACACCGTATTTGCGCAGCGGTCTTCCAAACGCAATTTTTTTGGAAAAAATTTACTTTTTTTAATTAAAAAATAAGAAACCAGTAAAGTTAGCCCAATTTTTTTCCATAATGTGAAAGATAATGTTACGCCGAGTAAATAGATACCCAACATGTCATGTTTCAAAATTGCGCACGCTCACGGAATGGCGACAAACTTTGGTACTTAAAAATCCCGATAGGCGACAATTTAAAAATTTCTACAGGTTGCCATCTTTGAGTTACAGAGGAGGTCTAGGGCTCAAATTATTCCCCTTGCTCTAACGATCGCGGCGATACCTCACATGTGTGGTTTGAACACCGTTTACATATGTGGGCGGGGTTTCTGTATGCGTTCGCTTCTGCGCACGAGCTCACGGGGACAGGGCGCTTTAATTTTTTTTTTACTATTATTTATTTTATTTATTTTTTATTTTTACACCGTTTAAAAAAAAAAAATTGATCATTTTTATTTCTATTAAAAGGAATGTAAACAAACATTCCTCGTAATAGAAATAGGCACGACAGGACCTCTTTTTTGTGAGATCTGGGGTCAAAAAGTCCTCAGATCTCACAAGTACACTAAAAGATAGAAAAAAAAAAAAAATTATTATATAAAATGAAAAAAAAAAAAAAAAAAAAAAGGACCTTTAAACCAGTTGCTAGGCAACAACATTTTCCGTAGCTCCGGCCCTCCAAGACCATAGAGTCAAGTGAGGGCATCCTGGAAGGGTGATCCCACGGCGAATCCGCCGCTGGGACCACCCTTATCGGAAAGCTAACCGTCCACCGTTTAAAAAAATACCAGGGTTATGGCAGCTATCTGCTGCCATAACACCGGTATTTAGGTTTAAACGGAGGACGTATATAAACCTTTTTGGACTTGGACTTGGTGGCTGTATGAAGGGTGACAGGTACTTTGGGTACTTTGTTGGGCAGGTGACAGGTACTCTGGTACTGATGAGCAGGTGGCAGGTACTCGGGTACTCCGATAGGCAGGTGACAGGTACTCGGGTACTCTGATGGGCAGGTGATAGGTACTGATGAGTAGTACTGATACTGATAGGTGATACTGTACTGATGGGTACTGATGATCAGTACTGATACGTGATAGGTACTGATGAGTACTGATGAGTAGTGATGGGTACCGATGAGCAGGCGGCAAGTACTCGGGTACTTCAGGCGTCAGGTACTCTGATGAGCAGGTGGAAGGTACTCGGGTACTCTGATGGGTAGGTGACAGGTACTCGGGTACTCTGATGACGGGTACTCCGTTGACAGGTACTCAAAGTACCCGAGTACCTGTCATCAGAGTACCCGAGTATCTGTCATCAGAGTACCCGAATACCTGTCACCAGCCCATCAGAGTACCCGAGTACCTGTCATCTGAGTACCTGATGGGCTGGTGACAGGTACTCGGGTACTTTGATGGGCTAGTGGCAGGTGCTCTTTATTGGGGGGGGGGGGGCAATCAGTGTGTTTAGCGTGCACTGTAATCGGTAACTAGCCGTTACCACAATCTCCTCCTCACACAGGATCAGTGTGTGAGGAGGAGAACACGGTGACAGCTAGTTACCGTGTTCTCTGTTGACATTTGTGACCGGCTGTGATTGGACACAGCCGGTCACGTGGTAAAGAGCCAATTTCATTGGCTCTTTACCTAGATCGGGGATCGACTCTGTCCGAGGGACGAGCCTCGTCCCCGATCGCTGCTCTGCGCGCCCCCGGGGGCGCACATTGCAGAGAGAATGAGCGGCTCGTGCTGGAGCCGCTCATGTGATCGGCTGTGATTGACACAGCCGATCACGTGGTAAACAGCCAATTTTTATTGGCTGTTTACCTTGATCAGGGATGGGCTATGTCCGAGGGACGAGCCGGGGGCGCGCACTGGCTGCTAGAACGGGCCGACGTCATATGACGGCGGCCCGGATCTGTACAACCACTTTGCCGACGTCATATTACATGACTCGGTATGGAAGTGGTTAAGTAGAATTTGTTTAAAAGTCGGAACAGGTACATTTTTTAGGTTTAGCTCCAGCCACAAGAATAGTTTTTAAGTTTTTTGGATAGCTTAGTGAAGGGGTAACACCCCTGTACCATTTGTTTTACTGTCTGTGCCCCTGTTCAGAAGATTTCACCTCACATTCTGTCCCTATGACAACTGAATTTTGAAAATTTTGGGTTGTTGTGAAAACAAGAATTAGTGAGAAAGTTTCAGTGGAGACACCTTTTTCCCATGAGAACTCTTACAGGAGTGAATTTCCCTTCCTAGGGGGAGATTTCCTCTCACTTCCTGTTGTCTCCCTCCGTTTGGAAGAAGGCGTCGTTTGTAAGTTGGATATTTGTAACCCGGGGACCGCCTGTAAACTGTAGCTGTAGGAATGAGAATGTGTAATGTAAAGTTATTCACCTTTTTAACATTTAAAGTGGTTGAAAAACCCACTTTAAAGACCTTTGCCTATAGGTAAACCTATATTAAGGCATACCTATAGGTGCTATAAATATCTCCTAAACTTGCACCATTAATGAGATATTTACAGTGCATGCAGCTGGTGACGTCATCGGCACATGCGCTCTGAAGGAACGGCCACCCGTGCCCTTCCTTCAGAGCCCTGTGCCGTGACCGGCGGCTCCCGTGCGCATGCAGGAAGCAGAAGCAGGAAGTGGAAGCAGGATGGCCGAACAGGTCGGACGTTCTGTTGCGGGCGGCACTTCGTTTTTAGGTAAGTATTTCATAATCAGCTAGTATGCGATGTATACTAGCTCATTATGCCTTTGTCTTTACAGGTTTTATTTTCAAATTTTTTTTTCAGAGGGTTTACTTCCTCTTTAATACAATACAAGAAAAAGACAGACAGACAGAAGAACCACTGAAGACTACATCTGCTCAGTGGCGTACTAAGGGGAATTTGGTCCTCACCGGTAGCTGACTCTCTGGGGATGTTGCACCACACTGCAGCATAACGCAATGAAACAAACAAAGTTTGCCAGCCACAGCACTGCCAGAGAATCTGCGCCTACTACTTCTGGGGCTATGGCAGTTCAGGGTGAGTGGAAGCTTCCTTCCCTATTCTGGTCCTATGAGAGGGCCAAAAGGAAGACTTCTCCTCACTCAGAACTACCACTGAATGGGGTGAAGATCTTTACTAAGGGTCTGTACTGGGAAAGGAGTCATCTGTACTGAGGGTTCTGTACTTGGGAAGATGGTGTCTGCCCCTCCCACAATTCAGCATGGTGCACTTTTTTGCTTTAAATCTTTTTTTCTTTTGGGGTTGCCCCCAGCTGCAAGATATACTAGGTATACTACTAAATCTGGTCACAATGATTTTAGATTACAATTTTTCTGCAAGCATCCCTCTGCAACCTTTCCATGCACTTTAAATGGGAAGAGATCTATAGCAAACCAAAAACCACATTCTACAGCAGCATTTCTATCAACCTGTTTACCTCAGAGGATCCTGCTAAATCGTTTTCAGGTCTCAAGGAACACTTCTGGCTTTATTGCGTATTTAAAGTCATGTACAGTCAACAGCCAACTGAAGCGCGCCGTGGTTAGTTTACTGTTCTTGTTTAAAAAAAAAAAAAGTAATAATTAAATTGCGTGACTTTGGAGTTTACTGTATAGAGAGTATTCTTTTTTCTTGTCCTTGTCTGCCAGGTGCTATCTGAAAATCCTGGGTTTAAAAAAAATTTTTCACCTAAAGCAGTTTCTACCAACACCTCTCAGGGACCATGGAATGGGTAGTAGATCCTTTAAACTAGCACATGTTAGACCTATAAGCAGTGGCGGCTGGAGTATTGGGGGCGCAGCCCCCACTATCCAATGTCTTGCCCCCTAATCTACATGCGGGGCGCCGGATGCATGGAGTTCAATGGGGCTTTTTTTTTTTCTTAGCCATGTAATTATAGCCCAGTTGTGTGATAATAGCAAATGAAAATTCGCTATTGTTACAAGGATCCTACTCCTGGCCAATCAAGAAGCAGGTTGTGAGACCCGTTTCCCGATTGGCCGAAATTTGAAGCTATGCCATTGGGCATGGAGGAGGACGGAGGAGACGCTGAAGACTGAGAAGGGAAGAAGCCGAAGTTGCCGCCGCCGCCCTTGTCCAGAGGTCGCATCCAGGCAGGGTGAGTGAGCCGGGGGGGGTCCTGCTGTGGTCTGGGGGGGGGGTATGGGGGGTCCTGCTGTGGTGCGGGGGGTGTATGGTGCACGGCCTGGTGTAATCAGGGGGGAGGTGTATGTTGTGGTCCGTCTGCCGCCCCCCGGCCCATGGAGCACCAGCCGCCACTGCCTATTAGTCCTTTTTCTAACCCACAACTTTATTTCCTCATGTTTTGTAACTGACATTTCCTAGTGAATACATCAAACTTTTATGAAACCAAAGGCTCTTCAGTGCCAGGAACAAGTACACTTTAAACAGTTATAAGTGCTATAATTTGATTTAACTTTGAAAATATCTTGATTCCAAGTATAACCAGAGAGACATTTCCTTATTCATTCCATGTTCCAGATTCCATAGAACTGTCTCCTGTCTACTTCTAACACATTTGTTTAATAAGAATGAAAAAATTAATTTGAGATGGCATCCCAATACAGACTGTCACACACAGAGAATGTACTGGAACAGGAGTCTGAAAACTTCAAAGGAAGCCTGCTTACTCACTGACAGTATGATAAATAACAGAAAGTGGGATTTTCTGCACATTCGGCACACTCAAAAAACAACTAAATGAAAGGGAAGAGTAAACTGTGTCAATTTAATATCCTTTACTTGTGGTATGAGCAATTTCCTTAATCAAATTGTATGCAAAAGTCTACATAGACTCTTGCAGATAATTTATATCCATTTATATCCACCATGAGGTAGGCGCTCAAAAACAAGTAGCAAAACACACTTGGCACATTTGTGCATAGGCCATTTCCCATGAAAGCCAAACCTAATCTATATGATAATAAATCCCATCTGGTTATACGGTCCCAGTTACCAAGGCTTAGAGAAATGAAGGTGGTCTTGACCTCATACATGTAGAGGATAGATGGTTATTGTTATATGAGAGAAATTACCTTCCAAAGAGTATGCTACTCTATTCATCCATTCTTGTAAGTCATGGGATGACTCTACCATTTCCTGGTTCAGCTTTGCAGCATCCAGCGTAACCTCTCCTCCACCAAGTTACTCAGTGGTAAAGGATTCACCATAAGGACACTGCTGGTTTAGTGAGTGGGCATGTGACACTAAAAACTGTAAACCTTTTCTTCCTCCATCCCTAACATATCTCTAGATGAGCATTCTCCAAGCACCAACATTTTGTATTGCAGATGAAGAAGCAAGCACATCTAAAAAGGTGCGATAGGGATGTTCTCCTTCACATAGTGGAAGTACCACCACCACCACCCCGTTGCTATCATCAGCATTACGCTCTCTTAAACTTCAACTGCAAACCATAGGACTATTGATAGCTGTAGGAGAATGCACATACCTATCTTTTCAATGTATTACTATAAGCCCAAGAACAAGTAGAGACGCCACAGCTTTTCGAGTCTTCGGTCAGCAGCATATGCTATGATCCAACCAAAATGCCAACCCATCATTGTCAAGTCGTAATTTCCATCAGAATGGTGCTTCAGTTCTGCAGGACTGCTAAATTTCTTAGAGATCAGGCTTCACATAACATAGTGACATCACATTATATCAGCTAGGTGAATTTCAAATATCCGCCTTAAACAAATATTAGCTATCCATAAAATAAGAAACAAAGGATACACAAGAACACACAAAACAGTTCCTTCCTAAATCCAAGTATGACACTGAAAATGGTAAATGAGGCCAAAAATACAACTATACTGTATTATACAGGTAGTAAATAATGAAAACATTTACCTCGACCATAGCCTTTATGTTTCAGCAATGGAACAATGTGCTGGTATCACTTTGTCATTTAATCTTCTACTTTGTGGTTATCTTTTAAAGCTGCATAGCCTGTATCTTTACATGACGTGAAAGCAGTTCTTTGAATACCTTTTTTTTGTTGGCAGGTGACGTTACACCACCTCTTTCCTATAATTAGACTAGTTCAACCACTTCACAATGAACATCCAGGCTTTGGGATTCTGTAACGTGCACATCAGACACAATGACATGACAAAGTCTCATCAAAAAATATCCCAATTCCCTTTCTGGCTACCATTGTGAAACTGTTCTAGGACCAGATAATCTCTTCTTCTGTATTTGTGTGCATACAGATTACAAATTCTGGTAGAACAAGAATTCTGAGGTATAGATTCCAAAGAGATTAAATTGACAACGTCTGCAAGGTTTTAGTGAGCTAACAAAAAATTCTCGTAAAATAATAATCTTTACTTTTATCGGGGGAAAAAAAATCTTCTAGAAGCCTGTTCTACAGTGCAATGGCAAGCTTCATGGCATATCCTTACTGCCTTGTTTCTTCAAAATTAAAAAAGCTAGCATTCTAATTTCTATTAATCAGATTTTAGTGCTAATGAAATACAATAAAATTTGGCATCAATCCAAAAGTCCAACAAAGTTACATATTCTTTGGAATGAAAAAAAAAAAAAAAGTGTCACGAAAATATCACGAAAATAACTAGGATTCCATAAAGATACCTGTACACCTCTCCTGAAATGGGGGGAGGGGCTATAAGTGAGAAAATAAAAATAAGAGCATCACATGGTGCAATATGTCATTAATCCATTGTAAAAAAAGACATAAGAGGTGCACCCGTGGTGGTTAATACAAACTTGTAGTGCTCCACTCCTTCACCCCACATGCAATGCAAACTCACCAGATGCTACATTGTTAAACTCCTATCATTCACACACTGGCTTTCCTCAAACGGTGTCTCATTCCCCAGGGTTCCCAGTATGGTAAAAGGACAGATTAACACACTCTCTGTATCGCATCCAAATAGGTTCGGCAAGGTATCCAGCATCGTTCAAGTAGAAGGGATAAGTTCACACTCTTTCCTCTCCATATAATATCCAGATAGACCAGTGCGTAAAAAAAGGGATAATTTATTACAATAACCATCGATATACAACAAAAGCAAACTATAGCCAAGCATTCAAAGTCATTTAAAGTCATGTTGCATAGTGAGGTAGTAAGGAAAAAATTAATTGAACACAGGGTAGCTGACCCTTTTCGCTTTCCCCCTTTTGAGAACTTCTGGTTATCACCCACAGGTTTAGTGCCTAAAAAGGAGCCAAACTCTTATCGCCTCATCTTTCTTTCCCCTCAGGAAGTTCTTTGAATGATGAGATTGATGCTTCTGTCCTTAGTTACATATGCTACTTTTGATGATGCGATTCAGCTCATCAGGAAAGATGGGCATGGTGCGTTATTAGC
The DNA here is from genome assembly GCF_965119305.1 of Pelophylax lessonae. NCBI lineage: Eukaryota > Metazoa > Chordata > Amphibia > Anura > Ranidae > Pelophylax > Pelophylax lessonae. The sequence continues at coordinate 578,977,159 of NC_138770.1, read as the reverse complement.
AAAAGCTGATATTCAATCAACTTTTAGATTGTTACACATCTCTTCTGATTCATTAGGTTTTTGTTTTGAAGGGTATTTTTTCATTGATATGTGTCTACTGATGGGTTGTTCCCTGTCTTGTCATTATTTTGAAGTCTTTGCCACTTTTCTTCAGTGGGTCATTATGTATGAATCTGGTTCAGATGGGATAATCTATTTGGACGATTTCCTTTTTAATCGGCCCTCTGGATTCAACTGTTTGTTACTACTGCGTTTATTTTTCCTTATTTCTCCAATCTTTTGGTATTCCCCTTACTATTGATAAGAGTTTATCCATCCCCAGTTATTGCATTTTGGGGATTACCATTGAAACTACTTGGTTTCAGTACCACTTAAAATTGCTAGGCTGCAATCACTGATTGCCTTTTTTTCTGAGAGGAAAAAAAGCTTTATTGAAAGAGCTTCAATCCTTTTTAGGTCTCTTGGCCTTTGCGACTCGGATAATGCCAATGGGCAGAATTTTTTTAAGGAAACTGGCATTTGCTATGTCTGGGTTTAAATCCCCCTTTTCACATATTCGCTTGGCTTCTGACCTTAAGGACAACCTGTTGGTTTGGTCACAATTTTTAGCTGATTACAACGGTCAGTCATTTTTTCACGATGATTTCGTTTTTGTCGGCGGACCTTTATTTATATACAGATGCCGCCGGTTCTTCTGGTTTTGCGGCCAGTTTTCGTACTCATTGGTGTTGTGTTTCATGCCCTTCAGCTTGGACGGCTGACAAAGCTACTAAGAACATAGTCCTGTTAGAAGGGTTTCCAGTTGTTGTAGCTTTTGAAATTTGGGGGGGGGGGGGGGGATTATTTTGTGAATATAAGGATTATTATTAATTCAGATAACAAGGGAGTCATTTTTTCCCTGAATTGCCTATCTTCCAATTCTATATTTGTTAAAAAGTTGTTGCGTCGGGGGGCGTGGCCTGAAGACCTATGTGAGCGGACGTGTTCTAGAGAGGCTCTCCCGGCGGATCTCCGTTTAAGCTATCCTGCGGCTCCAAACTCGAGCGTTACCCTTACCCCCGACCGCCGGTGGACACCGCCATCCAGCCCTGGCCATGTCTCCGCCGAAACGGCCATCCGAAGCGGCGGCTAAGCTGGAGAAGTTTCGGCGCCAGGAGGTGAGCGGCGTGGCCCAAAATGGCGGACCGTCCCAGCCAGCTCCTGCTGCAGCGGCTCAGGCTGCGGACCAGGCAGTCATTCTGGCTGCCATCACGGATTGCAAGGCGTCCCTTACCACTAAAATAGAGGAGATAAAGGTGGACATATCTTTACTCAGGCAGGACTTTCAAAAGTTGCGGGGCAGGATGTCAGAAGCCGAGGGACGGCTCTCCAGGGTGGAGGATGATTTACCCCCCATACAGAACGCTGCTGAACAGGCCGCCAGGGATATACAGTTCTTGCTACATAAACAGGATGATCTGGAGAACAGAGCCCGGCGTAATAACGTTCGTTTTATTGGCTTGCCGGAGGCTGCGGAGGGGTCGTCCCCTGCCACGTTCCTGGAAGATCTACTGGTTAAATCATACGGCAGGGAAGCATTCTCACAGGCCTTTGTTGTGGAACGGGCGCACCGAATGCCAGCTAAAAAGCCGCCCCCAGGTGCACCACCCCGGGTCTTTATTGCCAGATTCATGAACTTTCGGGACAGGGATGCGGTGCTCCGGCTATCCAGGGAGCGGGGGAATATCCCACTGGACAACCATAACATCATGGCGTTCCCGGACTTCTCGGCGGAAGTCCAGAAGCAGCGTAGCCAGTTTGGAGAAGTCAAGAGGCGCCTTAGGACCCGCAACCTCAAGTATGCGATGTTATATCCGGCCAGGCTACGTGTGGTTGGAGAGGATAGGGTACATTTTTTTGAAGACCCTGACGCGGCGATAGCCTGGCTGGATCGTCTGCCGTGAGCGGTGAGTCTGCTGCCTCTTCCCCGCCCCTGGGTACATTGGAAGACTGTACGTTCTCCAGTCTGAACTGCCCTGATGATTCTCCCTTTGCTTCTCGCCCCCTTCACCTGCCCTACATGCCTTGGAAGTTCGTGGTGGCACTCCCTCTGTCCCCCTGACACACTAGTATTTTTGGACTGAACTCCTTCGGGGGATGCCTGCTTGCCCTTTTACCTGCCCCCCCCCCCTTTTTTTTTTTTTCTTTTTTTGCCTCCCCTTGGTCGTACGGACTCTTTTCCCTCCCCCCCCCCCCCATGGACCTTTTTTCTTTTCTCTTCTGTTTTGCCGATACAGACTTTTTTTTTTTTTTTCTATATTTGACTTCCGGCCGGGAGGTCTCTATGCCCATCATGGGTGCTGTGAACCCTCGTTGTCATACCTTGTGCTCACTGATGTGTTCCAGAAATGGGACCCATCTTCGGAGATTGTTCGCCCCCACGGGCTCGTGGTGCTCTGGTTGGTCCTGGGGGGCTTCGCCTTTTGGTGGAGCTACCCGGGGCGGCCGGTCACTGCTGCCCGTGGACTGTTTGGTTTTGGGATTGATGCTCACACAAGTTGGGGTGTGTGTTGGGCTGGGTGGGGGGTGGGGGTTTATGTTTATTGAGTTATGCTATGTGATTTGTGTACTGACATGTATTTGCACTACCCTGTATTTTCGCACTGTTTGGTTGAACTCCTGGATTTCAGGCCATGGGCGGCGGGTGCGGTTTACACTTGTCCTGGGTTGCTGTCCACATCCTGTGCCACGGCATGTTCTCTCCTCCTTGATGTTATGGCAGGGCTGACCTTTCTTGCGTGGAACGTGCGGGGCATCCGAGACAAGGTCAAGCGCACGGTTATCCTGTCCTACCTCAAGGAACAGAGGGCAGATGTCATTGCACTAGTTGAAACGCATGCTGAGGGAAACTTGCTTGGGGCCATCCGCAGACCGTGGGTCGGCTGGGCTTTTCATGCGTCACATTCCTCTCATTCGAGGGGTGTGTCGTTGCTGGTCTCCCGGTCTGTGGCTTTCGCAGTAAAGGAGGTGGTGACGGACCCCATGGGTAGGTATGTCTTTGTGGCTGGAGCTATGGGGGGGCATGACATACTTCTCTTAGCCTGGTACTTTCCTCCCCCCTTTAGTGCTACCCTCCTGACGGAGGGCATGATGTTTATGGCAAGATACCCCTCGGTTCCTGCAGTCTGGATGGGGGACTTTAATACGGTCTCCAATCCGTTTCTGGATAGGGTGGGTGCCCCGGGCTCCCCACCCTGCCCGGATAGAGCCACACGCTTTCATAGATTGTTGACCAGCTGTCACCTCTTTGACTCGTGGAGGTGTTTACATCCCACTGCACGGGCCTACTCGTGCTTTTCCACGACCCACTCCACCATGTCTAGGATTGATGGTATATGGATCTCCCAGGCCCTTCTGCCCAAGCTTCTGGGCGCCCGTTTTGGCCCGAGACTGCTCTCGGACCACGCCCCGTATATGGCTACTCTGTCCCCGCTTACCACCCCTCCCCAGAGACATTGGCGCTTGAATCCCTTTTGGCTCAAGACTATCCCGGACATTGACTCCTTGACGACAGAATGGGACTTTTTTTTCAGCTCCAACTCTGACACTGCTTCCGCGTTGTCGGTGTGGGAGGCCTTCAAGGGCCATGCACGTTTACTTTTGACGTCGCGTATTGCTCGACATCGCAGGGCGTCGCGGACCGACCTTCTTGCTGCTGAACGTCAATTGGCTGAACTGGAGGCTGAATATGCCGGCTCTCCGACGCCGGACGCACTTTCTCAACTCAAATTACGGTCTAGGGCCCTGGACCATATGTTCCAGGAACGGGCTAATCATAAATTATTTTTCGGCCGTCAACGTATTTTTGAGCATGGTGAGCGATCGGGCAAATTGCTTGCCTATTTGGCACATATGGACGATAGACCGCCCGTGGTGATTACACTTCACCCCTCGGTGCTGGGGGACTCCTCGGATCCAGCGGCTGTGGCGGAGCTCTTTGCTTCGTATTTTAGCGAGGTTTATTCCTCTAAGGTGGATTATGATCCGTTGGATCTGACCAGTTTGCTGGATACCCTGGAGTTCCCTGCACTGACCCCTGAACAGGTTGCGGTGCTTGAGGCCCCGATTTCTCGGACCGAGATAGTCTCTGCCATTTCTAGTTTTGCTAGGGCTAAAGCGCCTGGATCTGATGGCCTCCCCATCGAGTTTTATTTGCAGTATTCGGAGTCCTTGACCTCCCGTCTGCTCGCGGTGTTTGAGGCGGCATTTGAGTTGGGCTCCTTACCTGCCTCGATGTGTGAGGCACTGATCATTTTGCTCCCCAAGCCTGGCAAGGATCCCCGGTATCCGGATTCCTACAGGCCCATCTCCCTGTTACAGTGCGATGTTAAAATCCTGGCCAAGGTACTTGCCCTTAGACTCAACGTAGTGATCCTCTCCTTGGTACACCCCGATCAGACGGGATTCATGCCGGCCAAGAATACGGCCTTCAACACCAGGCGCTTGTTCATGAACATGCAGGCCCCCCATGACTGTGTCGGTACCAGGGTGGTTGTGACTTTGGATGCCGCCAAGGCCTTTGATTCTGTCGAGTGGTCGTACCTGTGGCAATGTCTCCGTAAATTTGGGTTCGGTCCGAAGTTCATTAAGTGGCTTACAGTGTTATACAGCCAACCTCGGGCTCGGGTGGTGGCCAATGGCTGGACTTCTCGGTCCTTTCCTCTTTCTCGAGGTACGCGTCAGGGGTGTCCCATCTCCCCACTGCTGTATGCCCTGGCGGTCGAGCCACTTGCGATGGCCCTCCGGGCGGACCCAGGCATAAAGGGTCTCCGCCGCGGGGACCTTGAGGAGCGTGTTGGGCTGTACGCAGACGACATGATCCTGTACCTGGCGGACTCCGGGCCCTCTTTGAGGCGTGCCCTGGAGGTCATACAGCGGTTCGGGAGATTTTCTGGCCTGACGGTCAATTGGGACAAGTCCCTTGTCCTTCCTATAGACAGTTTCCCCCCAGCAGCTGACCAAGCGTCGCTCCCCCTGTCGCGGGTGTCGGAATTCAAGCATCTTGGGGTCCGGGTGACTAGATCCCTTCCTGACTATATCCCGTTAAATATTGAACCCCTCTTTGCCTTGGTCAAGGACAAAACACAAGTTTGGGCTAGGCTACCCTTGGGCGTCATGGGCAGGGTGGGCCTGGTAAAGATGATCCTGCTCCCCAAAATCCTATACCTGCTGTGGCACTCTCCAGTTTATATTCCATATAGATACTTTATGACTCTAGAGAGCCTGCTGAGATCATTTATTTGGGGCTCCTCCAGACACAAGCTGTCCTGGAGGCACACCCAGAAACCGACCAAGTTGGGGGGCCTGGCGGTTCCTGAATTGGCAAGGTATTACCTGGCTGCCCAATTATCGCATTTCTTTCATCTGGATAAACAGGACTCGGACAGGTATATGGCGCTGGTCTGCAGAGGTGCGGAGTCGCGGCTCCCTCACCCGTTCTGTGATGTCCTTAGAGGAGTTGCTGGGTCTACCCCTGTGGCTCCTCGGGGAGGTCTCCTGTTCCATCATAGGCGGGTCTGGGACCTGGCGATGTCCAGAACCGGGGATGCAACGTTGCATTCCATGACTCCCTTGTGGTTTAACCGTCAGCTGCCGGAGCTCCTCCATATCCCTGATCCTGGGGTGTGGATTCGTAGGGGTATATATTTGCTGTCCCATGTTGTTTCTGCTGGGTCTGTTAAGTCTTTTAGCCTACTCCAGGAGGAGTTCCAACTCCCGGCATTCATGCACTTTTACTATTTGCAGTTGTCCCACGCTTTGAGAGGACAATTTGCCCATGCCATCCCGGACTTACCGTCAGTTGACATACTTGAGGTGATCAGGGGCCAGGAACACCGCAAACTCATATCATTGCTCTATGAAATGTTAGGCACCAAGCGGGTGACTGCCCTGGCATATGGGGTGCGGGAGTCCTGGGTGGGCGATGCTGGGGAGCTGGGGGACGAGGAGTGGGACGAGGCCTTGGAAGCTTGCACCTTGGTCTCTCCTAAATTGTCGGACCGGCTAACTCAGATCTATATTGTCCACAGATCGTATCTTACCCCTGTGCGACTGGCTCGATTTGACTCCTCCCGCTCCTCTGCATGCCCTAGGTGTTTTCACTCCCCGGGCACCTTCGGGCACATGATTTGGTCCTGCTCGGACGTGCAGGGATTTTGGACGCAGGTTGTCCGGTTCCTGCATGACCGTATGGGATGCCCGACTACCCTGGACCCCAAGCTGTGCCTACTTGGGATTTTTCCCGAGTCTGACGCGGACAAACATATGGTTCAATTTCTCCGGGAGACCCTGTTTGCTGCTAGGAAAGTAATAGCCCTGAAATGGATGCAGCCTGTGTCCCCTACCCTTGAGGCTTGGAAGGCAGTGGTGAGCGCTACTCTCCCTTTCAAGAAGGTCATGTATGCTAATAGGGGTTGCCCCAAAAGGTACAACAAAATATGGGATAGGTGGCTGGAGGCCCCTGACACATGTCAGACTTAAGAAACAGGGGATACTGCACGTATACGCTTTGACACAGCGACTGGTTTCTGGACCTGCGCCCATGGTCTCTACTGTGTGTTGGACTGTGATGGATAGTCTTTGATTACAACCCGTCAAGTGTATTGTTATCTTATTGTTAGACTCTTATGCCTTGTACTTTTTGCCCAGTGTGAGGCCTGCATTTTTTTTGATTATGTACTCCTGTACTTGTGCAAATGTCTGACGGTATTTTTTCTTTTGTATGTTTATATGTCATGTTTAACTCAATAAACGTTTGTTTGGTTCAAAAAAAAAAAAAAGTTGTTGCGTCATCTTGTATTGGTATGTTTAAGATTAAATATTTGGATTAAAGCAAGACTTGTACCAGGTAAGCAGAATGTTATTGCTGATGCTGATCTCGCTTCCAGATGGCCCACTTTAGACAACTTTTGCCAGATGCAGACATGGTCGGTTATGCTTGCCCGAGTCATTTGTGGAACCTGATCTAATGCCAGTTATATTTGCTATAAAGAATTCAGTTGCTCCTAGAACATGGACTGATTATTCAGTTGCATGGCAGAGGTGACCTTTTTTTCCATGAAGATTTAGGCCCTTCCAGTTATTCACCTACCGAACAATCGGTTTTAGCCTTTCTTTGTTCCCTCGTGCAACTGCAGATTTCTTTTAATCACATTAAAAAACTTTAGCGGGGGTCTCTTTTTTTCCTTAAGCTTCATAATTTACCGCCTGTAATAGTTTTTTTTTCTCGGTCAGGCAGGCTCTTAAGGGGTATAATAAAGAACGTTAAATTGGGCCTTGATGATGCTATCATTATGAAGTTAGGTAGAGGACTCAAGAGATTTAATCTTTATGTTTGACCTAACTCTCTGCTATTTTGAAGGTGTCAAGTCTTACATTTGGATAGTTGGACATTCCTATTTCTATTGGGCTCACAAATGAGCATCTCAGCGTTGTTACACTTCTAACATATCATTACCGTCAGATAATTTTCGAGTCTTGTGGAAAGGTATACGGGGTCTACAATGGACTAACCTTTTCTTTCACATTTCTAGTTTGTCCCAGTCATGGCCATCCCCAGCTATCTTGATAATTCACTTAGGTGGGAAGGACGTTGGTAATTTGAAAAACATTAAATTTAATTTTTCTTAATAAACAGAAATTGCAGCGCCTCAAATTCTCTTTTCCCAACACACGGATTGTATTCTCGGAGATGGTTTCTCATCTTGTTTGGTTATTTTCTCCTGAGGGTAAGCCTCTTGAGAAGAGTAAGAGACAAGTCATCGATCTGTTGAGAAGTTTATGCAGTTGCTGGGGGGGAGGGGGGGTTCCTTTCGTCATGTAGATCTGGAGGGAGGCTTTCCTGGCTTATACAGACAAGATGATGTTCATTTGTATGATGTTGGCCTAGACATCTTTAATCTAGGTCTACAAAACATAATTGAAATGGCCGAGGTTTTGGGGTAGGCCGGGTTTGTTTTCAACAAACCCACTTGTGGGGACTTAGTTTTATCGCTTGAATTCTATGATATTTAAGTAGGGCCGAAACAACTAATCGATTATATAAATAGTTGTCAACTATTTTTATAATCGATTAGTTGGTCAGCTGATTAGTTGGCCTGCATACAGAATGCATTATTTGTTTACATATCAGAAGACACAGGGAAGCACACATACAGATCAGTACACCGTCCATAGATGTCAGTAAGTGCCTTAGAACTTGTGAATGTGTGAGGAGCAATGCCTCATGGGACATGTAGTCCTGGGCAGGAAATGAGTGGTTCTAAAGGCAGAAGTGTTTTTTACCTTGCTATAGGGGCACTCTATACCAGTGGTTCCCAAAGTGGGGGTAGCGACCCCCCGGGGGGTCGCGGAGTGGGGAGCGGGGGGTCGCGAGATTTACAGAAACTTTTTTTTATTATTTTTAATGCGAGTTAATGCGAGACACGGCAGGCAAAAACATTGTTTTTTTTTTTTACTGGTCAATTTTGAGATTTTTGGATATTTGTCTTCAATAACATGTCTTCTTTCAGACTGTGGTGAAAAAAAAAGTCCGAAATACACATTTAGGTCTTTATTTTATTACACTTTGTCTGTTTGCGTCTGTAGATTTCGCGTAAATAGGAAATAGAAACCCTTTATTATAAAAAAAATAGGTGGCTCTTAACGTTTTTCTGGCATAGCGGTGCACGGCAAATATTTAATGCATTCAATGAAAATATTCAATGGTATTCAGTGCAAAACAAAAATGAAAAATACAATTAGCCAATAAAATAAATTATTGTGGCATTAATTAGCCCATAAACAATATTTATTGTAAAGCCTAAACGAATTTGTTTAAAGAAAGAGGCCGCTCACTCTAACGTTAACCAGATAAATGTTAGCTTTTATGAAGCGCATATCCAAGTGTTTGTGCGGAGTGGAGCGCGCACTATATGACATGGATAGAGGCGCCGCTGCCATCACTCGCATTTTCCTATCAACAGTGGAAACAACTTAAAATACTTCATTTCTGGTCGGCAGCTTGTTCGTATTCTGTCTGTAAGCATTTCACAGTTATGGATGTATTTGTTTTTGTCCATAATTTGTTAATAAAATAGCCTGGCTTAGAGATTGTGTTCCTTTTTGTTTTAGCTCTGTCAGTATGTAACCAAATCGCAAATCTTACATACGAGGGGGAGGGGGAGGGGTCGCGGGTCGTCAGCAATCTAATATTGGGGGTCGCGGTCTGAAAAGTTTGGGAACCCCTGCTCTATACTATACTTTGCAGCTTGCTATTGGGGAAATCTGAAGGCAGGAGGAGCCAGAAGCATCAGGGGCATCCCAGAAGAGGAGAACCAGGCTGCTCTGTGCAAAACCATTACACAGAACAGGTAAGTATAACATGTTCGTTGTGTTTTTTTAATCTGCTCAACAAGAAATTGGCCAATTGGCAAATTGCAGCAAAATAGCGTGCGCAAAACTCACAGCAAAAAACATGAAAAGCAAACTGCATAGGTGTGAACCGAGCCATATGCTGGCCACACACAACGATTTTCAGACGAGAATATTCGTAAAAAAAAATCTTTGTAAATTCGCTGAATGAAAGAATGTCGTTTGAAAATTTCACCTGCTTTTAACATTCAGTTTTAAAAGGATTGTAATTTCTGAACGAAAACCACATACACTGTGTGAAAATTCCTTTGACCAAGAGGTTTTCTATTCTTCTCTTTCGAATCTTCCCATCACTGTGGTCGAAAACGGTTGATTTGACCCCACTAACGATTAGACAATCGAACCAATGTTCTTAAAATTAAATTTTTTTTTGAAGACAGACAATGTTTTGTATGGCCGGCATAAGTGACCGCAGGCTCAGCTTTTATCAAGCCACCTGCCTATGACAAGGGAGTGGTTCATACATAATATATTACACTCCTGTCTGAAAATCAGAAAGCCTTTCATTTTTTTTTTTTTTTTCTTTCTTGAAATAAAAAATGTAATCTTGGAGTGTGATGATATTTACCAGATTCAACCTCTAATAGTATGTACAGTATATCTCTTCTGTCATTCTCAGAGTGGATTTGAGATTTTTCCTAACCATATAGTGCATTATTTAGATTTACCACTGCATAGAGAGATTTAGTGATACATTGCTTTTTTTTTTCCTTTCTATAAACTTTACATATTAACAAAATTATATAACGCACACTTTTTTTTTTTTTTTTTTTTTTTTTTTTAAGGTTATATCCGATTAATCAAAATAAAATTGGCCAACTAATCGATTATAAAATAATCGTTCGTTGCAGCCCTATATTTAAGGTTTTAATGTTGTAATATATATTTATTCGTTTATTTATGGGTTTTTTTTTTTTTTTTAAGAAAGTTTAATAAAATTGATTTTAATACCAATAAAGGTGCCGCGGCCAATTAAATAGCATTTTGCTGTATGTCTGGTTATTTTATACAGTGTTTTAGGAATGAATACTTTGGTGGTGAATGTGTGACCTACAATTCCAACTCAATCTCTGCGCAGACTTTTAGGAAAAGCAATAAGCCAATCATGCAAGCAGTGAATTAGATTTAAAAAAAAAAAAAAAATCCAAGCTCCCTTCAGATTAAAATAGACAGGAAATTATTGGTAACAGAAAACAAAATGGCTTGTGCAGCAGCAATGAACATTAAATCAGTTGTTTAGATACCTGCCATTGTGACAGGTTCGGAGTATAATGAGGCAGCTCATTTGGGCTAAGCAAAGGACAGTATCACAACGGAAAAAAAAAAAAAAAACTAATACATAGAGTCATCACATGCACATTTTGTCTGCACTTCAGAGAAGTGATATGCGCAACGTGACCCAATTGATCACATGTAGCACCATGGCAACTACAGATCAAACAGAGGCGAACATAGCGGATTCCTTGGCTGTAAAGTATATGAAGCTTTAGTTCCACTTTATTAAGCATTAGCTAGAGCAATTGTTTGTCACTTTTGAAAAGTCTATCTAAATCTACTAGTCCATCTAACTCTACTCTCTCCACTCATTACCAATGCTGCTGTCCAGTGGTGGCTATGGTCTTACTTCATAGAGGCAGTGGAGGAGTGAAAGAAACCATCCTAAGGCAGGACATGTGTTACTGGCCGATCACCACACTAAAATTAAATCAAAAGCACAAAAAAAATACACAATGTATATTACAGTTTGGTTTTTGGGTTTAGCTAGGCTTTAAATTGGTGGGTTTAGTTCTGCTTTAAAAAATGGTACTAAATCCACAACAGTAAAATCAGTCTGTATATGTAGTAAAGCATGCTTGTTATATTAACTGTGGAAGGGGTTAATCATCTGCATTGTGTCAAAAGGCTGTCTGATCCTGTCTTCTCTGACCCTCCCTTTTCTTTTACTGTCCCCAATCCATCTCCTGATAGTACAGAGCCTTGGGGGCATGCTGCACATGCTCAGTTCGTGTGTATTGCTAAGAGGGTTTTTTTTTTTTTAGGAGAGTGCACGTGATCGGCACAGGGCCAATCAGCACTGTGAATTCAGACAGAGGGTCAGGAGTCATGCAGCCTCATAGGACAGTCAGGAGAAGAATGAAAACTCCTCCTACAAGCTTTAATCAGGCGCTGATAGAAGTCACAAGACTGCTTTATACTGCTGATGAAAAAAGGCATTTAGCAGTTTATATTTACTATAAGAATTGCATTTCCATGTTCTGTGTACTGCAAGAGACCAGATATAGTAACAGCAGGCTCCTGGGTCTAGTAACACTTTAAGAAGTACACCCTGGTTTCAGTCTCCAACCACTCTCCCAGTCTACTTTGCTGCCGAGAGGATTGAAACATGGCTGTCACATGAAGGTCAGGGGCTGTATGAGAGGCAAGATGTAGGCCCCCAATAGAGTAATAGCAAGGTCTCCATGGGCAGACTGGCAAAGTAGGTTTGTTAATTATGAACCTGCATAGTTTATAATGGCCATCAGTTTCTGCTGACTTCGGTAGCATAAATGGTTAAAGCAAAGTACAATGTTTATTGATTTTTTTTCTCTTGATTATTGCTTTAGTCGAACAAAAAAAAAAAAACTCCTTTTTTTCAATATGAAATATTCATGACATTAGTCTACCAATGCTACTTTCAAGAAATACAGCTGTGGCAAATCCCAGACCAGTCCTTTCATTTATGTTGCCTAGCTTAAGACAGCTGCTCATTCTTCCAGCAGAAATCATAACCGGCTTCAATACAGCAACAGCATAGAAGATGTTTTCTAAAATGGAAACTATCAATTCACTAAAGCCCAGGGCTACATAAACTGCAAATCCAGCCCTGACTCTGCTGAACACGGTTCTACACATGTAAGCAATTTTATACCAACAAGTTAATAGATACTTGATGGTCTGAGCTGTGCTAAAAGAAGGATCATTTTCTCTCAATAGGAAAGGGGAACTTCTATGTCAAGCAATGATTTCCTGCAGAGTTCTCATGAATCAGAACAATTTAACAAAATGTATAAACAGGATACAATCAGCATGTAAAATCGCAATAATATCATGAAACACAATACAGCATGTAAAAGTCCTGTGTCTACATATGTGCCTCCAACATGGGAGGAGGTGTACTCCTTCGCTCTCCCACAGACCTGTTTGCTATAGACTGCAGCTGGTTAATTTATAACAATTTGTTTAAAGCACAAACATTGGACTCTAATTTTTTGCTTTCATCATACTCCCAGATACCGCAGTCAGGCCTGTACAATTACCAAGTTCACGGTTAACCCTATTACTCCATGCATGTCATCTAAAGCCAAGGAAGAAATATTACTTTCACCATCAGAATCTACAATGCTTTTCATTTTAAGCAGGATTAGTCCTTATCTACAAACATGTAGAGGCCAATATGCAGTAGGCAGTGGCAATCAACAGCCTAAACTCAAATCGTAATTGGGTAATGATTAAGCACAAGATGTATGTGTGAAACGCGTCTACGAGACTTCATGCTGGTGTCCTTGGTGTCATCATTTGCAACTTTTGGAAATAAAGGTATTTGAAACCTATTGGAATCCCTGGATGTGCGGCCAATTCTTTTCCTACAACAGCCTAAACTCAAATCGTATTCTTACAGCTGATTACTGTCTGGTTGCCATGGATTATCTTGGATGACTGTTGGTACATTAGGTACAAAATACATGAAGAAGGAGCTGTGCTTAGCCGTTTTTATTTTGGTAACTAAAGTTCCATGTTATTCAGTGAAGCCCCAAAGCCAGCACAGGCGTTGATGCCTTCAGTTGAAGGCCAAGTCTACATAAGGAATGGGGGGGGGGGGGGTAGGATAGATAATGGAGGTGTGAGGTGAAGGAAGGAGAGTTGGGTGACACTGCACTTCCAGCTGCGATATTAAGAAGTTCCATCCCAAAAATATTATTAAAAAGCAAGCACCTTCTGGTATTCTTCCTAGGAATTAAAACTGATTTTCTCCACATTTAGGGCTACAGAAGAAATGGAATAGGGCACCCTGATTTCCTCATGTGCCCCAAGGTTTCTTGAAGAGATTGCCAATCTACCTGATAAAGCACCATCTACAACAGTGGTCCTCAACCCTGGCCTACAGGGCCCACTAACAGGCCAGATTTTAGGAATTACCTTGGGGAGATGCAGACTAGAGTACTGCAATCACTGAGCAGCAAATGATATCACCTGGGATGTATTTCAGTTATCTTGCAAATCTGGCCCGTTAGTGGGCCCTGTAGGCCAGGGTTGAGGACCACTGATCTACATGACCTTGGACAGGAAAAGACGCGGCATTGACCTGGAATGGGCATAATGAATGACGTTCAGCATTCTAATTGTGTTGTCTTTTAACTCCCTATACTAAACCCACTTGTTCTGAGTGGACATTTATTTTTTAAATTCAGGGCCTGAATTTTTGTGAATATTTTTAGATCTACATAAAGCAATGAAATAGGGTGACAGCTGGCACTGGCATCCATATTTCTTATTTTCATCACAAAATGTTTTAATTTATAATTTGCCCAAATTTTAAAGCTTTCTTTTCTATAATAATGTGAGTTTGAGAGAAGAGACATGGCATGGAAACCACTGCAAAACTAGATCCCACAACAGGACTCAAGAAAAAGATAAAGTTACGGAAATGGGTTTTGTGTGAACTGATCCCTAAAATACTAGGTAATCAAGGACTTTTCTCTAGCTCAAACTATATACTTGTTAAGCGCAGATGACCTCACCACATATTTTCAGCATTTGTCAATGACACACAGCAGTAATATTGTGAAACCAGGGGTCTGAGCAGACCGCTCCTATTCCCAGTAATACACAAATTATTTTAGATGACTGGCTATTAAAAAAATAAATAAAAAAAATAAAAATTATGTTATAGATCTAATTAAAAAAAAACTGGCTTGTATATGAGGTCTTTAAAGTTGTTAGCTGGTAATTGTAAGATTTCTGAAAATGTCACCAATTAAGATGGAAATAAATCGTATATTTTCTAAAGTGAAAGACATGGGCGTGACTGCATGTAATAGAATGTACAGTATGTGATATGAGAATTGGTGTCATGAGTAATGTGTGGCAATAAATATCTATGTAATAAAGAAACGTTAAAGCCTAACTTCCCCCCAAAAAAAAAAAAACACAGTACAAAGGACATTACTTAATTCAATGTGTCCCTTGTGCTGCTGGCTCCTGTATTACTTGAAATATTCCAACTCTGATCCCCCTCTTAACTTTCCACTCCCCCCACCACAATCTTCCAATGCGGCAAGGTTAATAGAGCCAAGGGTCCCTGTCATATGAACTTATCAGGAGTGCTAACTATGGTTGCCCTTTCTGCCCCCTTCCTCCTTTCATTGAAGCTGTACTATACAGGACGGATGAACGAACAAATGACAGGTCCACTTCCTTCATTGATAGATCAGGTTTTAGTCACTGTAGCTATGATACTGCCTCTATAAAAAGGAGAAAAGGGCAGCACCAGACTTGTATAAAGTACTCTAAATTTCTACTTGAGTAAAAGTACAAGTGCTCGATCAAAAAGTGACTTGAGTAGAAGTGGAAGTGCTCGCAGAAAAAGTTACTTAAGTAGAAGTACTAAAGTATTCAACATTTTTTTTACTTAAGTATTGCAAGTAGTTTTTTCAAAAAATTTGCTACTTAAGTACTAAAAGTAAAAAGTACCAGTAGTTTTGAAAAAAATTTTCTACTCAAGTACTGAAAGTAGAAGTACAAGTACTGTGTTATGTAGTTATTAAAGAAAGAAGTCAAAAGTTTGAACATCATATTGTTTTTTATTATTTCAAATGATTTATTCAAATGATTAACCTGTGTTTGTTAGTAGTTTCTTGATGCACTTTAAGCGCTGTAGCATCATTTATTTGTTTGTTTCATATTTTCTTTTTATTGGAAAGATTTGGTATAGCAGCTTTTATTATACACAGCCTTTATTTTCGTATGCGCTGATTTACAAATGACATTATACACATTTTTTTGAGCTTTATGCAACCTGCCATCTACTGTTCTGGCAGTGGTAATTTTTTTAAAAGTAACGAGTAACTATGCAGCACAAAAAAAAAAATACTTGAGTAGAAGTATCGAAATCATCAAAAAAATGTAGTGAAGTAAAAGTAGAAGTAGGAGAAAAAAATTCTACTCTAGGAAAGTACAGATACCGCATTTCAGTACTTAATTACAGTACTTAAGTAGTTCTACTTCGTTACTATACATCTCTGGGCAGCACTCTTGATGATCCACAGATCAGCATGAAAAATTATGCACGGGGAATGTGCATTATTGAATGAGCTGCTCCTCACAGCACAGGAGTACTACGGCAGGCCCCCGCCAACAAATTAATGCTGCAGACACCAGGTGCCAAGTTCTAACCAACACCAAAGTGAGTGTATTACCTACCCCCTTTTTTAATAAAAGGTGTTAAAACGGTCTTCCAGTATAGGCTTCCCTCTATTATTTCCTTCTGAGTGGTATCACTGGATCTCTCACACTGGATGAGCCCAGCACTACCAGGCAACGAATTTAAAAGCGAGTTTGAACATACTAGAGATAGTTGGTCAAAAAATTCTGGTGAGTGCAATTCCATGTGGGGCACCTTTTGCCTAAGCACCTAAAATATTTGTGTTAAAAGCACCAGCACAGTGGGACTTTTCTTTTTTTTACTTAGGACATTTCACATTGCATAATGAGATTTTATTTTGTTAAAAGATAGAGTTTTACTAGTGGACTGGAGTTCCTTTTCAAATAGTGTTGCTATGACTATTTTAGGGCTCTTTCACACGAGCTTTCCGCTTGTCCGCAAATCATCCTATTTTTTTGCGGATGATTTGCGGACATAATGTAAGTCTATGGCATTGCGGATGTCAGCGGAATACCATCCGCTGACATCCGATTTCCTTCCTTTCAGTTCTGTTCCGTTTTTTGGAACGGAACAGAACCCTATTTTTCCTCCGTTCAAAAAACGGAAAGGAAGGAAAATCGGATGTCAGCGGTGTCATCCGCTGACATCCGCAATCCCCATAGACTTACATTAGGTCCGCATATCATCCGCAAACGGATGGGATGATATGCGGACACACGGAGCGGATGACAGAAATGTCATCCGCTCCGTGAAAAAAAAAAAAAAAAAAAGGACCGCAGCGGAGCTCTCACACGGAGCGGCCGTGTGAAAGAGCCCTTAGTGATTTTTTTTTTTTTATTATAGGATAAATATATGAAATAGTACACTTTAGCTCCCATCTAGAACTCAGAAGTTGGGCTTCCTCTATTCAAATGTTAATTACCTTGTTTAACCCCTTTACGCTGGCGCTTCCCGGCCCTTTCGCTTTGTATACATTTTGGTACACAAATACGCGCCGTCTCCGTGTCAAGGCCCAGCCGCTAGGAGGCCTTATATTTGTGTACTGTCCGCACCAAGAGGTTAACTGGTTTATAAAGGCTAGAAAGAAGATATCACAGCCATGTGCTGAACACATGGAGAATGTCTGGCACAAGGCCTGGGTTGAAGGAAAAGGCTCCAAATGAAGACGATCAGGGTGGAAGGAAGGTCTTGTGCCAGAGAGGACTTCAAAAGACCGAGGAAGGAACATCACCTGGGGAGAACACCAAATCTACACCATAAGAGCACAACATTTCCTGCAATCGATTGAATCCTATTTGTTACAGAAATTGCAAACTAGAATTCAAGCTAAGTAACTTTTTAGTGTGTCCCTATCACATGCAGACCATTGTCAATGCTCATTTACTAGGAAGTATAGGTAGCATGTGCATGTGTTGCATGCATATTTGTATTCCTCTCTATGTCCTGTATTGTTTGCCTTCACTTGTACGTAGTTTTTACATACAGCATTCTTGTTTAGTAAAAGCATATTAATAAACTACAGGGGTTTCTGCTTCCTTGCTTTACCGCAAAGTAATACTCACACTGTAGCTTCCTACAATATTGCCCAACTTTCTAGTTCTCCTCTGGCCAGCCGCTGTGTCACAGTGTACTAGCAGCAGCCTCATACATGGCTTCTCCTGGCCTTGCACTCAGCACCTGTCATGTGATTGATGGAAGAAGTAGATAACATCACTTCTATTATACCCAGCTAATAGGTTCCGTCACATCACTTTGGCTGCTAGCAGAATTGACATTGACGGTATACTGCAAAAACCTTTTCTTTTATAAAACTGTTGGGCAGTTTGGGCTGCACAACTTGCCGGATTTTGTTTAAAATGACAGGTGTCCCCTTTCGCATTTGCGTCAGTTTTGGGACATTTTCTATTCTGCTATTCTTTTTTTATGGAACATATTTTCCACAATTATAAACGCAAAGCACATGTAAGAAATTCTCTTTAGAAAAAGCCTGTTTTTGTACCTGCAAAAGCAAAAAGACATTTATAATATCTTTGCTTAATATAGTAGTGTTACCATAATTAGACGTGAGTCACGCAATAAAAAAAAAACACACTTTATTCTGACTGCTTTTAGTTAAATAACTCCAATTATGCCGCTTTTACTGAAAGGCTGGAAATACAGAATTAGTACAAGTTCAAAAATGAAGTACAAAGCAGAGCAACCCACAGCAACCAGATTCTAGTTTACTGAAGGCAGGTCATTGAAAGATCAATTCTGTTTTTTTGCCATGGGTTACCACACTTCGCGTTAGTGAATAATTCTGTTTGCGCTCCTTATTAAATTAAAACTCCAGAGAGACACACACATTGGCTCTGCCATTGTCAGTTCCTTTCTGAAAACGCTAGTTGTCTGAGTAGTACACTGACCAACAGGGCACAATAAGGTAGAAGTCTGATCTGAAACAAGTATTTATATCTGTAGATATAAAGTAGTAGGCAGTGGGTTTGCACATATGGTGGTAGATGTACATCAACAGTGTCAAATTTGCGGTCAATAATCCAATCCCAAAACAAATGGAAATTCTGGGGGTTCCTATTTTTTTTTTGTATTTCAGTTAAATAGAAATTAGGTTAGTATCCTGGGATATTTGGTGCACATATAAATCGATTAAAAAACAGCAGTGTTTTTATGGTCAACGTTTCAATGAAGCTCAGTCTGTCTAGAGAAAGATGGACTGAGCCTCATCGAACAGCTGACAATAAAAACCACTGCCGTTTTTTATCCTCTTCCTCTGCAAGACCCGTGAGTGCCTCTAAACCAGTTTGGAGATAAATATTATACACATATACACACACACACACATATATATATATATATATATATATATATATATATATATATATACATACACACACACATACTCACACACACACACACACAGATACACACACACACATACACACAGTGCCTTGAAAAAATATTCATACCCCTTGAAATTTTCCACATTTTATCATGTTACAACCAAAAACGTAAACATATTTTATTGGGATTTTATGTATTACACCAACACAAAGTGGCACATAATTGTGAAGTGGAAGGAAAATGATAAATGTTTTTTAAAATTTTTAACCAATAAAAATCTGAAAAGTGTGGCGTGCATTTGTATTCAGCCCCTTTACTCTAGTGGAACCAATTGCCTTCAGAAGTCACCTAATTAGTAAATAAGAGTCCCCCCGTGTGTATTTTAATCTCAGAATAAATACAGCTGTTCTGTGAAGCCCTCGGAGGTTTGTTAGAGAACCTTAGTAAACAAACGGCATCATGAAGGCCAAGGAACCACCAGACTGGTCTGGGTTAAAGCTTTGGAGAAGTTGTAAAGTCAGGAAGGTTTTTATTTTTTTTATCTTAATGCATTCTGACTTTACAACTTCTTCACAGCTTTAACTATGCATTAAGATAAAAAGCCTTCTGCGTGTAGCAACCCCCCCCCCCCAGCACCCCTAATACTTACCTGTGCCCCCTCTCTGTCCAGTGATGTCCACGAGTCCTTTGGCTGTCCTGGGACACTCTCGCTCCTGATTGGCTTAGATCCAGCCACAGTGGCATTAGCTACTGCAGCTGTGAAAGTCAGTGAGTGAATCAGGAGAGAGGGGTGGGGCCAAACGGCAGCTCCGTGTCTGAATGGACACACGGAGCTGAAGCTCGGTTTGGGTGCCCTCATAGCAAGCTTCTTGCTGTGGGGGCACTCGATAGGAGGGAGGGGCCAGGAGCATGAATGAGGGACCCAGGAAGAGGAGGATCTGGGCCGATCTGTGCAAAACCAACTGCACAGAGTACAAGTATACTTTTTTTTTTTTTTTTTTTTTTTAAAACAAGACTTTACAATTACTTTTAACCAGGGATAGGTTATAAAAAAAATCTCAAGCTTTGAACATCTCACGGAGCACTGTTCAATCCATCATCCAAAAATGGAAAGAGTATGGCACAATGCAAACCTACCAAGAATGCATTGGTGAATAAATACTCGCGCCAAAATTGTATATAAGTGATTTACTGTGTGAAATGTGATTGCAGCTTCCGAAGACGTCACACATTGATGACGAAATGCATCAAGCTGAGACGCACGTAGCCTCACTCTAGTGGTACCTGGAACGCACACCGCACACTACCCGGAAGCTCCGTGTCACAAGCGGGCGGACCATCACTGGCGCCCACAATTGGCTTCCACGGTAGTGTTTTTGAGCGATTCCCTATACTAATATTTAGTTAGCTGTACCACCAACGTTTTTATATATTTTTTTATACTTGTTGCATTTGCTATATGGTTTTTACAATAAACACAGATTTTATGCAATACTACACCATGAGGAGTGTGATTTTTCTGCCTTAATATACCTACCAATAGGAGCAGCCAGGACCACCCGGACACAGACGGATGGGACCCCGCTGGATATCCATCATATAAGCTCTACTGACCCACTTCTCGTAAGGCATTGTGGGTCAACACCATCTGGTGAGTTTGAATTACCTACCTTAATACACAGCAGCAAGGAGGGTGACACCACCACTGCACTGTTTTTTGAAACACCATCACAGAAGCTAGGAAACTTTGGACTATTTGGACACTTGTCACTTTATGACTTTTTACAAACCTTTTGCACTGGAATATTTATGAACTAAATAACCTATTAATATAATTTTTATATATATTTTTCTGATTTTATATACATATATTTTTTTGCACTTATTTTTTTAAGCTAATTTTGATTATCTTGTCATTTGCACAGTCACTATAATGCACTGTTTAAGCTCTTTATAAGGGTGGATGGTGAAAAAGGTATATGTAAATTACCCACATAGGCGTGCGCAGCCTATTGCATTAGGGTGTGCACCCCAAAGCTCAAACACACATGCGTGTGTATATATATATATATATATATATATATATATATATATATATATATATATATACACACACACATACACACACTATATATATATATATATATATATATATATATATATATATACACACACACACACACACACACACATAAACACTTGTCAAAAGTATTGGGACACTAAAAGGTTTTTGCACTTAAGTTAAATTGTATGGCAAATATCTGTAGAGGGGTTCCACCATCACTGCTAAGTTTTGAAAAAGATGTATGCCTTATTTTCCTTTTGATGAGTATTACAGGTGAAATTACATGTGAGGCACTGATATGGACTGATAGGCAGCACTAATAGGCGCTTGTTCTCAGCACTGACTGGCACTGATGAGGCTGCACTGATGGGTACTGATAGGTGGCACTGATAGGCAGCACTTATTGGCAGCACTGATGGGCACTAATAGGCATCACTGATAGGCGGCATTGGTGGGCACTGATTGGTGGCACTGATAGGAAGCACTGATAGGCACTGTTAGATGTGTCTGATGGGCACTGATGAGGCGGCACTGGTGGGCACTGATAGGTGGCACTGATGAGGCGGCACTGCTGGGCACTGATAGGCACTATTAGGTGACACTGATGGGCACTGATGAAGTGGCACTGGTGGGCACTGATAGGTGGCACTGGTGGGCACTGATAGGTGGCACTACTGGGCACTGATAGGTGGCACTACTGGGCACCACTTATGGACACTAACAGGGGAGAGGGGGAGTTTCACATTCAGCAGACAGTGAGACTTGCAAGAGCTGCTCAGTGTGTGTGCAGTGGCGTACCTAGAGAATTTGGCACCCGGGGCGGATCCTATATCTGGCACCCCCCAACTTTAAAATGTAAGCACCCACAAAAATTTGTAATGTTTTCAGGAATATTTATTGCACAAAATTCACAGCCCCCCCCCCCCCCCCAATCACAGTGCCCCTTGCAGTCTGCCCCCTGTCTCTCTAATCACAGTTCCCACTTTTGCACTCTCTGCCTCCCCTGCACAGTCCTACCTTCAGCATAAATAGATAGCTAATATTATTAGCAATGTGTTTACAGGAGATGGTCAGAGACTACAGACATGATAAAGGAGATGGTCAGAGACTGCAAACGTGATACAGGAGATGGTCAGAGACTACAGACATGATAAAGGAGATGGTCAGAGACTGCAGACAGGATACAGTAGATGGTCAGAGACTGCAGACATGATACAGTAGATGGTCAGAGACTGCAGACGTGATACAGGAGATGGTCAGAGACTACAGACATGATAAAGGAGATGGTCAGAGACTGCAGACGTGATACAGGAGATGGTCAGAGACTGCAAACATGATACATGAGATGGTCAGAGACTGCAGATGTGATACAGGAGATGGTCAGAGACTGTAGACATGGTACAGGAGATGGTCAGAGACTGCAGACATGATACAGGAGATGGTCAGAGACTGAGGACATGATACAGGAGATGCTCGGAGACTGAGGACATGATAGAAGATAGAAGAGCACTAGGGGGGCCGGAGAGCACAGGGCAAGCAGAGAGCACTGGAGGAGCTGAAGGGCACGGTGGGGGGGGCTGGAGAGAATAAAGAGGGGATTTGGAAAGCATTGTAGGGGGGTTGGAAGGCGCGGGGGGGGAGCACTGGGGGGGGCGAGCACGGAAAACCAGGAGGGTGGAGAGCACTGGGAGGGACAGCGAGCACTTGGGGGGGCGGGCAGGGAAAACCAGGGGGGTGGAGAGCACTTGGGGGGCGGCAGGGAAAACCAGGGGGGTGGAGAGCACTGGGAGGGACAGCGAGCACTTGGGGGGCGGGCAGGGAAAACCAGGGGGGTGGAGAGCACTTGGGGGGCGGCAGGGAAAACCAGGGGGGTGGAGAGCACTTGGGGGGCGGCAGGGAAAACCAGGGGGGTGGAGAGCACTGGGTGGGGGACAGGGAGCACTTAGGGGGCGGGCAAGGAAAACCAGGGGGTGGAGAGCACTGGGGGGGACAGGGAGCACTTGGGGGGAGGGAGATGAAAAGCACTGTGGGGGGCTGAAGAGCATGGGGGGTGCTAAAGAACAGGGGGGTCTAGTGCCTTTGGGGGGGGCTAAGAGCAGAGGGGGGGATTACGAGCACCGGGGGGCTAGCAAAAGAAGTTGTATAGGAGGGGGATGGGGCAGCTGCATATAGATGAATTGATCTTTCCCTATTCTTCCTGCAGGAGGGAGAGGAGGAGAATCAGTTATTCAGCAGCTGCAGAAAGAATAGGGAAAGATGAATCCCTCTATATGCAGCTTCCCCACCCCCCTCCTATCCAGCACACACACTTGAGCAATGGGAACGCACTCACCTTCTTCCCGCCGAGGCTCCGCCCCCTTCTTCCCGCCGAGGCTCCGCCCCTCCCCGCGAGGCTCCGCCCCCTTCTTCCCATCCCGGCTCCGCCCCCCGCTAGCAGCACGGACTGAAGGAGCTGCCACTGCAGCTGCCTTCACCCTGCGATGTGGGATCTCAGAGAACGCCGGCTGACACCCCACATTGGTACCCCACTGTGTGTATGACACTGTCATGTAATGTAGCTGCTTTCAGGGAGAAAGCCCAGCTGTAAAAAAAAGCGGTGATGTCGGGGGTGGGCGGGATCAAGCAGCTGTCAAACACCAGCCAATGATTGGGCTGCTTAAGAAAGGGGCGGAGCCACATAAACGAAGCGGCCGCCCAGACCCCATCCTATTGGCTGGTGTTTGATAGCTGTTCGGTCCCAACAAATAATCAGCCAAGCGCTCACTCCGAAGGGGAAGACTGGCGTGCTGCTCTCCTCAGGCAGGGAACTCCAAACGGATGCATAAAAGAAAAGAAAAGGAGGCGCAAACACCTAGTGCATTACCCGTGGTACTGTTAAAATTGGTTTAATAAAAATGCTGAATGCATACTCACAAACATGAAGAATAAAAATCGTATTGCAAATTCCCGTCACCCATGTGTTGGACCATGTCCTGGAAATTGCGACCGCTAACGCGTTTCGGGAGTCAAGCTCCCTTCCTCAGAGCTGGTCATGTCATAGCAGATTGAAGTTTATATAGAGAGTAGCTCAGTGTTCCTCTGCCTCTTCCCCTCCCATGCTCCTCCCTCCCCCCCGGGAAGGAGGGGGCGGGACCATCCAGTGTCAACAAAAATACTCCTGATGGGCCTATGTCTCAGTCCTCATATCTCTATGGCCTCCAATAACATGTTTCACGCCTCTTACCACACATCTAATGGAGACTGTCACACAAGCACACAGCCACAACCTGCACATGTCACAACAGATGCCAAAACAAATGCTACAACACAGGGGACCCCAAGGCTGGGAATACGGTCCAGGAGCAACACCTGGACAACGTGCACACAAATGTCTCACGCTGTCACACAAGTCCGTGTACACTCCAGACATGCCCCCTCCAACAGGACCTGCAGTGCATGCACAACTCACCAGGACTCCCCTGCGAACACTCCTGTCCGATTGCACTGGAAGCGATAGCAGTGTCCAACTATTGGCCGCTCGCATCTTCATCCTCAGGGCCCTCTCAAGCCGGAATGTAGCTGGTAAAACTGATTGAGTGCGCCATGGCTCCTCAGAAGCCATGATTTCCTCGAGGGATTGTAGCTTCCTGGTCCCGGAACGCACGCCATCTCCTCTGCGTTCCAGGACCTGTGTTGCATCGTCATCTGTAGAGCGGGGCGGAAGCTCTATGTGAGGCCCGCCCCCGACCGTATCCATGGAAACGTGTATGCAGGCTCGACTAGAGCCCTGGTTAAATACACTGCCATCTAGCGGTCAAACTGAAAACTGCACTGCTCATATTACTTGTTGAAACTTAGACTGCCCTGTCCATACGAACGGTTGTGTCCCCCAAGACATCATTGTCCCAGGTACCAAAATAAGGGCCACATCTGTTTGAAATTGGGTCCTATGTTGGTTAGTGGCCCTATTTACCCTCTGTATGTAAATGATGTTACTTAAAAACGGCCGTGCTATATACTTGTGTACTTGAAGTACTAATTAATTTGAAAAAATGTGTTTATATTGTGTTTATAAGAGAATGGACATGAGACTGCGCATCCAAAATAGTTTCGTTGTACACTGGACAATCCCTCCTTATAAGGCCTCCTTAATGGATCTACTGGAGTGCAGGATTCCCAGCATCTCCAAAGGTATGGGAACCTGATGCTACTCGCTACTGTGAACATCTCTTTAGACATACAATGTGATATACAATAGTAAAAATACACATATATATATATATATATATACACATATATATATATATATATATGTATATATATAAATCTAAAATGGCCTATGTATGGCCGAACTCCTAATACAATACCTGATGAAATGCATCCTTTAGACACATTAAATGATGAGTCTACTATACACTTATTTCACACAACTGCTGACAGTGTCATGTTCAACAGTTCATATACTAAAATGGTACAATGAAAAAATGAAAAAGATAGAAAAAATAAATAATAATGAAGTAATGAAAATGGAAGAAAATGTGTGGTGCACCATGTACGTCCAATATTTTCATCCCTAGCCTCATAACCAATGGCCTATCTGGTAGGATGGGTGCTCCTACCTGTAAAGGTGACCACAAAACCTCGCCCTTATATCTTTGTTTCTTCTTTGCCTGCAACCTGCCTCCCCCCTTTGTTTGCTGGTGGTCCCTACCTCTCATGGCTCTATGACTCTCCTTAATGGGGCTCCTGGGGCTGGCTGACCCTATACTCAGCGTATAACAGCTGTTATATCCAAACTCTCATTCAATCCCCTAGGGGCCAATGAGCCAAGAAGATGAATCCAGTACGTTTCTCTACTGCACAATCTTTGAAATCTGAGGCCAACATCTGTATAACCTGTGATGGCCTCAAGTCCAAAGGCTTTCAGACCTACCCATTTCTTATCATGTACATCCCGAAAGTGACAAGAAAGGGAATGCTTGTCAAAACCTTTGTGGATGTTTCTCTTATGTTCTTGGTGGATACTGTAAGTCAGTTGGATCCTTGATATTCAGCATGGTTCGGGCTATTGATGAGAGAATTCTGAGGAGGACATCCTTGGCACAAGGGTTTTCCCAAAGTGTGGATTCTTTTGAAAAACATTCTAAGGAGACTAGTTTGGAAGACACCACAGACAAAAATGATCAAAGTGATGAAGAGTTGATGATCTCTAAATTTTATAAACTTAAACAATATTTGCAAAATGAAATGTTACAATGGTGGGACATTGTTTCCTTACAGAAATATTTGGAAGTAGACAGAGCACCCAGAGGACTTCGAATATCTAATGTCTGTAATTTTTTAGAGGATGATCTAACAGAGTCATGGGTGAAAGCTTCCAGGGAATGTAGTAAGATATGGATGAAGTTGGTAATCACACAGAGAGAGCGCAATGTAGCTAAGGTTAGATCCCAGATAGCAGGACTACAAGGCGAACTAGCCGCCTTTACCTCTTTAGAATCCTTCACAGAATATTATAATAAGATTAATGAGACCACAGTCCAATTTGAGGCCGACCTCATTAGCAAAAAGGCAGGGAAATTTGAAAGGGATAGACAGGACTTTCTACAAGGCAGAGAGCAAGATTGGAAGAAAGCAACTAAGAAAGAAGTAAGATCAGATAATCCACACACTGAGAAGTTCCAGCATAGGGGCAAGTGGGGCAGAAAAAGTAGAACATATCAACCTAAGACACAGGAGCATCAAGAGAGACACACTCATAATAACACTAGTAACAACAATAACACTAAAACACAGAAACAACGGAGTTCTAACAGGTCTAGCAATAAGCAAACTGGCCGTCCATCCCCACATAAAAGAGATGGACAGAAATTTAGGGATAGAGGAGGTCAAACTGTCAACCCTTCTGGGAGTAGACCTTATGTGTCCCCTAAACCTAATAAGGGTAATAATTTATTAAAGCATACAGGTGTCACTAACCCTGAGAAATCTGGGGAGTCAGACCCTATATTAAGGGGAATAGGTGATGAACCCAGGCTCTCTGGAGCCTCCAAATGGCCAAATTCGGAGACGACAGGTTTGCCGAGGGGGGTAAATCCATCGGGACTTGCACACAAGTCCATCCCTATGAGTTCAGAGTCTCTATCCACCACTCAGGTTGAGGAGGAAAGCACCCCCAGTAGGGACTCTTCAGGGACACTTCCACCTAAGCCAGCCTCCCCTTTTTTAGTGGCAGGCCCCTCGTCGGGGCACATAAACAGGCGAAAACGGTCAGGCACACTAGAAGAGGAAGAAGAGGAGGAAAGAAACAGCAAAAGAGGGAAGGTTCAGTTGGCCAATATGACACCATAAAAATATACAATCTGTCCGATAAGGCTTTCACGGAATCAGAACTCACCTTACTACGGAAGGGTTTGAATTTTGCTCCCCCCGCACTCCCTAATCTTTTTGAACTTTTTGTAGATTTAAACAAGTTCACACGCAACCTAACATTGAAAAGATACTTTGCCAAAAAGGAGAGCAAAAATGAAACAACCAATGGTGGGGCTCTAGAGTCAGTGGATGAGGCAGACTCAGCACAGGAGGAAGCAGGTCTAAGTGCACTAGAAGATCTTTGGGAGGAAGGAAGGTGCTATGATGACGAAGAAGGTATGATAGAATTTGAGAGATTATGCCAGGTCCACACAGGGCAGATTCAGCACACTTCATTTAAGCCCAAGTCGATTTTCCATCCCCATTGGGCCAAGGGCAATTATATTTCAACATTTTATGAGATGGTTTATTCGGATTTTAACAAACTATGTCAGAAAGTTAGGGGGGAATACTCTGCAACCATGCCACAAGGAGAACGTGAGGCTTTGAGGAATCTGAAGAATAACCCAGATTTAGTATTTAAACAGGCCGATAAAGGGGGTGGATTAGTAATACAGAACAAGGAACAGTATATGGCAGAGGCCTATAGGTTGTTAAGTGATGCTGACACGTATGAGAGACTCCCTGGTGATCCAACAGCCATCTATACGGGGATCTATAAGGAGATTCTGGATCGGGCTCTTGAAGCTAAAATCCTTACGAAACAAGAAAGAGGTTTCCTTCTAAGACCCTTCCCAGTCATACCGCACTTCTACCATATCCCCAAAGTGCATAAAGACACTTCGAATCCTCCAGGCAGACCCATAATAGCGGGTATAGACAGCCTCACTTGTAATTTGGGGAATTACATTGACCATTTCCTACAGGGTATGGTCATGCAGTTGCCCTCTTACATACGTGACTCAGGCCATATGCTGGAGGTTTTGACTAATTATAAATGGCAGGAAAACTATAGATGGGTATCATTAGATGTATGCTCACTGTATACCTCTATCCAACATGAGTACGGGTTGCAAGCAGTTCAGCACTTTATGTTTCAAGATCAGACGCTCCATCACACTCAAATACAATTTTTACTTGAGTGTATTGAGTTCACCTTGACGCACAACTTTTTCACGTTTGTGGGTGAATTCTACAGGCAGCTCAGGGGCACGGCGATGGGAGCCAGGTTCGTCCTCCCTTGTCCTGTATCCTCGACTGGTTCTACAATTCTCAGGCTTCCTATCATCGGTGTATTCTTGCCTATATTTGGTATATGCTGTAAGTATGCTTTGATTATCATATCCTTTTTGTTGGAATTTTTTGATCAAAATTGAACTCTGTTCTTCAAAATCCTCGAGCTTGGTGCATGTGCGTCTAAGCCTACAGAATTGCCCCAGGGGGACATTGCGTATCCACCTGGGGTGATGGTTACTATGGGCATGTAGGTACGAATTACCTGCTGTAGGCTTAAAGTGAGTTTTCGATGTAATACACCCATCTTGCTCTGCCTTGAGTTCTAGGTCCAAAAAGACCAACTTTTCCTTATTCACCACATATGTGAACTGTATACCATACGGGTTGTTTTGGCAGTACTGCACAAATGCCTGTAGTTCCTCTTCTGTTCCATCCCAAATGACGATAATATCGTCTATATACCGGGCAAAGAGAACCAGGTTCGCCCCATAGGGGTTATTCCTCCAAATATACTGGTGTTCCCATAGCCCCATGAACAAATTGGCATAACTAGGGGCGAACCTGGCTCCCATCGCCGTGCCCCTGAGCTGCCTGTAGAATTCACCCACAAACGTGAAAAAGTTGTGCGTCAAGGTGAACTCAATACACTCAAGTAAAAATTGTATTTGAGTGTGATGGAGCGTCTGATCTTGAAACATAAAGTGCTGAACTGCTTGCAACCCGTACTCATGTTGGATAGAGGTATACAGTGAGCATACATCTAATGATACCCATCTATAGTTTTCCTGCCATTTATAATTAGTCAAAACCTCCAGCATATGGCCTGAGTCACGTATGTAAGAGGGCAACTGCATGACCATACCCTGTAGGAAATGGTCAATGTAATTCCCCAAATTACAAGTGAGGCTGTCTATACCCGCTATTATGGGTCTGCCTGGAGGATTCGAAGTGTCTTTATGCACTTTGGGGATATGGTAGAAGTGCGGTATGACTGGGAAGGGTCTTAGAAGGAAACCTCTTTCTTGTTTCGTAAGGATTTTAGCTTCAAGAGCCCGATCCAGAATCTCCTTATAGATCCCCGTATAGATGGCTGTTGGATCACCAGGGAGTCTCTCATACGTGTCAGCATCACTTAACAACCTATAGGCCTCTGCCATATACTGTTCCTTGTTCTGTATTACTAATCCACCCCCTTTATCGGCCTGTTTAAATACTAAATCTGGGTTATTCTTCAGATTCCTCAAAGCCTCACGTTCTCCTTGTGGCATGGTTGCAGAGTATTCCCCCCTAACTTTCTGACATAGTTTGTTAAAATCCGAATAAACCATCTCATAAAATGTTGAAATATAATTGCCCTTGGCCCAATGGGGATGGAAAATCGACTTGGGCTTAAATGAAGTGTGCTGAATCTGCCCTGTGTGGACCTGGCATAATCTCTCAAATTCTATCATACCTTCTTCGTCATCATAGCACCTTCCTTCCTCCCAAAGATCTTCTAGTGCACTTAGACCTGCTTCCTCCTGTGCTGAGTCTGCCTCATCCACTGACTCTAGAGCCCCACCATTGGTTGTTTCATTTTTGCTCTCCTTTTTGGCAAAGTATCTTTTCAATGTTAGGTTGCGTGTGAACTTGTTTAAATCTACAAAAAGTTCAAAAAGATTAGGGAGTGCGGGGGGAGCAAAATTCAAACCCTTCCGTAGTAAGGTGAGTTCTGATTCCGTGAAAGCCTTATCGGACAGATTGTATATTTTTATGGTGTCATATTGGCCAACTGAACCTTCCCTCTTTTGCTGTTTCTTTCCTCCTCTTCTTCCTCTTCTAGTGTGCCTGACCGTTTTCGCCTGTTTATGTGCCCCGACGAGGGGCCTGCCACTAAAAAAGGGGAGGCTGGCTTAGGTGGAAGTGTCCCTGAAGAGTCCCTACTGGGGGTGCTTTCCTCCTCAACCTGAGTGGTGGATAGAGACTCTGAACTCATAGGGATGGACTTGTGTGCAAGTCCCGATGGATTTACCCCCCTCGGCAAACCTGTCGTCTCCGAATTTGGCCATTTGGAGGCTCCAGAGAGCCTGGGTTCATCACCTATTCCCCTTAATATAGGGTCTGACTCCCCAGATTTCTCAGGGTTAGTGACACCTGTATGCTTTAATAAATTATTACCCTTATTAGGTTTAGGGGACACATAAGGTCTACTCCCAGAAGGGTTGACAGTTTGACCTCCTCTATCCCTAAATTTCTGTCCATCTCTTTTATGTGGGGATGGACGGCCAGTTTGCTTATTGCTAGACCTGTTAGAACTCCGTTGTTTCTGTGTTTTAGTGTTATTGTTGTTACTAGTGTTATTATGAGTGTGTCTCTCTTGATGCTCCTGTGTCTTAGGTTGATATGTTCTACTTTTTCTGCCCCACTTGCCCCTATGCTGGAACTTCTCAGTGTGTGGATTATCTGATCTTACTTCTTTCTTAGTTGCTTTCTTCCAATCTTGCTCTCTGCCTTGTAGAAAGTCCTGTCTATCCCTTTCAAATTTCCCTGCCTTTTTGCTAATGAGGTCGGCCTCAAATTGGACTGTGGTCTCATTAATCTTATTATCATATTCTGTGAAGGATTCTAAAGAGGTAAAGGCGGCTAGTTCGCCTTGTAGTCCTGCTATCTGGGATCTAACCTTAGCTACATTGCGCTCTCTCTGTGTGATTACCAACTTCATCCATATCTTACTACATTCCCTGGAAGCTTTCACCCATGACTCTGTTAGATCATCCTCTAAAAAATTACAGACATTAGATATTCGAAGTCCTCTGGGTGCTCTGTCTACTTCCAAATATTTCTGTAAGGAAACAATGTCCCACCATTGTAACATTTCATTTTGCAAATATTGTTTAAGTTTATAAAATTTAGAGATCATCAACTCTTCATCACTTTGATCATTTTTGTCTGTGGTGTCTTCCAAACTAGTCTCCTTAGAATGTTTTTCAAAAGAATCCACACTTTGGGAAAACCCTTGTGCCAAGGATGTCCTCCTCAGAATTCTCTCATCAATAGCCCGAACCATGCTGAATATCAAGGATCCAACTGACTTACAGTATCCACCAAGGAGCTGCTACGGCACCCCAAATGCGAACGCAATAATCCAAACAAATAATCAGCCAAGCGCTCACTCCGAAGGGGAAGACTGGCGTGCTGCTCTCCTCAGGCAGGGAACTCCAAACGGATGCATAAAAGAAAAGAAAAGGAGGCGCAAACACCTAGTGCATTACCCGTGGTACTGTTAAAATTGGTTTAATAAAAATGCTGAATGCATACTCACAAACATGAAGACATTGTATGTCTAAAGAGATGTTCACAGTAGCGAGTAGCATCAGGTTCCCATACCTTTGGAGATGCTGGGAATCCTGCACTCCAGTAGATCCATTAAGGAGGCCTTATAAGGAGGGATTGTCCAGTGTACAACGAAACTATTTTGGATGCGCAGTCTCATGTCCATTCTCTTATAAACACAATATAAACACATTTTTTCAAATTAATTAGTACTTCAAGTACACAAGTATATAGCACGGCCGTTTTTAAGTAACATCATTTACATACAGAGGGTAAATAGGGCCACTAACCAACATAGGACCCAATTTCAAACAGATGTGGCCCTTATTTTGGTACCTGGGACAATGATGTCTTGGGGGACACAACCGTTCGTATGGACAGGGCAGTCTAAGTTTCAACAAGTAATATGAGCAGTGCAGTTTTCAGTTTGACCGCTAGATGGCAGTGTATTTAACCAGGGCTCTAGTCGAGCCTGCATACACGTTTCCATGGATACGGTCGGGGGCGGGCCTCACATAGAGCTTCCGCCCCGCTCTACAGATGACGATGCAACACAGGTCCTGGAACGCAGAGGAGATGGCGTGCGTTCCGGGACCAGGAAGCTACAATCCCTCGAGGAAATCATGGCTTCTGAGGAGCCATGGCGCACTCCATCAGTTTTACCAGCTACATTCCGGCTTGAGAGGGCCCTGAGGATGAAGATGCGAGCGGCCAATAGTTGGACACTGCTATCGCTTCCAGTGCAATCGGACAGGAGTGTTCGCAGGGGAGTCCTGGTGAGTTGTGCATGCACTGCAGGTCCTGTTGGAGGGGGCATGTCTGGAGTGTACACGGACTTGTGTGACAGCGTGAGACATTTGTGTGCACGTTGTCCAGGTGTTGCTCCTGGACCGTATTCCCAGCCTTGGGGTCCCCTGTGTTGTAGCATTTGTTTTGGCATCTGTTGTGACATGTGCAGGTTGTGGCTGTGTGCTTGTGTGACAGTCTCCATTAGATGTGTGGTAAGAGGCGTGAAACATGTTATTGGAGGCCATAGAGATATGAGGACTGAGACATAGGCCCATCAGGAGTATTTTTGTTGACACTGGATGGTCCCGCCCCCTCCTTCCCGGGGGGGAGGGAGGAGCATGGGAGGGGAAGAGGCAGAGGAACACTGAGCTACTCTCTATATAAACTTCAATCTGCTATGACATGACCAGCTCTGAGGAAGGGAGCTTGACTCCCGAAACGCGTTAGCGGTCGCAATTTCCAGGACATGGTCCAACACATGGGTGACGGGAATTTGCAATACGATTTTTATTCTTCATGTTTGTGAGTATGCATTCAGCATTTTTATTAAACCAATTTTAACAGTACCACGGGTAATGCACTAGGTGTTTGCGCCTCCTTTTCTTTTCTTTTATGCAGCTGTTCGGTCCCGCCCACCCCCGACATCACCCCTGAGTTTTGACAGCTCGTCTTTCTCCCTGCAAGCATTAACATTACCTAACAGTGTCACACACACACTGAGCGGCTCTGACAAGCCTCACTATCTGCTGGAGCCAACAGCACAGTCGCCTCTCCACCAAGTATCTCACTACCCTCAGTGGCAGAGATGGAGAAGCCGGCCCAACACTAACAGACACAGGGTGATTAGGGTGTGCCCAGGCACACCCGGCACACCCCGTGCGCACGCCTATGATTACCCATTATAGATAGGTAAGCAGAAATAGCCATCACAGTTCTAAGAACCAATGTTTTTTTTGCTATAATCTTTTAGCATCACTCAATTTGGATCTGATACATCACCCAGCACATATATTGCATCATTTTGTTTCTTTAGGATATGCGCTGTGGATAATACCAGTATTAAATTTATTCCAAACCTACCAAGAGATGGCCACCCACCTAAAGTAACAAGCTGGGCAAGAAAAGCATTCATCGGAGAAGCAGCCAACAGGCCCATGGTAACTCTGGAGGAGCTGCAGAGATCCACAGCTCGGGTGGAAGAAGCTGCTCACAGGACAACTTTTAGTCGGCTGAATACAAATGCACGCCACACTTTGCACATATTTGTAAAACATTTTGAAAACCATTGCACATATTTGTAAAACATTTTGCAAAACATTTATCATTTTCATTCCACTTTACAATTATGTGTCACTTTGTGTTGGTCTATTACAATAAAATCCTAATGCAATATATTTACGTTTTTGGTTGCAACATGACAAAATGTGGAAAATTTCAAGGGGTATGGATACTTTTCCAAGGCACTGTATGTATGTATGTATGTATGTATGTATATGTATTTATATATGTATATGTATATGTATTTATATATATATATATATATATATCTCATCTCAAAATGATTTAACCTAGAGGTAGGAACAAACCGTAGTTTTAATCCTTATGCTGCTTAAATATTTAGGAAAGTATATCATATTTACTTGTTTTAAACTCTTTTTTTCTCTGGTTTCTGGCCTAGGCAAATGAAGTTACACATCCAATGAGTCTTGGAGGGGGGGAGATGTTCTAAGCTAAGCACATCTGCTCTCTCCTTTGAACTGGTCTAATTATTTGGACCAGTTCACAAACCAAGGTCCATAAAGACTTGGATGAGCGAGTTTGGGGTGGAGGAACTTGACTGATCTGCAGAGTCCTGACCTCAACCGGATAGAAAACCTTTGGGATGAATTAGAGCGGAGACTGCGAGCCAGGCCTTCTCATCTAACATCAGTGCCTGACCTGACAAAGGCGCTTCTGGAAGAATGGCTAAAACATTCCCATAGACACACTCCTAAACCTTGTGGACAGCGTTCCCAGAAGAGTTGAAGCTGTTATAGCTGCAAAGGGTGGGCCAACTCAATATTGAACCCTACAGATTAAGACCGGAATGCCATTAAAGTGTGTGTGTGTGTATATATATATATATATATAAAGGCAGGAGTCTCAATACTTTTGGTAATATAGGGTATGTAAGGGTTTACAACCACTTTAATAGAATAGGGCTGGCCATACATTATACATCTTTCTTTTGGATTTACCAAAACCATATAATATGAAGCCAAACCTAAATAACTTTCAATTTGTATGCAATCAGATAGGCCGTTGCATTACATATTGATGGTAAATGTAAAGGAAATTGAACAAGAAAAATGTATAATGTATGGCCAGCTTAAGGCATCTTCCTCCTTTCAAAAAGAAACTTGCTCACAGGGCCAAACTTTATTTACAGTACTCTAATGCTACCTCTCGCAAGCAGTCATCCTCAACCCCAACCCCTACAAATCTTTGTGATTGACTCTATGCCTATCACGATAATCAATAACCCAGCTGCAACCCCCCAAACCCCCCCCAGGGAACAGTTGGCCATACTAGTCGTTTTTTATGCAAACATTCATACAAACATTCTTAGTACATTCGACACTTTGATTAATGTCATTCAAAAGTACTTCAAACTTTTCTTTGCTTTTAACATTAGATTCCATAACTAATGGAATTTCATGAACAAAAACCACAAACACTAATAGAAATTGAGTCCTTTCAGAAAAATGTTTCCATCCTGCGTCTTCAAATGTTCTAATCACTGAGATTGAAAAGGAACAAATTTGACCCCCACGAACCGCTAGGAAAATCAAACAAACGTTCTTGAAATTTCTAACAATATTTTACAGAACTGCATGTTTTGTTGGATATGTATGAATCCTTTCATCGAAAGAAAAATATGTTTGTTTGTGTGTGTTTTTTAAAAAAAACTAATTTTCAGTATGACACGGCCTTGCAGCAATATCCTTTCCCCCTCCCCAGTACTGGGGGTGTATGGTGTTGCATCTGAAAAGCCGACGAGTACTTTCTGCCAGACGTCACAGTAATCACAGAGAATAGTGACTTGCATTAGACATACTTTGGGTAAAAAAAAAAGAATCTCCCCCTTTAATCAAATTTTGTTGCTGCAGCAGTCTAAAATGAAGACAGACATCATTTTTGTTTTATCCAGCTGTATTTACGCAGTGCAACTTATAACGTAATGGTTAAATATATAACACCAACATGTTAGAAAAAAATAATAAATCAAAAATAGAATCATTGAGTTCGAAAAAGGACCCCCCCCCTCCTAAATAGGACTTGTAAACATAAGCAGGTGTAGATAATCACCTTCTCAATGGCATACAAAGCAATTTGACATTCAACTGCAATCAGCTGTGGTCATTTTTATTACCTCAGCATGAAAAGAGCTTTCCTGGAATATTTCAGTCCCTAGTAGTGCAGCTGTAGCAATAAACCAACTATGGGTTGCAAGCATTGTCAAAAGATACAAGCAGAAAAAACCCAAGCTCAACCGCACAATTAGAAAATACTAGGCTAGGGGATCCCCACTCCCCTGTTCAAATGTACAAAGCAGAAATTAAAGGGATTGTAAGGGCAAAAAGTTTATCTTAATGCATTCTATGCATTAAGATAAATAGTCCTTCCATCCCCACACTGAGCCCGGCCTCCTCCGCCAGGATGAAGATGATGACGAGGGGGACGTGCCGCCGCGTCCAACCGGGGAGAAGCAGCCGCTGCGCCTGAGGTGGCAGCAGTACAGGATGCAAGTCCTCCTCCTCTGTGTGTCTGGCTGCCCCTTTTGCCTTTGTCCCCACTTAGGCAAGCATGTCGAGCCAGCACAGCCACGCTCCTTTCTCCGGCCTCCAATCATCAATGGCTGATCATCAGCAGGTCCTGCCAGACATGACAATTTTACAACGGCGGATTCCATTAACCTTCCGAGATTCAGCAGCTGCACCTCTACGGAAGCTTTCAGTGGACTTGATAAAGACTTACAAGCACATTAATGAGGTTTATTATGCTAAGAAGAAGCGCCGTGCCCAACAAGTGCCACCTGAAGACTCTAGCACGAAGAAAGAAAGGAAAGTGTTCAACGATGGATTTGATGATGATAATTATGATTACATAGTGAAAAATGGGGAAAAGTGGATGGACAGATATGAAATTGATTCACTGATTGGGAAAGGATGGTTTGGACAGGTGGTGAAGGCGTATGATCACCATTATCAAGAATGGGTAGCCATTAAAATCATCAAAAATAAGAAAGCATTTTTGAACCAGGCCCAAATAGAGCTGAGACTTCTTGAGCTTATGAACAAGCATGACACGGAAATGAAGTATTATATTGTGCATTTAAAGCGGCACTTTATGTTTCAGAACCATCTCTGTCTGGTGTTTGAACTGCTGTCCTACAATTTGTACGACCTTTTAAGAAACAAACTTTTGCAGCGTTTCCCTGAACCTAACCCGCAAGTTTGCTCAGCAGCTGTGCACGGCTCTCTTGTTCTTGGCCACTCCCGAGTATAATTCATTGTGACCTAAAACCGGAAAACTTTCTCCTGTGTAACCCAAAGCGCAGTGCCATCAAGATTGTGGACTTTGGCAGCTCTTGTCAACTTGGGCAAAGGATCTACCAGTATATTCAGAGTCGTTTTTACCGATCGCCTGAGGTGCTGCTGGGAATGCCGTACGACTTGGCGATAGACATGTGGTCATTAGGGTGTATATTGGTGGAAATGCACACTGGAGAGCCTTTATTCAGTGGATCCAATAAGGTGGACCAGATGAACAAGATAGTGGAGGTCCTTGGAACTCCCCCTACCCACATGTTGGATCAGGCCCCAAAAGCAAGGAAAAACTTCCTGAAGGTTCATGGACTGTAAAGAAAAATAAAGATATCAAAAAGGACTACAAAGTACCGGGGACTCGGAGACTTCATGAAGTTCTGGGCGTGGAGACTGGTGGCCCTGGAGGGCGCCGGGCCGGTGAACAGGGACATTCTCCATCCGATTTTCTCAAATTTTAAGATTTAATTCTGCGGATGTTGGATTATGACCCCAAAACTAGAATTACCCCTTTCTGTGCTCTCCAGCACAATTTCTTCAAGAAAACAACGGATGAAGGGACAAACACAAGTAACAGTAACTCTACAAGCCCTGCAATGGACCATAGTCACTCAACCAGTACAACCAGTTCCGTGTCCAGCTTAGGAGGATCCAGCGGCTCTTCTAATGATAATCGCAATTACCGGTACAGCAACAGATACTATAATAGTGCAGTTGCCCACACAGATTATGAAATGCAGAGTCCACAGACTCACTCGCAGCAGCAGATAAGACTGTGGGCAGGCGGAGATGTCCCCATCACCAACAGCGACTCGTACCCTCAGATCTTACCTCACAAGCTCACTCCCAGTCAGCCGCAGCATTTTCACGGAAGCGAACCGCATCACTATCACCCGCTGTACCATCATGTCAACCGGCCTCACTACCACCGGCAGCTCATCACCTCCTCCTCTCCGCAAATCCCCGAATCCATGGAGCTCAGCTTGGGACACAGACACCCCCAGTCTTCCTCTTCATTGCACCCACACCACCCTAGCTTAGACTGCAGTCCTTTTGGCTCCTCAAACTTACACTTAGGGGTTTCTGCTTTTCGGACTAGAACAGTCAACGGGCATAACGACTCCAGCGTGCCTCTGAATTATCCCTACTCTAGCAATACATCCAGCATGGTCGGACCACCTCATATCCGAAACAGGACGGAAAGTGAAGAAAGTGCGATGTTAGGCGTTTGTGTCCCTTAGAGTACAGCAGCAAGCTCCTGATGTTTCTTTCATGTAAAATTAAAGCCATACCAATAATAGAAAAAAAAAAACACAAACAAAAAACAAAAAAACAAAAACGAAATACTGAAATCGGAGGAGGGCTTGACAGGCTGCAGGGTGGGGTTGTGGGGAAAAAAAAAAAAAAAAAAAAGGTGAGCTGGCTTTTATCACAACCATCAAAAGAAAAAGTTGTCAAGGTGTAGCTGTTAATGTGAATTGTTTATTAAAAAATAAAAATCACTAAAAAAAAAGATAAATAAAACCTTCTGTGTGCAGCAGCCCCCCCCCCCCCCTCAGCCCCCCTAATTCTTAACTGAGCCCATCCTTATCCAGCAATGTTGCGAAAGTTTGCTGCCCGGGACTTCCCTCCTCATTGGCTGAGAATGCATTGAGATAGATTGAAGATTCTGGTGCCACGTGGAAAAAGGTGTTACGAGACTAAAAGTGAATTATTTGGCCTCAACTCCAAATGTGTCTGGCAGAAACCCAATATAGCTCACATCTGAAAAATCACCATTCCTACAGTAAATCATGGAGGTGGTAATAAATGGATTTTTGTAAAATCTTACCGTAAAATCCTTTTCTCTTAGCTCATCGACAGACGTAGTCCTCGGTGATACACCACCTTCGGGTTATGTTACCTCCGCAGGAGCAGGACTAGACAGGAAATTAAAAAGCTCTGGCCACACCCTAGGGGCAGTCCCAGAGGGCATATCCTCTCTCTCTCTGCCCCAGCAAATCAGTTATGTGAAAAAGCAGTGCTTAGAGAATTTAACCCAACCCAACTCCAAAACAGAGGGGCGGGGACTACGTCTGTCCATGAGCTAAGAGAAAAGGATTTTACGGTAAGATTTTACAAAAATCCATTTTTCTCTAGCGCTCATCGACAGACGTAGTCCTCGGTGATACACCACCTTCGGGACGTCCCAGAGCAGTATCACAACTGAGGGGTGGGAAAATGGAAATCAAATCCCAATCTAGAAGGCCCAACCGGTGCCAACTAGAAGTTTACAATGCTCATCCTTAATGATGAGACTCAACAAAAAAAAAAGAGAAAACAATTTTTTTTTTTTTTCCAAACAAAAAAAAAAAAAACCCTCGAGGTAGACCACCGGTCTCCTCAAATTGCGGCCTGCAAAACCTTGCGGCCAAATGAGGCATCCGCCGATGCCGTCACATCAATTTTATAGAATTTTGTAAAGGTATGTACCGACGACCAAGTGGCCGCCTTACATACCTGGACCACTGACGCCTGATGGCGAAAGGCCCAGGAAGTACTGAGCGCTCGAGTGGAGTGCGCCCTAACAGGGAACGGAGGACTCTGACCCTTAATAGAATAAGCCTGTACCACCGTTTGTCTAATCCATTTGGCAATGGTCGCGGCAGATGCAGGCAAACCCTTTCTGGGGCCATCCGTGATCACAAAAAGTGAATCCGTCTTACGGAATGATTCCGTAGATTTCAGGTATACCCTGATTGCCCGAACCACATCTAAGGAATGCAACGCATGTTCCCGATGATGCTTGGGCTGAGGACACAAGGAAGGCAGTACAATATCTTCATTCAGATGAAAATCTGAAACCACCTTGGGAAGAAAAGATGGCTTAGGATGAAGTACTACCTTATCCCTATGAATCACTAGGTATGGTGACTGGCATGATAATGCAGCCAGTTCTGACACCCAGCGAGCAGAAGTAATAGCCACCAAGAAGGCCACCTTCTGGGATAGAGTAAGCAAGGGAATCTCCCTGATGTTTTCAAAGGGAGGTTTCTGTAGAACCGACAAACCAAATTAAGATCCCAGGGCGGTAAGGGCGCGCGGACTGGAGGAGCCAGGTGCCGCACCCCCTGGATGAAATTCCGCACCAAGGATTTGGTAGCTAAAGGCTTCTGAAAGAAGATTGCTAATGCTGAAACTTGACCCTTGATGGTGCTCAAGGCTAGCTTCTGCTCAACCCCTTGTTGCAAAAAGGCCAATATTCGAGTCACCGAATAGGTACGTGGAGGAAATCCTAAAGATTCGCACCACGCAATATAAGTCTTCCATGTGTGATAATAGACTTTGCTGGAAGTCGCTTTCCTTGCTTTAATAAGGGTAGGAATGACTGAAGTAGACAAACCTCTGTCCTTCAGTACTTGGGTCTCAATGGCCAGGCCATTAAAACCAGCGACTGTAAAGCACGAAGGTAAATTGGTCCTTGAGACCACAGACACTCCCTGAGACGAAGTTCCCACGGAACGTCTGCGACTAACATGTCCAAGTCGGCCAGGCCGGCTTGAGGAGGCCAGCCTAGAATTTCTAGGACCACTGGCGCTGATTGGATCTGAACCAGGCGTCCCTAGAGCTATCTGGCCCCGACCATCCGAGAAAGTCTGGTCGTTTTCTGTTCCCACACATTTATCAGATACCTGATAGTTATCAGGAAAGGTGATCTTTTCTGGTTGAACCTCAGGGACCGAAGTCACCCGACTAGAGGCTACTTGGCCTATCTGGTCAACCAGATCCGATTCCTGTGAGGTATCGGTACTAATCTTAGGAAAAGGTAAAGGAAAAGATCTTTTCAGGGAACGGTAACTACCGCTTCCTGTGGTACTTAAATGTTGGAAGGGAAGAATCGCACCGGTAGTAGTGGTTGATGCTCGATCTAATGTCCTGAATACCGGTGAAAACGTCCCCCCACCCTAAAACCGGGTGGGGGCGCACCTTCAGGCTGTGTACTCCTTTACTTCGGGTTTGGCTGGGTTGGTCCTCTGCTTGTCCGACCAGCCCTTCTTGAACCCTCCTGGAGGAGTCTTGCCTTTCCCGCTAGTACCAGCCGGGCGCCCTTTATGGGCGGTAAAGAAAGGTCCTCGCTTGTTGCGAGGTCCCTTAGCTTTTGCAGCCTGTGGCAAAAAAGTGCTCTTGCCCCAGTGGCATCCTTAATGA
Organism: Pelophylax lessonae; assembly: GCF_965119305.1. Lineage (NCBI taxonomy): Eukaryota > Metazoa > Chordata > Amphibia > Anura > Ranidae > Pelophylax > Pelophylax lessonae. The sequence goes on along the minus strand of NC_138770.1, from coordinate 578,935,980 downwards.
TTTCATCTAGGTTGGCTCCAAATAGACGATTCCCCTGAAAAGGGAGATTGGTCAAGGTCTTTTTGGAACCTAGGTCAGCTGACCAGCATTTTAACCACAGCACACGTCTGAGGATCACTGCTAACTTAGATGCATGCCCTAATAGGGGAGTAGTGTCCAAGGCTGCGTCACAGATAAACCGTAGCCCTTGTATGATCTGTTCCATCAAATCAGATGTCTCCTGGGGAATATCTTTTCCCCTAAGATCTTGGCGTACCATTTTCGCCCATTCCGTAAGTGTCTGGGAAACTAGACCAATAACGATTACTGGTCTAAATGCTGACCCTATCAGAGAAAAGATAGTGCGGGACTCCGCTTCTATCTTTCGATCCACCGGATCCTTAAAGGACGAAGTGTCCTCCACTGGAATAACCGTGGCTTTATTCAGCCTGGAAATAGGCGGATCCACGATTGGTGGTACCGTCCATTTCTTAATGATGGATTCCTCAAACGGATAGCGTCTAGCAATACGCTTGGAAATAGTAAAGGTACGCTTAGAATGCTCCCATTCTCCTTTAATCTGATTACCAAAACATTTAGGTACAGGAAAAGCCTTCGCCGTCTTGATGGGCTTATTAGTACCAAAAGGCATCTCTGTTTCAGTTGCCTCTGCCGGTAAAGCCTCAAGTTTTAAGGTTTCTTGCACTGCCACAACTAGTGCGTCCACCAATGCTTCTTCCTGAATAATAGCAAGAGAAGAAGCGTCCTCCTCACTTTCTGAGGGGGCTTTACCTGGGATAGCAACCCTTGCAGAGGAACCTGCAACTGCCGTGACCATCTCTGAATCTGAGTCAGAGGTGTCAGATAGTATAGGGGTAGGCGGGGGTCGCTTCCTTGACCCCCGTCCCTGACAGGCCGCCTCCACCCGAGCCACCATAGACTCCAAAATTGCTGTAAATGACTCTTTACTCTGTGCACCGGCGGGTCCCGAGGCCCCCTCGAGGGAAACAGGTGGGGGAATATGTGTGGCAGGGTCCATGATAACTCCAGTTACTTCCTGGATAATATAATTCAAAAGTAAAGAAAAAAACTTTTTTTTTTTTTCTTTTCTGACCCCCAGCGCCACAAAAAAGCCCCTTAGTGTTACCTGCTAGCTATCGATCGAGAGAGAGAGAGATAGACCCCCAGGCTCACCACTTGATGCTCAGAGTTAAACTGCAACAGCTTACAGCGCTGTCTTGACAAACAGGAAGTCTTTTGGCTGGCTGCCCAGGAAGAAAGGAGGCGGCTCCGCCCCTCTGCATGCCTTCCGGCGCCTCCCCCAAGCTCCACGAGGTGTAGGATCACCTCAAACATGGCTGCCCCCATGCTGGAGACACGAGGCTACGCCAAAATGGCGGCTCGTGCGATCCTGCAAGAAAAAATGGCGGCGGCCTGCTGAATGGCGGTGTGCTGCAGGGCACACAACACTGTCTCTGCCTGGGGATATGGCGTGGTTGGCGGTATCGGCCCTGGCGGACCGCATGGCCGTTCGGGAGGCCTGCTAATAGCTGGAGATCTGATTTGGAAGGCAGTCTACATGTCCGTGGCTTCTGACTGGTAGGTAGCTTATACTTAACCCATAAGATTCCCAGAATGCCACAGTTTACATCTTTTAAACATGTATACAATAGATTGTTAGCTCCCAAACCAAGCCTCCTGGCTTTTTGTACACAAAAAATCACACTCAAAGTAGGAGGATCTGTGACATGTTATAGGATAGAAAGGACTCTTTCTTACCATACAGAGAGGGGCCCGCGTTCACCACAAAACCAGTCAGGGGGAAAGGGGGAACATACTACTCACCATACCGGAACCAGGCGGGCACCAACTCCTGACAGTACCCCTCTCCACCGGGGCGGGAGGGCTGTCGACCGATACGAACGCCGTGACTCATGGTCTTTGGCGTTTCAGCGAGACGTTTAACTCGCGGGTTCAGTCCTTTTAATGGGACTTTGTCGCGGCCGACCCAGCGCGGAGCTATGGCCTGCACGCGCTCGTAGGCTGAACTGGGGTGACCACCGGATCTCAACATCCAGCCCGTCGCCCAGTTCAGCTTTCTTGCTTGAAGATCTCACAGGAACACTGGAGAAAAAGCTGTCTAAAAAAATCCTTTAAGAAAAAATTCTTGCCAGGACCTAAGATCCCAGCAAGGTGTCTAGGTCCTTACTCCTAACTAGACAGAAAATAACTGATTTGCTGGGGCAGAGAGAGAGAGGATATGCCCTCTGGGACTGCCCCTAGGGTGTGGCCAGAGCTTTTTAATTTCCTGTCTAGTCCTGCTCCTGCGGAGGTAACATAACCCGAAGGTGGTGTATCACCGAGGACTACGTCTGTCGATGAGCGCTAGAGAAATCCTGTTTTGGGGGTGTTTCTCTGCAGCAGGGACGGGAGCACTTGTCAGAATAGAAGGAAAAATCGATGGGGCAAAATACAAAATCCTTGAGGAAAATCTTCTGCCCTCTGCCAGAATGTTGTCAATGGGAAAAAGATTTAGCTTCCAACATGACAATGACCGCACACAGCAAGAGTGACCACACAGCTGAAAAAGGTTACCATCAAATGTAACTGAACTTGAGCAGTTCTGCAAAGAAGGGTGGGCAAATATTACAAAGTCTAGATGTGCAAAGTTAGTAGAGACATATCCCAACAGACTAAAGGCTATAACTAAAGCAAAAGGTGGTTCAACAAAATATTGACACAAGGGGGTGATCCTTTTCTCCAACTCAGAGATTCTCTTCTGACATGTTGGTGTTCTAGCACATGTATGGACCCCCATCACTTAGGTACCTAGGTGCCAATGGCCATCATCCCTATTATGTAGGAAAAAGGAAAACCCCCAGATTGGTGGGACTATGTAGGCAACTGGACACCCAACAAAATCGTTTGTAAAACATGAAATGCTTTATTGATTACACATAAAAATTTACAAAGAAAAATATACCAAATCGAAGACATAAACTTTAAAATTTTGCATGCAAATTACGGCTTATACAAGGTATGGGGAACTCAAGGGTACAAATGGTAAGGAAACGGACCCTACACGTTTCAGGTAGAAAACCCTTCTTCAGGGGTTAACAGAATTCAAATCCATATGACTTCACCTATATGAACAAAGATTAATACTATAAATTGTATATACATGTCATAGTGATTATTGAAGCATCTGGATGTTGGTGTTCTAGCTTTCACTTGGATGTTGTAAATTGCATATTGCAAATATAAATACAGCTGGATACAACAAAAACTGCGTCTGTCTTCATTTCAGGCTGCTGTAGCAACAAAATGTAATTTACAAAAAAAAGGAGGGTTCTTTTCTATACCCACTGTATTAAGTACGGAAATACCTTTCTTTAAAATTATACCTGCCACAAGAGAAATAAGGGCTACTAGTGCTGTTATCTTCTGTAAATATTAGTTGCTGGCTATCTCTGCCTTCAAAACTCAGTTACTGTTGATGCTTTGGCCTAAATACTTTGCAAGATCCTGCCTCGAAAGAAGTATAAAAATCCAAACTTATGACTTTTGTTCCCTTTCATTTGCTGCTTTTTGCCTTTTCATTTTAAGAAACAAAGCAAAACAAATTGCCACAAGTATGCATCAGGCAAAACTCATTTATTGTCACATAAATAAACCTTTACATGAGCCCACTGAAGTGTCTAGCCTGCGGTGATACACAGTATTGAATTAAATCCTCCAACATAAGTTATACCCGTTTATCTGCAGTGTCCTTACCTCCACAGCCTTTAAATGTACACAGTTTAGATGGTATTTCTCAGTTCCAGAAGGCAGGGGACAAACATCTGATGTCACACAAAACAATAGAGCCGAGTGTAATCTGAGACATGAATGGAGGGAAAGGAATACACTCCCACGCCCTCTCCTCTACACAGCCTCCCTGGGAAACATGCACATCCGAAGATGTCAACCCCGTGCTGTATATGTTGAGGGGAGGGCTGTCCTCAAGGATTGCACAGTGGCTCAAAAAAACTGTCAGGAGTGACTCATGCAGATAGCAGAGGAAGGAAAGAGCAGGCAAATCTACACCAAGTGCTACGGACTGAGGCAAGAACACATATAAGGATATGCTTTGATACATTTTTATTTCAGGGGTTTACAACCACTATAAATAATACTACTTTAAGTACCTACATTTGAATTGGTATCAGCTTCTAACAATCCTCTGCACAGTAGAACTGGGAGAGAAAGGGGCAGTACTACATTCGTCCACTGCCAACAATTAAATTATATCAGACTCTGTATGTAACTGAACAGTGCAGTATAGTTAGTACTCTACATTCAGAACAGCATTAGTAAGGGAGGGATGATTAAACCCCATTACAGGAAAATGAATAAGAACTACAATTAACTGCGTCATTGCTAGACAAATCCATCCATCATGTTGGGCAACGTCCACATGGTCGCCTATTAGGCAGCACATGATTTCCCATTAGGCAGCACAACGGGTTGGTGTTTTAGCTTACTGTATCAGTAGGGTCCAAATCAAGCAAAATTTGTAAACTAATGGAAGAATAGCAGCCTACCTAGGCTGATTGTAATCTTCATGTGCCATCAATACCATCAAAACGCTGACAAGGAGTAGACTAAGAATTTGCTACAGAGATGATTTGAACACAAAAGTGTAGCAGTCTTATGACACTTATCCCAATACAGCTATGGTCACCTTATAACATGGTTCCCCTACAAGGTATGTCACCTTATATCACCATTCTCCAAACAGGTAAAGTCATCTTATATTGCTGTGCTTCAACCAGGTATGGTCACTTTAGAGCAGCCTTTCCCAACTGGTGTGCCGCCAGAGGTCCTCAGGTGTGCCGCGGGATTATGGGGGAGAAGAGAGAGAAGGGCTGTCAGATGAGCCCGATCCCCTACCAAACTGTACATCGCCACTGTAAAGGAGCTGTGCACTCTGCTTCCCCCTACAGTGCAGTACCCGACTGAATGAGGAAAGGTACTGTGCTAAACCTTTTAAACGTGTGTGTATGAAGTGAAGTGAAGAAATGTCATCAGCACCCCAAGAATTCCTCGAAAGGATCCAAAAGTTCATTCCATGGTCACATAATAGATACGTAGCAACGCTTCAGAGCTACGCAGGGCCCCTTCATCAGGCAAGCGATGTATGTGCGTGTGTCTACATGTGCGCGTGTGCGTATTGTATACGTGTGTGTACATGTGCTGCTCCTCTGAAAAGCAATCCATTCACAGATCGCTTTTCAGAGGCATTTGACAAGCGGTAACAAGGCAATGTTGCCTCCACACCATCTGTTCTAAGCCAGTGAATGCAGCATCACTACACTCAAAGGTGCTATGCACATAGTTGCGGGGTAGTTGCAGTGCAGCCCCATTCACCCTGGGTATACCTCCATCTGCAGCCACAGCATGTGTACACCCCCAGCTTCTCCCTCTGCAGCTAAAGGGGGAGAAGTTGTGGGTGGTAAAAACAGCGCAACCATGTTGTTTTAACATCCCTCCAACCTGACATGTGTAAAAGTCCTTGGTTCACATCTGTGTGGCTGCATGTAGGGCAGCCCATTCATTTTAATGGGCTTCCCTACCCACCGAAATGCAAGGAAAGAAGTCCCCGACCCTTTTTTTTTTTAAATTGCGCCTCACCAAAAACATCCCACATTTGCCAATATGGGGGGTACCATTAAGAATGAATGGCACCCCTAAAGAACAGAGCATTTTGGTGTGTGTCAGAAACAAGCACAATATTGGGTGTGTTTCGCAACATAAATTAACGTGAGCCAAGCCCTGGACAGGGGTGCCTTGAGACTGAAAATACTTTTCAAGGGTGCCCCAAACTGGAAAAAGGTTGAGAAACACTGCTTTAGAGCACCTCTCCCCAACCACTCAACCAGTGGCTATTGACTAACACTTACTGTATACTAACTTTGACAACGCCCACATGCACAGCAACAAATGCTACTTACATTATACCAGCCTAATAAAATGCTAATTCATATCCATCATATCTAAAGGTTATTAAAATTACCATACAGGGAGTGCAGAATTATTAGGCAAATTTGTATTTTTGAGGATTAATTTTATTATTGAACAACCACCATGTTCTCAATGAACCCAAAAAACTCATTAATATCAAAGCTGACTATTTTTGGAAGTAGTTTTTAGTTTGTTTTTAGTTTTAGCTATTTTAGGGGGATATCTGTGTGTGCAGGTGACTATTACTGTGCATAATTATTAGGCAACTTAACAAAAATCAAATATACAGTATACCCATTTCAATTATTTATTTTTACCAGTGAAACCAATATAACATCTCAACATTTACAAATATACATTTCTGACATTCAAAACAAATCAGTGATCAATATAGCCACCTTTCTTTGCAAGGACACTCAAAAGCCTGCCATCCATGGATTCTGTGTTTTGATCTGTTCACCATCAACATTGCGTGCAGCAGCAACCACAGCCTCCCACACACTGTTCAGAGAGGTGTACTGTTTTCCCTCCTTGTAAATCTCACATTTGATGATGGACCACAGGTTCTCAATGGGGTTCAGATCAGGTGAACAAGGAGGCCATGTCATTAGCTTTTCTTCTTTTATACCCTTTCTTGCCAGCCACGCTGTGGAGTACTTGGACGCGTGTGATGGAGCATTGTCCTGCATGAAAAAATGGATTTTTGTAAGATCTTACCGTAAAATCCTTTTCTCTTAGCTCATTGACAGACGTAGTCCTCGGTGATACACCACCTTCGGGTTATGTTGCCTCCACAGGAGCAGGACTAGACAGGAAATTAAAAAGCTCTGGCCACACCCTAGGGGCAGTCCCAGAGGGTATATCCTCTCTCTCTCTGCCTCAGCAAATCAGTTATGTGAAAAAGCAGTCTTTAGAGATTTAACCCAACCCAACTCAAAAAACAGAGGGGCGGGGACTACGTCTGTCAATGAGCTAAGAGAAAAGGATTTTACGGTAAGATCTTACAAAAATCCATTTTTCTCTAGCGCTCATTGACAGACGTAGTCCTCGGTGATACACCACCTTCGGGACGTCCCAGAGCAGTATCACAACTGAGGGGTGGGAAAATGAAATCAAATCCCAATCTAGAAGGCCCAACCGGTGCCAACTAGAAGTTTACAATGCTCATCCTTAATGATGAGACTCAACAAAAAAGAGAAAAATTTTTTTTTTTTTTTTTCAAACAGAAAAAACCCTCGAGGTAGACCACCGGTCTCCTCAAATTGCGGCCTGCAAAACCTTGCGGCCAAATGAGGCATCCGCCGATGCCGTCACATCAATTTTATAGAATTTTGTAAAGGTATGTACCGACGACCAGGTGGCCGCCTTACATACCTGGACCACTGACGCCTGATGGCGAAAGGCCCAGGAAGTACTGAGCGCTCGAGTGGAGTGCGCCCTAACAGGGAACGGAGGAACGGAGGACTCTGTAATATTCTATTATTAATAGAATAAGCCTGTACCACCGTTTGTCTAATCCATTTGGCAATGGTCGCGGCAGATGCAGGCAAACCCTTTCTGGGGCCATCCGTGATCACAAAAAGTGAATCCGTCTTACGGAATGATTCCGTAGCTTTCAGGTATACCCTGATTGCCCGAACCACATCTAAGGAATGCAACGCATGTTCCCGATGATGCTTGGGCTGAGGACACAAGGAAGGTAGTACAATATCTTCATTCAGATGAAAATCTGAAACCACCTTAGGAAGAAAGGATGGCTTAGGATGAAGTACTACCTTATCCCTATGAATCACTAGGTATGGGGACTGGCATGATAATGCAGCCAGTTCTGACACCCTGCGAGCAGAAGTAATAGCCACCAAGAAGGCCACCTTCTGGGATAAAGTAAGCAAGGGAATCTCCCTGATGTTTTCAAAGGGAGGTTTCTGTAGAACCGACAAAACCAAATTAAGATCCCAGGGCGGTAAGGGCGCGCGGACTGGAGGAGCCAGGTGCCGCACCCCCTGGATGAAATTCCGCACCAAGGACTTGGTAGCTAAAGGTTTCTGAAAGAAGATTGCTAATGCTGAAACTTGACCCTTGATGGTGCTCAAGGCTAGCTTCTGCTCAACCCCTTGTTGCAAAAAGGCCAATATTCGAGTCACCGAATAGGTACGTGGAGGAAATCCTAAAGATTCGCACCACGCAATATAAGTCTTCCATATGTGATAATAGACCTTGCTGGAAGTCGCTTTCCTTGCTTTAATAAGGGTAGGAATGACTGAAGTAGACAAACCTCTGTCCTTCAGTACTTGGGTCTCAATGGCCAGGCCATTAAACGGTAAATTGGTCCTTGAGACCACAGACACTCCCTGAGACGAAGTTCCCACGGAACGTCTGCGACTAGCATGTCCAAGTCGGCCAGGCCGGCTTGACGAGGCCAGCCTAGAATTTCTAGGACCACTGGCGCTGATAGAATCTGAACCAGGCGTCCCTAGAGGTATCTGGCCCTGACCATCCGAGAAAGTCTGGTCGTTTTCTGTTCCCACACATTTATCAGATACCTGATTGTTATCAGGAAGGGTGATCTTTTCTGGTTGAACCTCAGGGACCGAAGTCACCCGACTAGAGGCTACTTGGCCTACCTGGTCAACCAGATCCGATTCCTGTGAGGTATAGGGACTAATCTTAGGAAAAGGTAAAGGAAAAGATCTATTCAGGGAACGGTAACTACCGCTTCCTGTAGTACTTAAATGTTGGAAGGGAAGAATCGCACCGGTAGTAGTGGTTGATGCTCGATCTAATGTCCTGAATACCGGTGAAAACGTCCCCCCACCCTGAAACCGGGTGGGGGCGCACCTTCAGGCTGTGTACTCCTTTGCTTCGGGTTTGGCTGGGTTGGTCCTCTGCTTGTCCGACCAGCCCTTCTTGAACCCTCCTGGAGGAGTCTTGCCTTTCCCGCTAGTACCAGCCGGGCGCCCTTTATGGGCGGTAAAGAAAGGTCCTCGCTTGTTGCGAGGTCCCTTAGCTTTTGCAGCCTGTGGCAAAAAAGTGCTCTTGCCCCCAGTGGCATCCTTAATGATTTCATCTAGGTTGGCCCCAAATAGACGATTCCCCTGAAAAGGGAGATTTGTCAAGGTCTTCTTGGAACCTAGGTCAGCTGACCAGCATTTTAACCACAGCACACGTCTGAGGATCACCGCTGACATAGATGCATGCCCTAATAAGGGAGTAGTGTCCAAGGCTGCGTCACAGATAAACTGTAGCCCTTGTATAATCTGTTCCATCAAATCAGATGTCTCCTGGGGAATATCCTTTCCCCTAAGGTCTTGGCGTACCATTTTCGCCCATTCCGTAAGTGTCTGGGAAACTAGACCAATAACAATTACTGGTCTAAATGCTGACCCTATCAGAGAGAAGATGGTGCGCTGGTGGTACCGTCCATTTCTTAATGATGGATTCCTCAAAACGGATAGCGTCTAGCAATACGCTTAGAAATAGTAAAGGCACGTTTAGAATGCTCCCATTCTCCTTTAATCTGATTACCGAAACATTTGGGTACAGGAAAAACCTTCACCGTTTTGATGGGCTTATTAGTACCAAAAGGAATCTCTGTTTCAGTTGCCTCTGCCGGTAAAGCCTCAAGTTTTAAGGTTTCCTGCACTGCCACAACTAGTGCGTCCACCAATGCTTCTTCCTGAATTATAGCAGGAGAAGAAGCGTCCTCCTCACTGTCTGAGGGGGCTTTAGCTGGGATAACAGCCCTTGCAGAGGGACCTGCAACTGCAGTGACCATCTCTGAATCTGAGTCAGAGGTGTCAGATAGTATAGGGGTAGGCGGGGGTCGCTTCCTTGACCCCCGTCCCTGACAGGCCGCCTCCACCCGAGCCACCATAGACTCCAAAATTGCTGTAAATGACTCTACACTCTGTGCACCGGCGGGTCCCGTGGCCCCCTCGAGGGAAACAGGTGGGGGAATATGTGTGGCAGGGTCCTTGATATCTCCAGTCACTTCCTGGATAATATAATTCAAAAATAAACTTTTTTTTTTTTTTTTCCAGACCCCCAGCGCCACAAAAAGCCCCTTAGTGTTACCTGCTAGGGATCCCTATCGATCGAGAGAGAGAGAGATAGACCCCCAGGCTCACCACTTGATGCTCAGAGTTTAACTGCAACAGGTTACAGCGCTGTCTTGACAAACAGGAAGTCTTTTGGCTGGCTGCCCAGGAAGAAAGGAGGCGGCTCCGCCCCTCTGCACGCCTTCCGGCGCCTCCCCAAGCTCCACGAGGTGTTTGGATCACCTCAAACATGGCCGCCCCCATGCTGGAGACACGAGGCTACGCCAAAATGGCGGCTCGTGCGATCCAGCAAAAAAAATGGCGGCGGCCTGTACTGAATAGCGGTGTGCTGCAGGGCACACAACACTCTCTCTGCATGGGGATTTGGCGTGGTTGGCGGTACCGGCCCTGGCGGACCGCATGGCCATTCGGGAGGCCTGCTAATAGCTGGAGATCTGATTAGGAAGGCAGTCTACATGTCCGTGGCTCTGACTGGTAGGTAACTTATTCTTATCACCGTAAGATTCCCAGAATGCCACAGATTACATCTTTTTAACATGTATACAATTAGATTGTTAGCTCCCAAACCAAGCCTCCTGGCTTTTGCACATAAAATCACACTCAAAGTAGGAGGATCTGTGTCATGTTATAGGATAGAGAGGGACTCTATCTTACCATACAGAGAGGGGCCCGCGTTCACCACAAGACCCGTCAGGGAAAAAGGGGGAACATACTACTCACCATACCGGAACCAGGCGGGCACCAACTCCTGACAGTACCCCTCTCCACCGGGGCGGGAGGGCTGTCGACCGATACGGACGCCGTGACTCATGGTCTTTGGCGTTTCAGCGAGACGTTTAACTCGCGGGGTCAGTCCTTTAATGGGACTTTGTCGCGGCCGACCCAGCGCGGAGCTATGGCCTGCACGCGCTCGTAGGCTGAACTGGGGTGACCACCGGATCTCAACATCCAGCCCGTCGCCCAGTTCAGCTTTCTTGCTTGAAGATCTCACAGGAACACTGGAGAAAAAAAGCGGTCTAAAAAAAAATCCTTTAAGAAAAATTTCTTGCCAGGACCTAAGATCCCAGCAAGGTATCTAGGTCCTTACTCCTAACTAGACAGAAAATAACAGATTGATTTGCTGAGGCAGAGAGAGAGAGAGGATATACCCTCTGGGACTGCCCCTAGGGTGTGGCCAGAGCTTTTTAATTTCCTGTCTAGTCCTGCTCCTGTGGAGGCAACATAACCCGAAGGTGGTGTATCACCGAGGACTACGTCTGTCAATGAGCGCTAGAGAAATCATGTTTTTCTTGAAGGATGCAGACTTCTTCCTGTACCACTGCTTGAAGAAGGTGTCTTCCAGAAACTGGCAGTAGGACTGGGAGTTGAGCTTGACTCCATCCTCAACCTGAAAAGGCCCCACAAGCTCATCTTTGATGATACCAGCCCAAACCAGTACTCCACCTCCACCTTGCTGGCGTCTGAGTCGGACTGGAGCTCTCTGCCCTTTACCAATCCAGCCACGGGCCCATCCATCTGGCCCATCAAGACTCACTCTCATTTCATCAGTCCATAAAACCTTTGAAAGATCAGTCTTGAGATATTTCTTGGCCCAGTCTTGACGTTTCAGCTTGTGTGTCTTGTTCAGTGGTGGTCGTCTTTCAGCCTTTCTTACCTTGGCCATGTCTCTGAGTATTGCACACCTTGTGCTTTTGGGCACTCCAGTGATGTTGCAGCTCTGAAATATGGCCAAACTGGTGGCAAGTGGCATCTTGGCAGCTGCACGCTTGACTTTTCTCAGTTCATGGGCTGTTATTTTGCGCCTTGGTTTTTCCACACGCTTCTTGCGACCCTGTTGACTATTTTGAATGAAATGCTTGATTGTTCGATGATCACGCTTCAGAAGCTTTGCAATTTTAAGAGTGCTGCATCCCTCTGCAAGATATCTCACTATTTTTTACTTTTCTGAGCCTGTCAAGTCCTTCTTTTGACCCATTTTGCCCAAGGAAAGGAAGTTGCCTAATAATTATGCACACCTGATATAGGGTGTTGATGTCATTAGACCACACCCCTTCTCATTACAGAGATGCACATCACCTAATATGCTTAATTGGTAGTAGGCTTTCGAGCCTATACAGCTTGGAGTAAGACAACATGCATAAAGAGGATGATGTGGTCAAAATACTCATTTGCCTAATAATTCTGCACTCCCTGTAGAACAGGGTTTCTCAACCAGAGTTCCATGGAACTCAAGGGTTCCTCCAAAGGTCGCTCTCCGATAAGCTCCCACTGACACCATTAATGTTTTTAGCTCTCTGTAAGAGGGTAATTCTTCCCTGAGACCACAAGTGTAGGAGCATTCTTCCCACTGACCATCACACCGATGTATCAAGAGTAGTAGGTATAGTAATTTGTAGCCGGGGGTTCCCTGAGATCAAGAAAAAGTTATTTCAAAAGGTTCCTCCGTGTTGAAAAGCTTGAGAAAGACTGCCATAGAACCTGACCAATAGTAATAGTAGCAGTTTTAGATGAACTAAAACCTTAAATGAAAACAGGCTTACTTTAATTTTTCAGCATGGCATAACTTGGGTACATCAGAATCAAACAAATTGTGTAGCAGTCGAAAGCTGTGTGTTGGTTTGCATAATATAGTTTAAGAATAAAAAAAAATTAAAAAGGGTGAGGGAAATTTTTTCCCCCTATGGGCACAAAAACACTTTTATATCTTCTTTAAAGAGTGCAAAAGGATTAGAACGCAAAATATTTATGATTTTCTGCATTTGCGGTGGTGGTGGTCAGAAGTAAAATGGTCAGAAGTAAAATGGTCAGAAGTAGGTGGACATTTTTCCAACAGCTGCTGAAATAATAAAACATGAAAGGGTTTCTATCGCTTCCAAGATTAAAAAAGGACAGGATTTTTTCCATGATGGAAAGGAACATTTACTGTTCTATTCAGTTTAAGCTGTGCTAACAGCAGTCATGTGACTACGTGGTTAGGCACAGACAACCTTTCTAAAGCAAAATTTTCTTCACCCATGCTGGTTCACTTACAATTCCCCCATCTCCTGGGGCACATGCTCAGCTTCTGCTCTGTTTAAAACTGTCAGAAGCAAGAAAATTAGGCTCTGTGTAAGTTTTGAATTGCTATAGTTGGAGCTAGACATGGATCGAAATTCATTCAGGTCACCAGGAAATGGCCAAATTTTCATTCATGGACTGCCAACAACCGCTGCACTATTGGAGCAGATGGGGGATGGCATCGCTCCCAGATTTCGCAGCCACCAGGCGCTTTCCCCATTCCCCTGCAGCCACCTCTGGCTGACACAGGGGATCATGTGACCGGACCCAAGTGGGCTGAACATAGGCAAGTATATACATTTTCTTTACACAGATTAGCTAGTATAGGTTTTAGGAGGGGGGAGAACATTTTACACAGGTTAGCTAGTTAGGCTTTAGCTGGAATTTTACTTTTATCTTTCACACTCCATCCAAAAATGTATTATTTCGGCTATACATATACTGTAAATGTAATAATGCAAATCAATGCACTACAAAAAAAAACAAAGCATGTGATTCCATCTTAAAGAGTGTTGGTCTTTGTACTAGGTTATTGAATGGAGGAAAGACAAACCTGTCAACTGATTGTATTAAGCAACTTAAACTGCTGCCTATTTTAGAACACTTATTTTCAGTCATTTCCAAGTAGTAGTTCTTCGATTTCCATTTTTCACACTTTGTACAGCTCATCATCACAAATTAGTCAGGATTTCTCCAAGTCTTCAGATGTGCATCTAGTGATGAAGAATACTTAATTATGTGCTTTGTCAAGCTGATTATTATTAGGATAAAAAAGCCAACACTAGATCTGGAAGCATAGAATTACACAGAGCTATCTGTAGGCGTCCCTATCTCTACCCGGAGCCATGTTCCTAGAAGTAGATTAGAACAGTCTTTCATGAAGTGCTTAGATAATGTGAACACCCAGCTAGATTCTCTAGTTACACATTCTGGGGCAGTCCAGAAAATCTAAGAAAGGAAAGAAATGTTCAACGACAAGCAGATCCAGTTAGAACTGGGAGCCAATTGGAGTCATTTTATGTGAATTTATGTCTGGGTGAAAATGTTGCAGAAGTTTATAATTTAACTGTATTATAGCATAAGAGCATTATGGGTCTAGTGCTGAAGTGCTGTATGTTTAGCACGACGTCAAAATGTGAATAAAAATTATTTTTTAAAAAAAAACCCACAAACCAGCAGAAGGTAATTCTAAAGAGAGCACCTACAGAATTTGTCATATGCTTTACATATTCCTTTTCAGCAGATCATTTGTTTTCATGCTTACCTTCCACTTTTCTTCTAGAGAATTATTTTTCTCTTCTAGATCCTCTTGTCTGGCCCGGATCACAGAATCAAAAAAACTGAATTTTTGTAAAATCTTACCTGTAAAATTCCTTTCTCTGAGTCCTCCGACAGTCGCCGCCTCTTCATTTTCGTCACATATGGGGAGTATTAGACTTTGCTCCGAAGGAGTAGCTAGGCAACAGAATATGTTAACATTAAAGCTTTTAACATATCCCACCCTCAAGGGGTGGTCCCCTCAGTCAATACCCTCCTACTTCCTGCAACCATATCTCAGTTTTAGTGGAATAGCAGTAGAGTATACAACCAAACCCCAACAGAGGGGCGGGGGCGGCGACTGTCGGAGGACTCAGAGAAAGGAATTTTACAGGTAAGATTTTACAAAAATTCCGTTTTCTCTTACGTCCTGCGACAGTCGCCGCCTCTTCATATTCGTCACATATGGGGACGTCCCAAAGCAGTGCAAACATGAGGGGTGGGAAACGCATCTGCGCCAAAAAGGCAACGCAGTCTCCGCATCAAAGAAAGGAACCTTACCAAAGGAAGGAAACCAGCTGGGCAACAGAAAACAACAAGTGCTCAACAGGAGCAACAACCCAGGAAAAGACAAAAAAACCAGGGGATATAAAAACTTATCCCATCAGCCAGAGGTCCCCAACAAGGGACCCTAGGGAATTGCCGCACTAAGAACCTTGCGGCCAAAGGAAGCATCCGCCGATGCCTGAACATCTACTTTGTAGAATCTTGTGAACGTGTGTACGGTCGACCAGGTCGCCGCCTTACACACTTGGGCTACAGACGACATGACGACAGGCCCAAGACGTACTCAAAGATCTAGTAGAGTGCGCCTTCACAGGCACAGGGGGAACCTTCCCCTGCAAAGCATAGGCCTGTTCAATGGTCTGCCTGATCCATTTGGCGATGGTAGAGGCCGAAGCCGCCATGCCCTTCCGAGGACCCTCCGGAAGAACAAACAAGGAGTCCGTCTTTCGAAAAGACTCAGTCGATTTAAGGTAAACCCTTATCGCCCGAACAACATCCAGAGAATGCAATCTCACCTCCTTTGGATGTTTAGGCTTCGCGCACAGCGAAGGTAAGACAATATCCTCATTAAGATGGAATTCCGAAACTCGTTTCGGAAGAAAAGAAGGATTAGGTCGCAAGACCACCTTATCCAAATGAACAACCAGGTACGGAGACTTGCAGGACAAAGCTGCCAGCTCCGACACTCTGCGAGCCGAAGTGATCGCCACCAAAAAGGCGACCTTTTTGGACAACATAGACAACGAGATCTCCCTGATCTGTTCAAAAGGAGCACGTTGCAACACAGACAGAACGAGATTCAAGTCCCAAGGGGGCAAAGGATCCCTCCTAGGAGGAACCAGATGCCGCACACCCTGAACAAAAGTGCCAACCAAGGAGTTGGAAGCCACGGGACGTTGAAACAGAACGGCCAGTGCAGACACCTGACCCTTTATTGTAGCCAGCGCCAAACGCTGATCAACACCCGTTTGCAGGAAAGACAGCACACGGGAAACCGAGTACGTGCGGGGTGAAAACCCCCTGGACTCACACCAGGCAAAATAGGCCTTCCAAGTACGGTAATAAACCTTCCCCGAGGAAGACTTCCTCGCGTTGATCAAAGTATGAACGACCTCTGGAGAGAGACCCCTCTCCTTCAGGACCTCGGTCTCAACAGCCAGGCCGTCAAAGCCAGCGACTGTAAAGCAGGATGGTATATCGGTCCTTGAGACAGTAGATAGTCTCGAAGAGGCAGACGCCACGGGGCGTCGACCGCCAGATTCACGAGGTCTGCGTACCAGGACCGGCGAGGCCAGTCCGGCGCCACAAGAATCACCGTGCTGCGTTCCGAGTGTAACCTGCGAAGGAACCTGGACAGCAACTGAATCGGTGGAAACGCGTACATCAGCCTGTACTGATGCCACGGGGCCACTAACGCGTCCGACGCGTCTGCCCGAGGGTCGCGCGTCCTTGCCACGAACCTTTTCACCTTGTTGTTGAGACGAGACGCGAACAGGTCCACATCTGGAAGACCCCACTTCACGCACAACATCTGGAAGACAGCCGGGTGGAGAGACCATTCCCCCTGATCCAGGGTCTGGCGACTCAGATAGTCCGCCTGCCAGTTCTCCACCCCCGGAATGTGAACCGCCGTTATCGCCGGGACATGAGTCTCGGCCCAAGACAGAATGTCGGCCACTTCTCGAGCCGCTCGGGCACTCCTGGTGCCCCCTTGGTGGTTGATGTAGGCCACCGCCGTGGCATTGTCCGTCTGCACCCGAACCGGGCAGCCCTGCAGCCGGTCCGTCCAGCGATGAAGACAGAGACTTATCGCACGCAATTCCAGAATGTTGATCGGAAGGGAAGACTCCCCCTCCGACCAAGTTCCCTGGGCGGACAGAACGCCCAGAACACCACCCCAGCCCGACAGGCTGGCATCCGTGGTGATCACCGTCCACGAGACAGGACGAAACGACTTGCCCCCGGACACCATCGGGGACTGGAGCCACCACAGAAGGTTTCTTCTGGTACGATGACTCAACGAGATTTGAAGATCCAGAGATTGAGGTCGCCCGTCCCACCTGGACAGGATCTCCGCTTGGAGACCCCGCGTGTGAAACTGGGCGAAGGGAATCGCCTCGAAGGCCGAGACCATCAATCCCAGACATCTCATGCACGTCCGCAGAGATGAGTGCGGAACGTCCCTGAGGGACCTGACTTCCTCCTGAAGAGTTCTGAGTTTTTCTTCCGGCAGGAAGACCTTCGCCTGCACCGAGTCCAGAATCATTCCCAGGTAGGGAAGACGAACCGACGGACTCAGTGTCGACTTTGGAAAATTTATCGTCCAACCAAACTCCTGCAGAGTTTGCATCGTGACAGACAGGTCCTTCTCCAGACCCTGGCTGGTCGCAGACCGAACCAGAATGTCGTCCAGATACCCCAGGACAGAAATGCCCTGGGCCCTCAATAATGCCAGAACCGGTGCAAGCACCTTGGTGAAGACCCGCGGAGCCGAGGCGAGACCAAAAGGTAACGCCACGAACTGGTAGTGATCCTCCGCAATGGCAAATCGAAGGAACCTCTGGTGACCCTCGAAAATGGGGATGTGAAGATACGCATCCTTCAAATCGATGGAGGCCATGAATTCCCCCGGAACCAGGGCAGCCACCACCGACCGCAGGGATTCCATGCGGAACTTGCGAACCCGCACAGAGCGGTTCAGAGCCTTCAAGTTCAGAATTGGACGAACCTTGCCCTCCTTTCTGGGCACGGTGAACAGATTGGAATAAAACCCCCGAAATCTGTCCCGATGAGGCACCGGAACCACCACTCCCTGAGCCCTCAGGTGCCGCACCGCCAGGTGCAGGTCCCGCAAACGCTCTGGAGACAGTTGAAGATTTGAGGGAAAAAATCTGCTCTCCGGCCGAGAGAGAAACTCGATCTTGTAACCAGATCGAACGATCTCCTGAACCCATCTGTCCCGCACACGGGCCAACCAGGGTTGAAGAAAACCGAGCAAGCGTCCCCCCACCCCAAAACTGGGTGAGGGCGCCCCTTCAGGCCGAACTGTTATGGGCTGCAGATCCGGATTGGCCGGACTTCTGTTTCCCAGACCAGGGTTTCTTCTGAGAGCCTTGACCTTTGAACGGCTTGCCCTTGTAGTGCGGCCGAAAAGCACGAAAGGACCCCTGAGGGGGCCGAAAATTAGCATGCTTCTTCCCAGAAGCCCCCTTAGCCTTGGGGAAATGGGGCAAAAGAGTGCTCTTACCCCCGGTGATCCCCTTAATCAACACATCCAAGGACTCCCCAAAAAGGCGAGACCCATCATAAGGCAGATTGGCTAAGGTCTTACGTGAAGATTGGTCCACCGACAAACATTTTAACCAAACCAGGCGGCGAGACAACACCGCCACGCTGTGCACACGTGCAGCCAATGGAACCAGGTCCAGGTCCGCAACACACAAATACATGACACCCTGGTGGATTTGATCCACCATATCCAGGGTCGCCGGCGAGGCCGAGTCGGCCACTAGGACGCGCCTAAGCATCTGCGTCCAACTTGCAATCGCCTGGGCCGCCATGAGAGAAGCAAACAGAGCTTTAAGCATAGAACCCGTAACAGAATAAGTATGACGGGCAAGAGACTCCAATCTCCTATCCGTGGCATCACGGAACACAGGGGAATCCTCTGCAGGAATCGCAGTGGCCTTGTTTAAAACCGCAATTGCGTGATCCACTGGGGGAGGCACACACCACCTTTCATCAGTGGAAGGCGAGAAAGGATAACGCAGCCTGAACCTACTTGGTACAGCAAAAGGTTTGCGCAGATTGCGCCATCGATCCTTAACAGCGCGCTGAAAATCATCATTGCAGGGAAAAACCTGCGGCGTCCTGCGTTTTCTCTGCGTCCCATAGGCTGCCAAGGCAGCGGGGGGACACACTTCATCCTGCAAGCGCAGTGTTTGCTTTATGGAAGCAATCAATTCATCCATGATTGCAAGCTCTTCAGGCGAGCCAGGGGGAGAATTATCAACCCCCTCAACTTCAGCCTCCACCTCGGACCCCACTAGATCTAGGGAGGAGCGGGACCCCGATAAGGAGGCCCCCGCCATAACAACCCCATCACCTTCACCCTCAGAATCAGAGGAAAGAGCAATTCTGGGTCTTTTAGTAGATTGAGCAGCCACCAGCATCTGCACCTGAGCAGCAAGGCCAGCCACAATAGTGGCTAAATCCCCCCCTGGGGGGGAAACAGCGGTCCCCTGGCTTTCCACCAGGGCGGTAGGAAATTTGCCCTCCTGAGAATCCATTGCCCCTGTAATGCCAGACAATAAAGGGTTAACTGCCCCTTTAAGCAAGCGCGGCAAGCGCAGCCCACCGTACCAAACTCAAGCACAATGAGACCCCCACAGGGAATATGCAAACTGAACACAGGCAATGGATAGCAAGAACAGAAGGATAAAACCTGAGGAGACCCTCGCCGCTGCTGCTGCCTCGATCGGTGTTCCTGGAAAGAGGAAGTGATGCTGCCAGGGCGCTCTATGAAAGCCTATGGAGGCTACAAGAAAATGGCCGCCATGCATGTAAAACATGCGGCCGGAGCGAGTGTAGGCAAAATGGCGCCGTTTGGCGCCGAAACCGCCGCTCCACAGTGCAGTAATGCACACGTGACATCCCTGCATAGGAATACATGTCAGATCGCCGCAGCGATCGCTGTATATGCCCAAACATGCCAAACAAACATGCCCCACAGCACACAGCGTCTCACACTGACCAGACTGACACACACAGTGTCACACAGCTCCCCCCCCCCCCTTTGCAGCCCACAGCATGCAGCCGAGAGATAGGGAGACAAGCAGTGTGAATAGAGGCAGGTTACACAGTCCCAGACTGACACCCCCCCAGACAGACAGGTCCCCACATAGATACACTTACCTCACAATGGCGTGGGGGACCCGCACAGGCGAACAAGCCGCTGCACATGAGGCAGGGAGAGTCGCAATTCAAGACGCACAAAATGGGGGTTAAGAAACCGCACAGCGTCCAGTGAGGTAGCCACCTCACCAATCATCCCTGCACCGAACAGGGATGGGTCGTTCACTGTGCCAGGAGCGTTACCTGGCTGAACGCTCGATGGCAGGCTGGGAAGCCACTGACCCACGACCTGCGACCAGGGGGATCAGCCCGAGACCCAGCCCGCACGATCCTCTTCATCAGAAGAACTAACTAACGCTGACAAAAATAACAGCTAAGTAAAGGTAGAGAGAAAACTCAAACAAAATTTCAAAAAGAAGAAAGAGTCTGGGGCAGAAAGCCCCAGCACAGGAAAAGCCAGCCACTCCTGACAAGCTAGACATTAAAACTGGGATATGGTTGCAGGAAGTAGGAGGGTATTGACTGAGGGGACCACCCCTTGAGGGTGGGATATGTTAAAAGCTTTAATGTTAACATATTCTGTTGCCTAGCTACTCCTTCGGAGCAAAGTCTAATACTCCCCATATGTGACGAATATGAAGAGGCGGCGACTGTCGGAGGACATAAGAGAAAACAGAATTTTTGTAAAATTTCTTTCTCTGAGTCCTCCGACAGTCGCCGTCCATTCACACAGTCTTCACTAATGGGGTATTGCTTCCTCTCCGCAGGAGTTTCCAGGCATAAGACTTGTAAAAGAACAATTCATCTACATAGTCACACCCATGGGGGCTGTCCTTCTAGTCCAATACCCCCCTGCAATAGCCATCCCAACTCAGTTTGGTCGCAAGCAGTAATAGTGTAGAAAAAAACCCCAAAAGAGGGGCGGGGCGGCGACCGTCGGAGGACTCAGAGAAAGGAATTTTACGGTAAGATTTTACAAAAATTCCTTTTTCTCTTATGTCCTCCGACAGTGGCCGCCCATTCACACAGTCTTCACTAATGGGGATGTCCCAAAGCAGTGTAGACATGAGGGGTGGGCAACGCAACCGTCAGAAAAGCAACGCAGTACCCACATCAGAGAAAGGAACCTTACATAAACAGAAAGGCAACCTTCTGGTTAACAAAAAAGGGCTCAACAGGAGCAACAACCCAGGAAAACAAATAACCAAGGGGAAAACAACCTCAACAGCCAGGGACCCATACAAAACCAGAGTTCCCTATGGCAGCCTTTCCCAACCAGTGTGCCGCAGCACACTGGTGTGCCACCAGAGGTCCTCAGGTGTGCCGCGGGATTATGGGGGAGAAGGGGGAGAAGGGAGAGAAGGGCTGTCAGATGAGCCCGATCCCCTACCAAACTGTACATCGCCACTGTGAAGGAGCTGTGCACTCTGCTTTCCCCTACAGAGCAGTACCCGACTTAATGAGGAAAGGTACTGTGCTAAACCTTTTAAACGTGTGTGTATGAAGTGAAGTGAAGAAATGTCATCAGCACACCAAGAATTCCTCGAAAGGATCCAAAGCTTCAATCCATGGTCACATAATAGATACGTAGCAACGCTTCAGAGCTACGCAGGGCCCCTTCATCAGGCAAGCGATGTATGTGTGTGTGTCTACATGTGCGCATTGTATACGTGTGTGTCTACATGTGCTGCTCCTCTGAAAAGCAATCCATTCACAGATAGCTTTTCAGAGGCATTTGACAAGCGGTAACGAGGCAATATGTTGCCTCCACACCATCTGTTTTAAGCCCGTGAATGCAGCATCACTACACTCAAACGTGCTATGCACATACTTTTCAAGGGTGCCCCAACTGGAAAAAGGTTGAGAAACACTGCTTTAGAGCACCACTCCCCAACCACTCAACCAGTGGCTATTGACTAACACTTACTGTATACTAACTTTGACAACGCCCACATGCACAGCAACAAATGCTACTTACATTATACCAGCCTAATAAAATGTTAAAATTGGCTATTCATATCCATCATATCTAAAGGTTATTAAAACACTGCCCTATGGCACTGCCGCACAGAGAACTTTGCGGCCAAAGGAGGCATCAGCTGACGCCAGAACATCAATTTTATAGAATTTGGAAAAGGTGTGCACCGACGACCAAGTCGCAGCCTTGCACACCTGGGTCACCGAAGCCTGATGCCGGAAGGCCCAGGACGCACTCACCGACCTGGTAGAATGCGCCTTGACAGGGAAGGGAGGAACCCGTTCCCGCAACGAATAGGCCTGTACAATGGTCTGTCTGATCCATTTAGCAATGGTTGCCGCAGACGCAGCCATACCCTTTCGAGGTCCCTCAGGAAGGACAAAGAGAGAATCTGATTTCCGAAAGGATTCAGTCGACCACAGGTAAACCCTGATCGCCCTGACAACATCCAAAGAATGCAAGGCAACCTCTTTTGGATACTTAGGGTTCGCACAAAGCGAAGGTAAAACAATGTCCTCATTCAGGTGAAAATCTGAAACCACCTTTGGCAGAAAGGACGGATTAGGTCGCAGGACCACCTTATCCCTATGAACCACCAGGAAAGGGGAACGGCAAGACAACGCCGCCAACTCCGACACTCTGCGAGCAGAAGTGATCGCTAACAGGAACGCAACCTTCTTAGATAGCATACGCAACAAAATTTCCCTGATGTTTTCAAACGGGGAACGTTGTAACACAGACAGAACCAAGTTCAAGTCCCATGGAGGTAGAGGCTTCTAGGAGGGGCCAAGTGACGCACACCTTGAATAAAGGTGCGAATCAAGGAATTAGATGCCACAGGGCGCTAGAAAAGAATAGCCAGTGCAGAGACCTAGCCCTTAATCGTGGCCAACGCAAGATGCTGGTCCACACCAGCCTGGAGGAAAGCCAACACCCTCGCCACCGAATAGGAACTAGGAGAGAAACCCCTGGACTCACACCAGGCAAAATAAGCTTTCCATGTACGGTAATAAATCTTACCAGAATGCACCAAGCACCACACAGGGTAAATGGCAGTGTACTTCCTAAAATTTGTGTGGAGAATTTTTTTTTTTTTTTTTCCTTGTTTTTATTTTCTTGTGTCCCTCTACATAGTTACATAGTAAGTGAGGTTGAGAAAAGACATCAGTCCATCCAGTCCAGCCCATAATGTGTGTGTGTGTGTGTGTGGTTAATCGTACATTGTATACCCCTGTATGTTGTGGTCTTTAAGGTGCCCATCATGTAGCTTTTGGAAACTATCAATGCTCCCTGCTGATACCACTGCTTGCGGAAAACAATTCCACATCCTTAGCGCTCTAACAGTAAAGAACCCCTTACGTAGTTTAAGGTTAAACCGTTTTCTTCTAGTTTTAGTGAGTGGCCCTGTGTGTGAGAAAATAAGTTCAATGCTTGTAGTCTTTCCTCATAGCTGATGCCCTCCATTCCCCCAATTATCTTTGCTCCCCTTCTCTGTACTCTCTCCAGTTCTAGCACATCCTTTCTGAGGACCGATGCCCAGAACTGGATGGTGTTTTTTCAAGATGTGGCCGGACTAGAGTCTTGTAAAGAGAAGGAGAATAATCTCTTTATTTCTGGAGTGAATCCCTTTTTTTATACATACCAGTATTCTGTTGGCTTTGCTTGCAGCGGCTTGGCATTGCATACCACTGCCAAGTCTGTTGTCCACTAGGACCCCCATTCCCTTTTCCATCTTAGATTCACCCAGATGTTCACCCCCTAGCGAGTAACTTCGCATTTCTGACACCAAGTGCATTACCTTACATTTTTCAACAGTAAACCTCATCTGCCATGAAGCTGCCCACCCCATTATTTTGTTCAGGTCTGCTTGTAACATTACCACGTCCTGCATAGAAGGATATTAGCCTGCTTAGCTTAGTATCGTTCGCAAATACCGAGACTGTGCTGGATATCCCATTCTCTAGGTCGTATATGAATAAATTAAACAGGATTGGTCCCAGGACAGATCCTTGGGGGACCCCACTTTTCACATCCGCCCAATCCGAGTACTCCCCATCACCACCCTCTGGACTCGCCCCTGGAGTCAGTTCTCTATCCAGGTACTCACCCTATGGTCCATACCTGTACCTTAGTTTGTACAGTAAGCGTTTGTGGGGAACTGTGTCAAATGCCTTTGCAAAGTCCAGATACACCACATCCACAGACCTTTCTTTAACTAGATGGCAACACACTTCATCATAGAAGGCTAATAGATTGGTCTGGCAAGAACGATTTTTCATGAATCCATGCTGATTACTACTACTAATACTGTTTTTATTACTAAAGTCTTTTATATAATCCCTTAACATCCCCTCCAAAATTTTGCAGACTACTGATGTTAGGCTAAGCGGCCTATAGTTCCCAGAGATATACCCTTTTTTAAATATTTGAACCACGTTGGCTTTTTTCCAATCAGCTGGCACCATACCCGTCTGTAGACTATCCATAAAGATCATAAAGATCAAGAACAATGGTCTGGCTATCACCTGGCTGAGTTCATTAAGAACCCTCGGGTGCAAGCAATCCAGTCCCGGTGATTTATTTATGTTAAGTTTTTCAAGTTTAGTTCTAGGTCTATCTTCTGTTAACCATGGGGGTGCTTCCTGAGGTGTATTTATTTTAAAATTACAAGCTGGATTAGTGTAGCCCCCCCAATTCTTTTGTAAAAACTGAAGAGAAGAATTTATTTAGCACTTTTGATTCTCTCTGTCCTCTGTGGCCAGATTCCCTTCGTTGTCTTTTATGGGGCCAATGTGTTCTGGTCTCGCTTTCTTACTATTTATATACTTAAAGAACTTCATGGGGATTATTTTTGCTCTTTTAAACGTATTCCCTTTTGGGATGCACTGGCCAATCCCTTCATTTATTATGTTCTTGAAGCACTCCCATTTTTCCTCCGTGTTCTTTGTTCCTAGGGTTCTATCCCATTTGTTATTGTGTAGCAAAGAGCGCAGTTTTGGGAGGTTGGCTCTTTTGAAATTCAGTGTCCTTATATATTATCCTTGCGTTTCCTACTTCTATGATTTATACTGAAACTGATTGACCTATGGTCACTGTTTCCTAAGTTACCCTGTATTTTTAGATCCGTGATCAGGTCAGTATTGTTTGTAATCAGTAGGTCTAGTACCGCATTGTTTGTCGGTGCGTTCACCATCTGACCCATAAATTGTCCTGCAAAACATTTAGGAACTGCAGAGCCTTACACAAATGCACCGTTCCTTCTGCCCAGTTTATATCTGGATAATTAAAGTCCTCCATTATAATGATATTTCCAATCCTTGCTGCCATTTCAAGCTGTGATAGGAGGTCTGCCTCCCCCTCCCCCCTTTTGGTTTGGGGGCCCATAGCATACGCCCAATATTACTTTCCCCATAGTGCCTTCCCTTTGAAGTTTTACCCATAGGGATTCTACCTGCTCCTTAGTTCCATTTGTGATGTTGTCCCTCATATTTACCTGGACACTGTTCTTAATATACAGACATACCCCTCCCCCTTTTCTACCTTCTCTGTCTCTGTGGTATACCACAGAGAATACCCCTGAATGGTCGCCAGCCAGTCATGAGAGCTGTCAAACCAAGTCTCTGAAATCCTCACAAAATCTAGATCCTCCTCAAACAATTAGCAGCTCCAGGTCTCCCATCTTGTTGGATAGGCTTCTAGCATTAGTATACAAACCTCTTAATTTTGTCCGGTTGCATACTATATCCTCGTTTGAGGTTTTTAGGCTGCACTTGTGATTTGTCCCTCTACCCTCCTTGGGTTTAGGAACTGTCAGTACCCTACCGCTAGTGTCCCCATTTCTGCCCGTTGAACCTTGCTCCCCACTGGCTAATTCTACATCTGTACCCCCCCCATCACCTAGTTTAATAGCCCCTCTAACTTCTTGGCCATCTTCTCTCCCAGTATGGCTGCATTCTCCCTATTTAGGTGCAAACCGTCCCTACTAACGAGCCGGTAGCCGATTAGAAGTCGGCCCAGTTCTCAGGAACCGAAAACCCTCCTTACTACACCAGTTACTCAGCCACTTGTTTACTTCCCTAATCTGCTGCTGCCTCTCTGGCGTGGCTCCAGATACCGGTAGTATTTCTTAAAATACTACCTTGGAGGTCCTACTCCCTGAAATCGTTTTTTTAGGACTCTCCATCTCCCTCTGACTTTGTCATTGGTACCCACATGTACCATGACAGCTGGATCTTCCCCAGCCCCACCCAATAATCTGTCCACCAGATACGTGATGTGCCAAACATGAGCGCCCGGTAAACAGACCATTCGGTACATACGGTCTGTTGACTCTCAAGGTCCTTGGATTCCTCGTCAAATGTCTAGCTATTATCAGTGGCCAAGAGCCTACATCTCTATACATCTTTGCAGCAGGACACCCTAGGTCAGCAAGATTACTCTGTATAGACTTCTGTTACACTTTGGACTACCATCTATGTTTAGCGCTTTTTTTTATGTCTGACATATAATGCTTCTGTAACTACGTATTCCTTGTGTAGGCATTTGCTTTAATATTTACTCTATTGAAAAGAACAATGGCATCTATTCTTCCCAAATCAGCAATGGCATTAAAACTTCCACATTTACCTGGAGATGGGCTTTAAAGATGAACCTTCATGCAGCCTAAAAACATAACTTGTGATGTCATACTGCATTCAACAAGCTGCTTGAAATGTAACCTTGTTTTCTGTGCAGACTTCTGGTAAAGGTAATAATGCAACTCCAGGAGCAAGGGATGAGTATCCTCGTTTACTACCTTAATGCTGTGGACATCTTGCAATTGCAGAGAGTTAATTGCGAATTGCTTGAAATAGGCATTTTGGTGTCTGTATTAGGGATGGACCAATTTTTGGCAAAGCTGATATATCGATAGCCGATATGCACTTTCCCCGATCTATCGGAATCAGCCCCGGAGGTTACCGATATTGCAGATATTTTGGGAAAGTGCTTGTCCCGGAGTAATGCCTGCAGCTAGAGGCATCACCCCAGTACCGGCGTCCATAGCCGACGGTCGGCTGTCTTGTAATGACAACCGATGCGGCTGAGAAGCCACTCGGCTGTCGTTACAAGGAGTGGGATGGGACGTCCCCCTGCTGCTACCTTCCGCGGCTTGCCCGGGTCTCCCGTCCCACCGGGACACTGGGGCAACTCGCCTGCACGGCCGCCGAAGGCCCGATCAAAGCCACATTCGGCTCTTATCGAGTCTCCATGCAAAAAGTCGGAAGTGATGTCATGACATCACTTCCAGGTACTCAGCGCCAGATTTAAAAAAATGACAGCATTCAAAACAGCCAAACTTGGCTTTTTGAATGCTTTTAAGTGCAGAGGAGGGGTTTGGGGTATTTTAGACCCCCAGATCCCTCCACAAGAGTAACTGTCAAGAAAAAAAAAAAAAAAAGTTTTTTAAATGTGCAAAAATATGGGCACATATCGGTCAATACCAATATGCATTGGCCAAAATATCGGTAACGAAAAACCGATATCGGTCGATCACTAGTCTGTATATAATTATTAGTTACAGGTAAATTAAGCTAAACACATCTAAAATGCATCCTAAACACTAGGAACATTTTAATGTTTATTTCATTAGCCAGTATTTTATTTTATTCTGGCTATTAAAACGAGTAAACTCTCGAAAACACAAAACGTTGCTAAACTGGTTTGGAAAAAAAAAGCAGATTAAGTTTTTAATGCTGATTTTCTCCTGTCAGAAGAAACAGCATTGAACAATAAACCTGTGTGCATGATGTCTACAAAATGAGAAATTTAACCTACCGGCATGTCTTTGGAGCTTGGGAGGAAACCAGAGTGCCCAGAGGAAACCCACACAAGCACAGGGACAACATGAAAGTGTCCTGACCTGTAAGCAAACCAAGGTCCCCAGTGATGCAAGGCAGAAGTTCTAACATCTAAGCCACTGTGTTGATTGTTAGTTTTTGCACTTAAGTACATCTCTGGGGCATGTAAAGGCAACCAATATGAGAAATATGCAAGCTTTGAAAAGGTCAGCTGCCTGTTTTGAAGACCTGATATTGCAATAATTTTTGACTTACAGAATTTAAGTTCATGAAAAAAAAAAAAAAACTTAAACCTTAGCTCCTCAATTTTCTTTCCAGGCACCTTTGCGTTCTTGAGCATAGATGAAGACTGTAGTGATATCGGAAGCCATGCCTGGACTACAGAGCTGTGAGCGCAAACCACAATGCATACATAAAACAGTGACAGTATTTTACTTTTAGTCATATAGACAGGAACCTGTCTGACAAATCCTTTACCAATTCCCAGCAAATAGAATTTTTAAAAATAAATGCCCAGGAGAGGAAGGAAAAAAAAAAAAAAAGACGACATTTTCAACCATCGGGTGACAAGATATCATATGCCCGAAGGAGGATTTATTAAAATGTGCTTTCATGACAGGTTATATCACTTCCAATTCAACTGAATGATGCCTACTGTAGATCTAGGAGGAGAAAGCTTCCTCCGGACAAACAGTGCACTCTTTCACAAGCTGAGGTTAAGAATACGAGACCTTCACTCCCAGCCAACTACTGTACACAGCCCATGTAAATCATAGAGACACGTAGGCAGACCTGTCAGATCTATTAGCGTCACTGCACTTTTGTGGCAGCAATTTTTAAGCAAATGGCCCATTCCTAAAATAATGAAATAACTGTTTTGCCATACCTTCCTACATTAATGAAAGTAAAATTATGCAGCAAAATTAAAAAAAAAAAAAAAAAAGAAGGACACTGACAAATTGCAATATAAATATATATATATATATATATATATATATATATATATATATATATATATATATATATATATACACACACACTGTAAATAAGTACAAAAGAAGATTAAAAAGCGGCAGAAACGTGTCAAGAATTAAAACAAAAAAAATATGCCAAAATTTTAGGAAAAGGTCTATTTCAGTTTTCCTTCCTTAAAAATACTGGATTACACCTGAGTTAAGGGGGTATACAATTATCCGTCAAGGTTCTACTTCCAGCAACACTGCTTACATTCAAACTTCCAGGGAAGGTTGGAATTGGATTGGTTGCTTTAAAACACACTTTTTTAAACAAACTTTTCTGTATAGGAGAGAAAGCAAGAGATCTGCAGTGGTTGGGTTTGCGACCACATGTTCAGCACTGAAAGAAGGGGTTCTCAGATTATTAACAAAAGGTCATGGAGTGCCCATGTGCACTCCAACAAAGATTGGAAGAAAAACAGAAGAAGATTTTGCCGGTAGGTTGTGCTCCCTGTATGCATTTCAAAGCTTCAGTTTCAATTTTAAAGCAGTATTAAAGAAACAAAAATGAAAGGATAAGTCCACCTTAAAACTAAAAATCCCTGCATCTATAGACCTCCACAATCTAACACTAACCCATCTAGCCCTGTAAAGAAGTTATCAGTATACATGAAAAATATAGGCAGGTTGGGGAGGATTGGGCCACCTCCAGACCCACCTGTTTCTCCTCTATCTATTAGCAACCTTGCGCTTTCACTGTGGAGACACTCAAATGTATTAGTGTTAGGACTGCAAGGTACCCAGGGTGCCGTGAAGGGGCCTTGCAGCTTACACATGCGTTTGCAAATGTGTGTCAATGTGTGTAAACTCCTTTGTTTAACCTACATTGTTAGACAGGTTTGACAAGTTGATGGCAGACTGGTGGGTGAGTATGCCAAACTAGGGGCTGGCTGTTTTCCATGAAACTCTTTTAGTCCCCTTTTTCTTCTGTTTTTTCCATGTACAGGGATGGAGACGCAAAGCATTACCTGCTTGTGCCTCATTTAAAGTCCCAAACTGCCTATATTTTTCATGTAATTGGGGATGGAGATGCTGTGCCTTACAGGCTGGTGCCTCATTTAAAGTCCCATTTTGTCTTTACTACATCTACTAAAGGGATGAAGGTGCGTGCTTCTCAGCTTGTCATTTTTATTTTGTACCCTATGGCTATTACACAGCCAATTACAGCTATGATACATTTAAGACCAGTCATAGATGGGAGCAGGTTGGGGGAGGATTGGGCCACCTCCAGACCCACCTGTTTCCCATCTATCCATTAGCAACCTTGTGCTTCCACTGTGGAGACACTCAAATTTATTAGTGTAGGACTGCAGGATACACAGGGTGCCGAGAAGGGGCCTTGCAGCTTACACAAGCGTTTGCAAATGTGTGTCAACTAAACCCCTGTTTTTAACCTACATTGTTAGACAGGTTTATTCAGTTGGTGGCAGACTGGTGGGTGAGTATACCAAACTAGGGGCTGGCTGTTTTCCATGCACCTCTTTTATTCCCCTTTTTTCCAGCGGCCAAAGCTCTGCAGAGGACATGGCCGGCAACGGCTGTGAAATTAATGGAAAGGGACGTCACCCATTGACGAACTATGGGGCTTCCATTGTCGGCTGCGTCCTCTGCACCCGCCTCCACAGCGGAGCTGCGACTTACAGCTAAGCATGGGATCGGGTCGGATTGCTTTAAAAAAAGGCAAGTATACAGATTTCTTCTTTACAGGGCTAGACAGGTTAGTGTTAGATCGTGGAGGTCTATAGAAGCAGGGATTTTCGTGTTAAGGTGGACTCATTCTTTAAGGATATTGCAACTTTCAGAAAGCGCAACAAAACCGCAAGACATAAAAAAGAAGCCAATGGGAAAGCGCAGCCCACCAAATGCTCGGGTACACTAAGCTGCACTCGCAGTGTGGTCAAACCATATCGCATCAGTGAAAAGGGTCCTAAAGTCTAACTAATTAGATTATCCAAACCAAGTGGTTACACAAGGATACCTATCAGCGTTCAATATTGTACATGTTATTACACTATGCTACTATTGAGCTATGCTATGTGATATTTTTTACATGCTATCATTATTTGCTAAACTTGTCTATACTATGTAATACTATGTAATAAAATTACATTGTTTTACATATTTATTGTGGCATTCATTCAATCTCCAGCCAATAGCACCAGCCTCACACAAAGTCCCACGGGCCAATTTCTCTGTGTTTATATGTAATTTGGGATGGAGGCGTGCTTGGGCGGGAACCAGACCATTGCCCTCTTTGCTAAAGTCTAACTCCAGTTAACATTTTTAAAGCAGAGACCGTTTTTTCCCTTTTGGGATAAAAAAAAAAAATGTACATAAATAAATAAAAGCTTGCCATTGTAAGCAACCCAGTCAGTGGTAAATAGTTTTTATACCTCTGCCACTTTTACTGGACAGTTGGGTCTGTTAAAAGGAAGTTGAAAATAACAGACCTTCTTGCTGAAATCTCAGGTGAAAAAGGGGAAAAAAAACAGCCACAATGCAGCAACCACAACTAAGGATTGGCAAACTGTAATATATTGCATTTTGGGTTTAACACTGCTTTAACTATAGTGTAGCTTTAGGCATTATAGTTACTATTTATTTTCCATTTCAATCTATGGTAATGTGCAGGTTGTGCTACTTTTAAATGTACATTATATTTAAGAAGGTAGCAATTGCACTTCCCAATGTCTCTCCTAGCTCACTGACATGGTACACTGAAACATCTTCAGATTCAGGCATAAAAAGCCTGCTTGTGCCCCCATAAAAAGGGCCCAGTGTTTTCATGTTACACGTCTATACTCCGGCTCACACGCTGGGCCCATGCCAGGTTGGCCTCCTGCCACTCGTACGATGACATGTCCAAGCACAAACTACTATATAACAAGAGGGGATTCACGGCACTGTGCTTCAGCTTTAGAAGATGAAAACTTGCTCTCATTTTGTCTCCGCACAAATCACTTCTATTTACTGGTACAAAGGGAAAACCTCCTAAGGACTGCCAAACCCTCTGTAACAATTAGGCTGACTAGAGCATGTGTGTTCATTGTGTTACCCAATGGCAATTATAATCTCGGATTAAAAATCAGTGGAAAATATACATTACTGAAACAAAGGATGATAAATATAAATGTTATCATAGAAAATATTACCTGCATTAATGCAGCTTTTCTCATGATGGAATAGGTGTCTACTATTACACTTAATAGTATATACAATATAAAGCAGTAAGGGTATTTCTTGAAAAAAATTACAAATCCTTTGGTAGGCAGAACAATAACCCTCCTATATGAATTTTAACTGTATATTTAGCTGTTGGCCTTTTAAACAGGGGCTTATAATCCAAAGTATCTGAGGGATAAGGGGATCTTGATGGCAGAGATACAAATCAGACTCCTCATTTCACATTAGTAGTGATGCTTAGTAAAATAAAGGGGAAAAACAAATTGGTTGCTACAAGACACAGCTGATTGGCTCTTGACCCTGGATAACAGATCACTGCCGATGCATGCCCCAGGTGGCGCACAGGCAGCGCAAGCATGGGAGGCAAAGTGCAGCTGCGCTGTAGCGGTCATTCGGCTATAGCACAGTCGCAAAGAAGTTAAAAAAAAAAACCCCAAAAAAAGAAGTCACCCAGGACAAAAAAGGGGAGCTTTTACTGCAATAATTTCCTTAAAGCACTTTCGGACTGCCTGGCGAACCTGTGCGTGATTTTTTGCACGAGATCCGAGGTACGCATGCGCTGCCGGAGCCCAATCACAGTGGGAGCCAATGAGCGGGTCGAGCCACGATGGCTGCTGGTACCCGCCGATTGTACTGAGGAGAGGCAGAATGGCAGTCTGCCTATGTAAACAATGCAGACCACCGTTCTGTCACAGAGGAAAAAGGAGATCTTGTGTTTCGGCACGGATCTCTGTTTTCCTCTAGTGTATCCACTCCTACCACAGTTAGAAATCACTCCCTAGGAGCGCACTTAACTCTTTGCTCGCCCCTGTTAACCCCTTCCCTGCCAGTGTCATTTATACAGTGATAGTGCGTTTTTTTTTTTTTTTTAGCACTGATCACTGTATTGGTGTCACTGGTCTCCAAAAATTGTCACTTTGCAGAGAACAAATTTGACACTATGTCGCAGTCCTGCTGAAATTCACTGATCTCCACCATTAATGGTAAAAACAAAAAAAAAGTCCATAAATCTATCCCATAGTTTGTAGACACGACAACTTTTGCACAAACCAATCAACATACACTTATTGGGATTTTTTCTTAATACCAAAAAAACATGTAGTATTATTGGATGTGTTTTGTAGCAGAAAGTAAAAAATACTGTCAGTCTTTTTTTTTAAAAATAAAAACCACAGAGGTGATGAAATACCAAAAGAAAGCTCTATTTGTGGGGGGGGGGGGGGCGGGGGAAGGACATCAAATTTTTTTGGGGTACAGCGTTGCGTGACTGCACAATTGTCAGTTAAAGCAACGCAGTGCTGTGGACAAAAAACAAGGGGTGGTAGGGGCCAAGAGAGGACCCAAGAAAGCGGGACTATATCGGCATAACTGGTGGTTGCAGGAATACAAATACAACACTCCTATATGTATAAAAAATATATTCATTTTATTACAAAAGAATAAAAAACATGACAACAAGACATACAGTACATAAAAGATATACCGGTCCGTGTGTGTATGATAACTGTGTACCAAAATACCACACTACTGGATCCTAATATATATTTTGCAGACTATTGGTCCCTGGATAAGCCGACGCCTTTCGCATTCCTGCAACCACCAGTTATGCCGATATAGTCCCGCTTTCTTGGGTCCTCTCTTGGCCCCTACCACCCCTTGTTTTTTGTCCTAGTTTCTTGGGGATGATGGCATACTTTTCACGGTATCCATTTTTTTGACTTTTTCAACGGAGTGCTGTATTGCAAAAAATGGCCTGGCCAGGAAGGAAGCAAAAAAATTCCGGAGCTGAATTGGTTAATTCATAGTAGTCCCCTGCAATCTTTTACAGACCAGCCAGTATTTTCAGTCTCCTGGGCTGAATACCAACCAGTGTCATTCAACTCACCTCCTTTGTATCCAGGCTGCCATGGAGTTCCCTACTTGGACATTATTGGATGCAGTAAGGGCCACCCCAAACCTCCTCTGGCATGAGTTTACCCGATATGCAGAAGGGCCCTCCTGATTGAACTGTATTGTAACTGTACTGTTTGCCCCAACGATGTAAAGTACTGCATAAAATGTTGGCGCTATATAAATTTGTTAATGAAGTTCTGCATTATATTTTTCACTCTCTAGTTACATGGCTATACATCATGGGCATCAAACCATCAGGTGTCACATTTCTCAACAACGGTCACCTTGTTACCTGCAGTAAACTGACTCAATTTTGCATCATCAGAACTTGTACTGCCAATGTACACAAAAGCAGAACAAAGGAACTCGAGCAAGAACAATATACAGTAAAAAATAATGATATACCTTCACGGTAAAAGAAAGGTAAAAGATTTATTGTCTCATGAAACTTTGACAAATATTCGGCTTGGCACTTTGTAAAGAAAAATGGCCCAACTTACAGAATCCTCGGGAGGTCTCTGGATTTTACCCCAGTCCACAGATGGGCCCTTCTCTTGCAAAAAGCGGTGAAACAATTTCTGGAAGCCTTCCAGGTCTTTCTGTGTGTGCTGAAAGAAACAAAATAAATACTCTGTTGAAAGTATTCAGGTACAACCGCAACCAGAATAAACATTCTGATTACTTACTAGTTAAACAAATGCACACATCTTTTAATTAGAAACCCAGGCAACTTTTTTTTATTTCAACAACCTACGGACCGGACCAAGCCTATTTCTGACACGTTTACAAGTTAAAATCTTTTTTTTTTGCTAGAAGATTACTTCGAACCCCCAAACATTTATAACCCACAAACATGTATATTTAAATGTTTATATATTATATATATATATATATATATATATATATATATATATATATATATATATATATTTATTTTTATTTTTTTAGCAAAGACTCTATAAAATGGTGGTCATTTTTTGTCACGCGGTATTTGCGCAGCGGTCTTTCTAGCTCAATTTTTTTGGAAAAAATAAATTTCACTGCATTTAAAAAAACTAAACAGTAAAGCTAGCCCAATCCTTTTGTATATTGTGAAAGATGAGGTCACGTTGAGTAAATAGATACCTAACATGTTACGGTTTAACCACTTGCCGACCGCCGCACGACTATCTACGTCGGCGGTCAGCCCCTCACAGGCAAAGTGACGTAGGGCTACGTCACTAGCTTGTGAGGGTCTAGGGAGCGAGCGCGCGCCGCCGGAGGTGCGCTCCCGCTCGGTCACGGACCCCCCCGCGCGTGTGACCGGCGGACCCAATGTCCACCGGTCACTCTGCGATCGGAGGGGGAGAGGGAGAAAGTCAGGTGGCTTGTGTAAACAAGCTGCCTGTCATTCTCCCCTGTGTATGAAGGATGATCATACGGTTCTACTATGTAGAACCGTTGATCACTCTTCATATATCTGAAGCCACAGCCAATCACAGTAGAAAGCATGCCCCTAGGGACACACATAGCCCCTCCCTTTCAAAAAAAAGTTAACCCCTTCACTGCCAGTGTATTTTTACAGTAACAGTGCATATGTATAGCACTGATTACTGTAGAAATGTCACTGGTAACCCCAAAAGTGGCAAAAATGTCAGTCAAGGGTCCGATCTGTCCGCCGCAATGTCGCAGTACCGCAAAAAAAAAAAAAAAAAAAAAAAAAAAAAAAATCGCAGATCGCCGCCATTACGCGTTAAAAAAAAAAACAACAAAAATGACAAAAATCTTTCCCTTTGTTAGTAAACGCGATAACTTTTGCGCAAACCAATCAAAATACGCTTTTTGCGATTTTTTTTACCAAACATAGGTAGCATAAAACAAATTGGCCGAAAATGTTAAAAAATTTAGATTTTTACATTTTTTGGGGGGGGAATTTCATATAAAAAATGTGAAAGATATTGCTATTTTTGCAAAATTTACGCTCTTTTTTTGTTTATAGCGCGTGATCAAAAAAATCGCACAGGTGATCAAATACCACCAAAAGAAAGCTCTGTTTGTGGGAAAAAAGGACGCCAAATTCGTTTAGATACAGCGTCGCACGAACGCGCAATTGTCCGTTAAAGTCACGCAGTGCCGAATCGCAAAATACCCCCTGGTCAGGAAGGGCGTAAAATCTTCCGGGGCTTAAGTGGTTAAAATTGCGCACACCCCCCTGGAATGGCGACAAACTACGGTACTTAATCTCCATAGGCGACGCATTCAAATTTTTTAACTGTTACCAGTTTCGAGTTACAGAGTAGGTCTTTTTCTAGAATTATTGTTCTCACTCTGGCGATCGCGGCGATACCTCACATGTGTGATTGGGAACACAGTTTTCATTTGCGGGCGTGACTAGTATGCATTTTCTTTCGTGTGTTAGCTCACGGCGACGCTTTTAAAATAAAAATAAAAAAAATGTTCTCTCCTATTTACTGAATTGTTTAAAAAAAAACAAAACAACAAATCTGATCATTTTTTGCTGTCACAAGCAATGTAAACATCCCTTGTGACAGTAATAGGCACTCTTTATGAAGGGATCAGGGGTATAAAAGACCCCAGACCCCTCCACTGCACAAAGTATTCAAAATGCCAAAATCTGCATTTTTGAAAACTGACAGTTTTTTAAATTTGGCGCTATTAGCAGCCAAGTAAACCGGAAGTGACGTTGCTTCCGGGTTACATTGGAGACCCAATCAAAGCTGAATCCGGCTTTGTTCGAGGCTCCAACCAGCCGGCGGCTGTGATAGCTGGTTGCTTGGGTCTCCCGGTGGGGTGGGAGACCTGGTTAGAGCCGTGGGGGGGGGGGGGGGGGTGCTGACACACATCCCCTCCCGCTTGCTGGGATAATGGCCGAGCGGCTGCTGAAAAACGGCCGGCTCTAAAAAAAAGAACGCTATCGGGTTAATGCCTTCAGCTATCATCCCAGTACAACCAAGCAGATGTACAGGTACGTTGGTTTGTGGGAAGTAATTAAAGCAGAATTTTACCCATAACATGATAAAAAAAAAAATGTTATTTGTTTAGCAAGGAACATGCATTCCACAAATAATATTATGCTACCAAAATTAGCCCCCGTTCACATAGGGGCGATCCGACTTCGGGTGGCGACCTCATAACATTGAAGTCTATGGCGGTCGCCTCCTGGTCGCCCCAAAGAAGCTCCGGACCCTTTTTCTAAGTCGGAGCGACTTGTGTCGCTCCTATTAGAACGGGTCCACAGCTTCCCTATGGAAGGCGACCTGCGGCGACCTGTGAGGAGACCAGGTCGCCTCTATGTGAACGGGGGCTTAGTGTGTGCAGTAATTTGCCTCCAGCATTGCGCAGTTTCTTCTTGCTGGATGATGCCATTTTTATTAAAGCCCAGAGCCCCTGAACAGCATTAAATAATAAAGCGGAAATAAACCTGTAAAAAAACAGATACATTTGTGGAATGCCGGGATTGCTAACTGTCACATCTGCTTGTGCCCTCAAACTGTCAAACCATCAAATGGCTGGTGTCATAACTGATCACATGTGTAGCACCATGGCAGTTGCAGATCAAACAGATGCAGCTTCCTTGGCTGTACAACATAGGAGGGTTTAATTCTGCTTTAAAGCTGTTAGCAGATCAGCCTCTAAAAATTCAGCAGTGCCTAAAATAGAGAGCAACTGAACATGTGCGGAGCAAGAGGAGACCATGGATTATTGGATTTTAAACAGTATACACACTTATTTGTAATGTTTTACATAGCTATACCGGCAAAAAGGCCCAGCCTGAAGTGATCTAGCAGGACTTACATTTCTGACTAAAGTTTTACTATAAGATAGATTGAGAAACCCTTATAACCTTCTATTTTATGGACATACAGTATATATCTTAAATGAAGAGGCTTTCCCAAACCCATTCCCAGGTGTCACCAGCCATGGTGACACAAACTACAATAAAAATCTGCCAGAGGTTATAAAAAATAAAAAAAAAGTTGAATGACTTGTGCTGCTCCTTTGATGTTAATACTATAGGGAGTCACTGACCTGCAACACATAACACATATGCAGCTAAAGATATGCACAACTGACAGAAGTTCTTACATGCATGCTTGTTCATCAATGGCTGCAAGTATTAAAGAATGTGCATCAAACTTAACAGGCAGGCAGATAGCATCTTAAAAATAGGCCTTGCGAATTCAATTCCAAAGTCCACTTATTCTTTGAGGGGCCTCCATCTCAAACTTGGTGCATAAAGATAAAAAAAAAAAAAAACTGTGGTGGGAAAACAATTAACATACTTTTCAATCCCATGGCAGCGGCGTGACATCACTAGGTTTCCGATGAGACTCCCTTTAAGGCGAGTACCCACAAAAAGCTTGAAGAATAACATCCAGCACAGCGTAGGGGTGTCTTCTTGTGAAATTTAAACTACTCCGCATTCCTTGGGATTTTGCTAAGAGGATGACAATGTCAACCTCGCCTAGGCATTGTGGGCAGAAACTGGAGTAGGGCAGGTATACTTAAAGGATAAGTCCACCCTAAAATGCAAATCTATGCATCTATAGACCACCACTATCTAACACTAACCTATCTAGCCCTGTAAAGAAGAAATCTGTATACATGCCTTTTTTTAAGCCAATCCAACCTGATCTCCAGTGGCAGAAGCTCACGGCCGACAACAGCTGTGAAATGAATGCGGAGTGACCCATAAACTTAAGGGCCATACACACTATACAATTGTCTTTAGATTTTTTTCTTTAGATTTACCAAAACCATATAATATGAGGTCAAATCTAAACACTTTCAATTTGTATGCAGTCAGGCAGGCCCTTGCACTACATAGTTGAAGGTAAATCTCAAGGAAATCTAACCACAAAAGTTGTATAGTGTGTATCCAGCTTTACTATGGGGCTCGGGTCAGATTGGCTTAAAAAAAAGGTAAGTATATGGATTTCTTTTTTACAGGGCTAGATAGGTTAGGATTAGCTTGTGCATGTCTATAGATGCAGGAATTTTAATGTTAGGGTGGACCTATCCTTTAAAGTATATTTAACATCCCCAACCCCATTTTTTGTGCAGCGTTTCGAGAGCAGGGAAGGGGGCCGTAAGCAAATAGCTTTTCCTTGCTTTTTTAGTGCAAGTTCTGCCTTAAATAAAATGTAAAAAATTCACAGCAAATGGCACCCTTCAAGCTTCTCTTAGGACACAAGGTTTTTTTATTTTTTTTTTTAACATAGAATAACGGAATTTTTGTAAAATCTTACCTGTCAAATTCCTTTCTCTGAGTCCTCAGACAGTCGCCGCCATCTTCATATTCGTCACAATGGGGTATTAGACTTTGCTCCGAAGGAGTAGCTAGGCAACAGAATATGTTAACATTAAAGCTTTTAACATATCCCACCCCCAGGGGGTGGTCCCCTCAGTCAATACCCTCCTACTTCCTGCATCCATATCCCAGTTTCAGTGGAATAGCAGTAGAGTATACAACCAAACCCCAAAAGAGGGGCGGGGGCGGCGACTGTCGGAGGACTCAGAGAAAGGAATTTTACAGGTAAGATTTTACAAAAATTCCGTTTTCTCTTACGTCCTCCGACAGTCGCCGCCATCTTCATATTAGTCACAATGGGGACGTCCCAAAGCAGTGCAAACATGAGGGGTGGGAAACGCAGCCGCGCCGTAAGGCAACGCAGTCTCCACATCAAAGAAAGGAACCTTACCAAAGGAAGGAAACCAGCTGGGCAACATGAAAAAAACTTGCTCAACAGGAGCAACAACCCAGGAAAAGCAAATAACCCAGGGATAAAAAACATATCCCAAAACGCCAGGGGTCCAAAACAAAGGACCCTAAGGAACTGCCGCACTAAGAACCTTGCGGCCAAAGGAAGCATCTGCCGATGCCTGAACATCCACTCTGTATAATTTTGTGAAAGTGTGTACGGTCGACCAGGTAGCCGCCTTACACACCTGGGCCACAGAAGCCCCATGACGACAGGCCCAAGACGTACTCAGAGATCTAGTAGAGTGCGCCTTCACAGGCATAGGGGGAACTTTTCCCTGCAAAGCATATGCCTGTTCAATGGTCTGTCTGATCCATTTGGCGATGGTAGAAGCCGACGCCGCCAAGCCCTTCCGAGGACCTTCCGGAAGAACAAACAAAGAATCCGTCTTGCGAAAAGACTCAGTCGATTTAAGGTAAACCCTTATCGCCCGAACAACATCCAAAGAGTGCAACCTCACCTCCTGGATGTTTAGGCTTCGCGCAAAGCGAAGGCAAGACAATATCCTCATTGAGATGAAATTCCGAAACTCGCTTCGGAAGAAAAGAAGGATTAGGTCGCAAGACCACCTTATCCAAGTGAA
The DNA here is from genome assembly GCF_965119305.1 of Pelophylax lessonae. Taxonomy (NCBI): domain Eukaryota; kingdom Metazoa; phylum Chordata; class Amphibia; order Anura; family Ranidae; genus Pelophylax; species Pelophylax lessonae. Next base: position 578,895,953 of record NC_138770.1, on the reverse strand, counting down.
TGACCAGATACGGAGACTTGCAGGACAAAGCCGCCAGCTCCGACACTCTGCGAGCCGAAGTGATCGCCACCAAAAAGGCGACCTTTTTGGACAACATAGACAACGAGATCTCCCTGATCTGTTCAAAAGGAGCACGTTGTAGCACAGATAGAACGAGATTCAAGTCCCAAGGAGGCAGAGGTTCCCTCCTAGGAGGGACCAGATGCCGCACCCCTTGAACAAAGGTGCCAACCAAGGAGTTAGAAGCCACAGGACGTTGAAAAAGAACGGCCAGCGCAGACACCTGACCCTTGATCGTAGCCAGCGCCAAACGCTGGTCGACACCCGTTTGAAGGAAGGACAACACTCGAGAAACCGAGTACGTGCGAGGAGAAAACCCCCTGGACTCACACCAGGCAAAATAGGCCTTCCAAGTACGGTAATAGACCTTCCCAGAGGAAGGCTTCCTCGCGTTGATCAAAGTGCGAATGACCTCAGGGGAGAGACCCCTAGCCTTCAGGACCTCGGTCTCAACAGCCAGGCCGTCAAAGCCAGCGACTGTAAAGCAGGATGGAATATCGGCCCTTGAGACAGGAGATCTTCTCGAAGAGGTAGACGCCATGGGGCGTCGACCGCCAGATTCACGAGGTCTGCGTACCAGGACCGGCGAGGCCAGTCCGGCGCCACAAGAATCACCGTGCTGCAGTCCGATTGCAACCTGCGAAGGAACCTGGACAGCAATTGAATCGGTGGAAACGCATACATCAGTCTGTACTGATGCCACGGGACCACCAACGCGCCTGACGCGTCTGCCCGAGGGTCGCGCGTCCTTGCCACGAACCTTCTCACCTTGTTGTTCAGACGAGACGCGAACAGGTCCACAACTGGAAGACCCCACTTCGCGCACAACATCTGGAAGACAGCCGGGTGGAGAGACCATTCCCCCTGATCCAGGGTCTGGCGACTCAGATAGTCCGCCTGCCAGTTCTCCACCCCCGGAATGTGAACTGCCGTTATCGCCGGGACATGAGTCTTGGCCCAAGACAGAATGTCGGCCACTTCCCGAGCCGCTCGGGCACTCCTGGTGCCCCCTTGGTGGTTGATGTAGGCCACCGCCGTGGCATTGTCCGTCTGCCCCCGAACCGGACAGCCCTGCAGCCTGTCCGTCCAGCGACGAAGGCAGAGATTTATCGCACGCAATTCCAGAATGTTGATCGGAAGGGAGGACTCCCCCTCCTACCAAGTTCCCTGGGCGGACAGAACGCCCAGAACGCCACCCCAGCCCGACAGGCTGGCATCCGTGGTGATCACTTTCCATGAGATAGGACGAAAGGACTTGCCCCCCCGAAACCATCGGGGACTGGAGCCACCACAGAAGATCCCTTCTGGTGCGATGGCTCAACGAGATCTGAAGATCCAGAGATTGAGGTCGCCCGTCCCACCTGGACAGGATCTCCGCTTGGAGACCCCGCGTGTGAAACTGGGCGAAGGGAATCGCCTCAAAGGCCGAGACCATCAATCCCAGACATCTCATGCTCGTCCGCAGAGACGAGTGCGGAACGTCCCTGAGGGACCTGACTTCCTCCTGAAGAGTCCCGAGTTTGTCTTCCGGCAGGAAGACCTTCGCCTGGACCGAGTCCAGGATCATTCCCAGGTAGGGAAGACGAACCGACGGACTCAGCGTCGACTTTGGAAAATTTATCGTCCAACCAAACTCCTGCAGAGTTTGCATCGTGACGGACAGGTCCTTTTCCAGACCCTGGCTGGTCGCAGACCGAACCAGAATGTCGTCCAGATACCCCAGGACAGAGATGCCCTTGGCTCTCAACAAAGCCAGAACGGGTGCAAGCACCTTGGTGAAAACCTGTGGAGCCGAGGCGAGACCAAAAGGTAACGCCACGAATTGGTAATGATCCTCCGCAATGGCGAATCGAAGGTACCTCTGGTGACCCTCGAAAATCGGGATGTGAAGGTACGCATCCTTCAAATCGATGGAGGCCATGAATTCCCCCGGAACCAGGGCAGCCACCACCGACCGCAGGGATTCCATGCGGAACTTGCGAACCCGCACAAAGCGGTTCAGAGCCTTCAAGTCCAGAATTGGACGAACCTTGCCCTCCTTCCTGGGCACGGTGAACAGATTTGAATAAAACCCCCGAAATCTGTCCCGATGAGGCACCGGAACCACCACTCCCTGAGCCCTCAGGTCCCGCACCGCTAGGTGCAGATCCCGCAAACGCTCCGGAGACAGTTGAAGATTTGAGGGAAAGAATCTGCTCTCCGGCCGAGAGAGAAACTCGATCTTGTAGCCAGATCGAACGATTTCCTGAACCCACCGGTCCCACACGCGGGCCAGCCAGGGTTGAAGAAAACCGAGCAAGCGTCCCCCCCACCCCAGAACTGGGTGAGGGCGCCCCTTCAGGCCGCATTGTTATGGGCAGCGGGTCCGGACTGACCGGACTTCTGTTTACCAGACCACGGCTTCTTTTGGGAGCCTTGACCCTTGAATGGTTTGCCCTTGTAGTGCGACCGAAAGGCACGAAAGGACCCCTGAGGAGGCCGAAAATTAGTATGTTTCTTACCAGGAGCCCCCTTAGCCTTGGGGAAGTGGGTCAAGAGAGTGCTCTTACCGCCCGTGATCCCCTTTATCAACGTATCCAAGGATTCCCCAAAAAGGCGAGATCCATCATAAGGCAGATTGGCTAAGGTCTTGCGCGAAGATTGGTCCACAGACCAACACTTTAACCAAACCAGGCGGCGAGACAACACCGCCACGCTTTGTACACGTGCAGCCAACGGCACTAAATCCAAGTCCGCATCACACAGATACATGACACCCTGATGGATTTGATCCACCATATCCAATGTCGCCGGTGAGGCCGAATCAGCCACTAAGACGCGCCTAAGCACCTGCGTCCAACTTGCGACAGCATGGGCTGCCATAAGAGAGGCAAACAGAGCTTTCAGCATCGAACCCGTAACAGAATAAGTATGACGGGCAAGAGACTCCATTCTCCTATCCGTGGCATCTCGGAACACCGGAGTATCCTCTGCAGGAATCGCAGTGGATTTATTCAAAACCGCAATCGCGTGATCCACCGGGGGTGGCACACACCACCGTTCATCAGTGGCAGGTGTGAAAGGATAACGCAGCCTGAACCTACTTGGCACAGCAAAAGGCTTGCGTAAATTGCGCCATTGTTCCTTAACAGCGCGCTGAAAATCATCAGTGCAGGGAAAGACCTGCGATGTCTTGCGTCTTTTCTGCGTCCCATAAGCCGCCAGGGCAGCAGGAGGACACAGTTCATCCTGCAAACGCGTTTGTTTTATAGAAGCAACCAATTCATCCATGATTGCAAGCTCTTCAGGCGAGCCAGGGGGAGAATTATCAACCCCCTCAACCTCAGCCTCCACCTCGGACCCCACGAGATCCAGGGAGGAACAGGACCCCGATAAGGAGACCCCAGCCATAGCAGCCCCATCACCATCACCCTCAGAATCAGAGGAAACAGAAACTCTGGGTCTTTTAGTGGATTGAGCAGCCACCAGCATCTGCACCTGAGCAGCAAGGTTATCCACCACTTCGGCTAAATCCCCCCCTGGGGGGGAAACAGCAGTCCCCTGGCTTCCCACCAAGGTGGCAGGAAATTTGCCCTCCTGAGAATCCATTGCCCCAAAAAATATGCCGGACAGGGATGGGTCGTTCACTGTGCCAGGAGCGTTACCTGGCTGAACGCTCGAAGGCAGGCTCTGGGAAGCCACTGACCCACGACCTGCGACCAGGGGGATCAGCCCGAGACCCAGCCCACACGAATCCTCTTCATCAGAAGAACTAACTAATTCTGACAAAAAGAACAGCTAAATAAAGAGAGAGAAAAAACTCAAACAAAAAATCAAAAAAAAGACTGAGGCAAAAAGCCCCAGCATAGAGAGATCCAGCTACTCCTGACAAGCTAGACATTGAAACTGGGATATGGATGCAGGAAGTAGGAGGGTATTGACTGAGGGGACCACCCCCTGGGGGTGGGATATGTTAAAAGCTTTAATGTTAACATATTCTGTTGCCTAGCTACTCCTTCGGAGCAAAGTCTAATACCCCATTGTGACGAATATGAAGATGGCGGCGACTGTCGGAGGACGTAAGAGAAATATTATTTTGCCTCCCCTCTAAAGTGTATGCAAGAAATTTGATTTTATTTATTTAAATTGAAATATTTCACAAAGCAGCAAAAGTTGCTTCCCTAAACTGGATGCTATGAGGTCTTCCCACACACCGAGGACTCTACAGAAGAATCCAATCAATCATTCTTTACTGTCCAAAACCACCTCATCCACATTATTGGATCATAAGAACCAATGGAATTAATGATGAACTTGATGAACTGATGACCTGAATATACTAATTGCCTTTTAACTTGATTCCCTGATTGAATGTAGAAAACTGAAAGGCACTTCAATGGCATATGATCTAACCACCTATAAAAGTGATCTGAATATTTTCCTGATTTTCTAGGTAGAACCTGTGTTAGGGCCTCTTTGACACGGAGTGGACCGTATTGCGATCCGCTCCGGCACTTTTTTTTTTTTTTTTACGGACACGGATGACACTTGTGTCACCCGGTCCGTATGTCCGCATATCATCCCATCCGTTTGCGGATGATATTACGGACATAATGCATGTCTATGGGATTGCGGATGTCATCGGATGACACCGCTGACATCCGATTTTGCGTCCTTTCCGTTTTTTTTTAAAACGGAAGAAAAATAGGGTTCTGTTCCGTTCCAAAAAAACGGAACAGAACTGAAAGGACACAAATCGGACGTCAGCGGATGACCATCCACTGACATCCGCAATCCCATTGACATGCATTATGTCCGTATATCACCCGCAAACGGATGGGGTGAAACATAGAAACATAGAATGTGTCGGCAGATAAGAACCATTTGGCCCATCTAGGCCCATCTAGTCTGCCCAATATATCTGATGGTGATATACGGACATACGGAAGGCCCGTGTGAAAGAGGCCTTAGGCCCCTTTCACACCTGTCCGCTCCGTCAGCGGACTCAGTTTTTCTCAGCGAGCATCGATCCGCTGATCCCTGCTGAGCAGGCGGGGGACAGCTCCGTCTCCGCTCTGTGTGCTGAGATGGGGGAATTGGATTAGAACGGACCGCCTGTCCGTTCTCATCCGATCTGATCCGCCAGATAGATGGAAAATAGGATTTCCATCCATCCGGATTTGACGGACAGGATCGGATTGGATGTCAGCGGAAATGTCTCCACTGACATCCGCTGCACCATAGAGATGCATAGGGCATACGTTCAGATCCACCTGAAAAACTTAAAGGCGGATCTGAACGGTCCGCATGTGTGAAAGGGGCCTTAGACTTTGCTACCTGAAGAAATTAAACCTGATAGGAGTGTGTTGCAACCCCCAAGCCGGGTATGGTATTAGCACTGCCAAGGTTTGCTTTTGAGAAATAACTGGTCTAGTAAGTCGCCAACTTACACTAGGTAAGTTAAAGCGTTCCTAAACTGGTGGATTTTTTTTCCCCTGGCCCTCCTTTCCCACACCATCTCCAAGCTAAGATACGGGCTCAAGACTGCACTGTCCGCAGTTAACGCTTTCCTGTAAAGACCAGAAGTTCAGGGAAACAGCACAGGAGCACGAACCAGCAGCAAGTTGTAAACTGCAAGTGCTGGGGTAAGAATTTTGATAAATAGCTATGGAATATGTTAAGCTAAAAAATGCTGAGGGTTTAAATGCTACTTTAAGTACTTTCAGCCAAAGACCTGGAACAAGTATGAATATCAAAAAAGAGTCAAAATGCCCTTATGTGCCATATTAGCCATACAGTATGCTCTCTGGGTCAACAATTCAAAGCTCACAATGCAAGCTGTAACAACGCCCAGCTTCCCTCTACCCTTGTCTCCCACCTTCCCACACCACATTCATGTGGGGAGACATGCAGCCAACACCTGGCACCTCGCACCAAGTTTCCGCCACTCCACACCTCCTGTGTGCGAGGTGCCAGGCTATCAGGTCCTCTGCTGTGGCTGGTGTGTGGATCCCCTCCTGCTGGACTCATACTTCCTTCCCCCAGGAGCCAGGGTCTTGCGGGTACAGCACACACTGTGTCCTGCTAGAGGCAAAACATTTGCCCCCTGGCTGCAGTCCTGATGTGGCCACGTGTGAAGGGGCAGAACCTGTTGCCCAGGCAATCTGATGCTAAGCACCAGGTTGCCCGGGCCGCAGGATCGCACCCTGGTTCAAGTATATATGTGCTGGAGGAAACGGTGTGAATTTCCTCTGCCGGTCTCAATGAATGCTGAATGTACCTGTGATGGTTTTATAAGAGTTATCACAAAGCCCATATTCCATCAACTCAAGGAAAAGTGAGTAGCCACTGTTTATTCTTCTTTATTGTATTCTAGCTAAATAGACCCCCCACAATTTCAGTTTTAATAAAGTTCTTGAAAAAAACACTAGGGCAACTATTGCAAAGCCTACTTTTTTTCATACTTTTGCATGTCAAAATTTTTTAATGTAACAGGGAATTGAATGAATAAAAAGTGCGTATCTTAACAAAAAACAGACCAGCTTTCTCTTGTTTTACTAACAACCACTTAAAATCTAGAATCCCTCAAATCCCTGGAGAGAACTCCAGAGCAGAGAAGTAATTCTAAGCAGCAGTGATGACCTCATCGTTGCCAATCACTATGTGTGATGAGAAAATTCTTCATTTTTTAGCTGTTTATCTGTTTTGTCCTTACCACACGCATGGCCCTATAGAGAATTAACAATTACAGCAGGTCAAAGACCTGTATTACAAAAGGAAAAACCCTACAGTATACCCTGTATATTTTTTCCACAAAAAACAGGTGCTGTTCTGTTCTGGTAGAAGTCCGATTTGAACCAAGCAGATAGACATCTGAGTTTATTTAGATAAGGAAAGCGGAGGTTTTCTTTGAAGCTCCACAGTCATGTATGACTCTTGGGATATATCAAGCTCAGAATTCCATTTCCAAGAATCCTCCAGGACAACACTCTTAACCAGAGAACATGATCCAATCTCTCCAATGGAGTACAAGCAAGAAGTATAAAAAGCTCTGCCCTATCACACTTGCCCGAGGGGCAAGTACCCAGTTATAAATAACCCTGAAGGTTAAATGCATTTCTAAATAATAATAATAATAATGAGAAAAAATAAGATCAGCAATGCTCCCCACCACAAAAAGTTATTAGGGGGCTATACCTAAAAGTTTGGAAAATGGCAGTTTTTCACTGCATGACCTGCTCAAGACCAAGACTGTCTTTAGGACTTGAAGCTTGACTTGAAGCTTTAGAATACACTTATTTTCTGGGTTAGGAGACTGGTCCTGGCCCTTTCTGCCTCCTGTTAAGAGCTTAACAGAGTAGGCCAATGATGAGACTTGGAAAATGTGAAGGGGGGGAAATGAGCAGCTCTCCAACCCATCATGCAAAAGTTTAATGTGTATGTCAGTATTTGACAGTTCAGCTTCACTTTATTACATGCAGTATTTACTTCATAATCCGGTATGTAAAAAAAGGACAAAGCAGAATCTAGTTGTGTTTGATGCTGCATACAAGAACACTGAAGCGGGTTTTAAAAAGTCAGGTGGTAAGTGCCATTTTATCATTAAAAATTAGAGCACTCACCAACATAAACCACAGTGCAAGGACTGGGTACATATTTGAAACAGTCTTTGATCCATAAAATAAACCAAACAGGTCTTTGAGTCCCGGTTCACACTAGGGCGACCTGTGAGGCGACCTGGTCGCCTCACAGGTCGCCTCCCATAGGGAAGCTGCGGACCCGTTCTAATAGGAGCGACACAAGTCGCTCCGACCTAGAAAAAGGGTCCGGAGCTTCTTTGGGGTGACCAGGAGGCGACCGCCATAGACTTCAATGTTATGAAGTCCGTGGCGGCCGCTCCGAGGTCGCGGCGCGCTGCTCGCACCGCGACCTCGGAGGTCGCGGTGCGCAGTAGCGTCGCCCCTGTGTGAACGGGGCCTTAAGGAAACTAATCAATATATTTTCAAAATAAGTGCTAAATGATAACATGTAGGGAATTGTACATTAGCCACTAGAGATCACCCTTTATTATAAGGTGTCCCTCTTCCTCCTCGCCCTATGAGATAAGGTAGCTGATCTTTTATACACACGGTATATCTAAAAAAGTTAAACATAGATT